>NC_022032.1:19984433-20009973 GCF_000317375.1 Microtus ochrogaster | reverse complement strand
TTCATACATATGAGTGCAAGTGTCTGAGGAATCCAGCCCCAATATTTCATTTGTGATATTGCAAATTGTTTTAATTTCAGCATCCAATTACTTGACCATGTAAAACTTAATTAAAACCATTTTATTACTTCAAGTAGCTTCATTTGAAGATTATTTGGGAATTTTTCATGTAAATGATCCTGCAATAAATGTGTAAAGACGGTATTATTTCTTTTCAGATCTATGTGTGCTTTATATAATTTCCATGCCATAGTACACTGGACAGGATCTTTAAGACAATACTAAATAGAAATGGTGAGAACTGACATCCTTACCCTGTCATCATCCTGAAAGAGAAGGGATTGAGAAGGCTGGGGGATAGTTCGGTTGGGGAAGTGCTGGCACTCCAAACACAAGGGCCCGAGTTTGATATCCAGCACCTACTTAAAACTGTGAGGTTTGGTAGTGCACGCTTACAATCCCTGCTCTGGAGATAGAATGATCGACTGAATCTTACTGACGAGCAGCCTGGCCTACCAGCTGGCCTCTAGACCAGCAAGAGACCATATCTCCAAATCAGCTGGGCAGTTCTTGAAGAGTGACAGACACATGATTTTGTCTTCTGTCCCTACACACGTGCACACATATTGGCATGTGCACCTGCATATGTACAGAGAGAGAGAGAGAGAGAGAGAGAGAGAGAGAGAGAGAGAGAAATGTCCCATTGAATCTTTCACCATTATGTTGGTTGTTACCTGAATGCTTTTCATAGATTTTTAAAAATTAAGCTTTTGAACATTATTATCTACCCACCCCATTTAAATCATAAATTAATGAGAAATTTTGTTAAATATCTTTTCTGCATCTATTGAGATAATCAAAAAGTTGTTTTAAGTCATCTGTTAATAAACACCATAGACATCTTTCTTTCCTCAGATAAATCCCACAAGCTCACACTCGTTTCACACTGTCCCTTGACATATTAATGGATTGTGCTTTCTCACACTGTCCCTTGACATATCAATGGATTGTGCTTTCTCACACTGTCCCTTGACGTATCAATGGATTGTGCTTTCTCGTGTTAGTAAGATCTGTCCTCATGAGAATATTGGTCCGGAAGGTTTTACCCCAGTAGTGTCTGTGTCTTGTTTTAGTACCAGATTGTTGGTCCATTCCCTAGAAGAGTCTGAAGGTAATTCATGCTACTTTCCTTAAAGCTTGCTAAGACCCACGTTTGAATTCACAAAGGTGTGAGACTTCTTTGTGGAAAAGGTTTTAACTACCAACCAGGTTCTTTCATTCAGTTTGTTTAATGGAAGGCAGTTAAAGCTGCACATTTCCTCTTGAATAAGCTTAAGTAGTCTTTTGTCTTTCAAGAAACATGTTTACAAGTGATATGAAAGTAGAGGGGGGAGGTTTAGGCAGAAATGGAGGTTGTGGTGGGGAAAAGAAGTGGGTGGGGGAAGTTAACTGTTAAGTATGTATAAAATGCCTATGGAAACCCTCCGCCTTATAAACTAATTTTTTTAGAAAAAAAATTAATGTTATTTTCATGTAGATGGATGCTTTTCCATATGTATTCTGTGTACTATGTGTATACTTGGTACCTTCAAAGGTTGTGAGCTGCCAGGAAATTGAACCCAGGTCTCCTGAAGAACAGCAACTGCTCTTAACTGCTGAGCTGTCTTCCCAGCCTTCCAAACTACTTTTTAAAAATTTAAAGGTAGCCGGGCGGTGGTGGCATACACCTTTAATCCCAGCACTTTGGAGACAGAGGCAGGCGGATCTCTGTGAGTTCGAGACCACCCTGGTCTACAAGAGCTAGTTCCAGGACAGGCTCCAAAACCACAGAGAAACCCTGTCTCGAAAACAAAACAAAAAAAATTTAGAGGTAATTTGAACAGAAATACCTTGCATAGGTGAATATGACTGCTCCCCAAGCTGTGTGTTACCAAATAAGAATCTCAGTGTCAGGTGTAGAATAACTAACTCCCTGTGTGTTGCTAGTCATGGCGACCCCAAAGTCCCCCCAGACAATACAAACTACTATTAAAATTGCTCTTTATCCCCTATCAGAGCTGTAGAGTATAACCTAATTACAGAAGCCACCATATACTTCAGTGGCAAGACATAAAGAAAGCAATCTGTGAACTCACCTGGAAATGTTTTCCCACTTAGTGGTGCCTCAAAGTGTTGCGCAGGCCACGGTCAGAGAAAACTCATCAATGCTCTTACTAATTAATCTCTGTACACTGCATGCTACAGTATTAACCATCCAGGCACAACATGCCCACTGGTGCAATAGTGGCATGGAGGTTATAAGGAGTAACCAGCCACTTTCTGCTTAGATCTGAGGCCTCCTCCACAGGAGGAAATTCATGCTTGGCGTTGTCAACCTGGTTAAAAACTCATGGCTCAGGCCATCATATACCCTAGGGGCGGAAGGACTTACTGCTATCGTTTTGCTAAATGAACATAGGGTTGTCAAACTGTCTTCTAAATATTTATGTTTATATCCATAGCTTAGAGCTGCTTTCAGCCTTGGCTAGATAAGCTTTCTTTTGCAGTTTTTAGTAGTTCAATAGTTAATGTAGAGACTGATAATTGGTTAAAATAAGAATCAGTGGCTTGAGTACTCAACCCTAAGTAGGATATCTGAATTGCTGCCTCCCTTCCCAGTGCTCAGGGAACATGACAGAAGAGGGGGCAAACGAAACATAAAAGCAAGAAGATGAGGAGATGTGTTGTGAAACACTGTCCTCTAAATGGAGTTACATTCACCCATTACCTGTGGTTACCTGTACAAGATAGAACCTGTGAACATTCCAACATGGATGGAGGAAGAAGGACCAACCCTTAGTTAATGGCCACTGGGGGAAGGGAGCCATAGTTGCTGGTAGATTGCCCCTGGGCCAGTAAATATCCTACAGAGGTGTACATGCAAGCGATCGTAATTAAACTGGGTAAGTTATATGCATTTTATTTTTTAATCTTGGCTGGAGTGATGGCTCGGTGGTTAAGAGTGCTTACTGTTCTTTCAAAAGATCTAGGTTTGGCTTCCAGCACTCACAGCTGACTGTAACTGTAGGTCCATAGGCGATGACGCCCTCTTCTGGCCTCTGTGAGCATCTGCACACAAATGGAGCACATAAAGTCATAGACACACACACACACACACGAATAAATTTTGAAAGTAAATGTCCTTTTTTTTTTTTTTAATTTAGGGGCTAGAGAGATGGCTAACTGGTGAAGAACACTGAGAGTTCTTCCAGCAGACCTGAGTTTAATTTTCGACCTTCAACCATCCCTGACTCCAGTTCCAGGATATGTAATGCATAAAGTCTTGACAATGGGCCTGGGGTATGCCTAGAAGGATTCCAGGATGCGTGGGAAGGAGAGCAATGAGAGAGAGAGATGGTAAGATTGGTATGAAACCGGTGAAGACCAAACAAAAGCTGTGCTTATTTATGTGATTGTAATAAAGAGCAGACTGGTTATGGATTGTTATGGTTTGAAACTAAAACAAACATGCTTGCTTAATTTTCTTTACGTCACAAAAACAAAACAAGGTTCAAGACAACAATGAACTGAAGCATGTCTGACACTGGAAAACAAATCCAATTCATTCAGGTTATCAAGTTCATGCTGGCATGAAACGGACTACAATAGTCCATTTTATGATACCGTAGGACCTGTAGTGCCTTCTCTCCTCCACTCTTAATGAGGATCATATCTATCTTTGTTGTCTTTCAGCAGTCAGAATAGAGGCTTATTAGTTTCGTTGATCTTTTGTTTTGTTTTGTTTTTTGGGTTTTTTTAGTTTTGGAGTTTTTTTGTTTTTTGTTTTTGTCTGTTTGTTTGTTTGTTTTTGGTTTTTTGAGACTGGGTTTCTCCTTAGCTTTGGAGCCTGTCCTGGAACTAGCTCTTGAGACCAGGCTGACCTTGAACTCACAGAGATCTGCCTGCTGGGATTAAAGGCTTGTGCCACCACTGCCAGGCTCATTGATCTTTTTTACAAGTACCACAAACAACGGATTGAACCACTGGCTGGAGTTCCTTTATCAGTCTTTTCCAAGTCCAGATTTTTTGTCTTATTTTTCTCTCACTTTTTCATGTTTCTAATATATCGAATTATGCCTTCAGTTTGATTAACCTTCTTTTTTCTTTCCAGTGACTGATTTCTAGTTTGATCTCATACTGTCAGAAGACGTGCTGTACCCAAATTTCTCAACCCAGTCATTTTCTCAAAACCACGCTCTCACTGATGAAATAGCTTCGTGCATCTCTGGTGTGATCTCCAGGAGATGGTGTGAACTTGACAAGGTAGAAATTCAACTCCAGTACTGATGAAATAGCTTCGTGCATCTCTGGTGTGATCTCCAGGAGATGGTGTGAACTTGACAAGGTAGAAATTCAACTCGAGTACTATGTTTAGACAAAGGGTAAAGCACAAAGTAAGGGGCTTGGCAAGTGGTTGAGAGCAGATGCTACTGCTCTTCCAGAGGATCCAGGTTCATTTCCCAGCGCCCACACGGTGGTTCACATCTGCCTGTCACTCCAGCTCTAGAGGATCCAAGACCCTCTTCTGACTTCTGAGGGCATCACACATGCACACCGTGCACACACATAGATACAAGCAAAACCTTCAATACACATTAAATAAATCCTAAAACAAATATCTCCTTATTAAAGATTTTATTGTATTTATGTGTGCGATTGTGTGAGTGAATGTCACATGTACTCATGCCTCTGGAGACCAGAAGAGCCCTGAATCCCTTAGGGCTAGAGTTACAGGTGACCTGTCTGCAGCCACCCTGGGTGGGTGTTGGGAATGAAACTCAGGTCTGCTGGAAGAGCAACAAGTGCTTTTAACTGCGGAGCCTCCGCTCCAGCCCAAAAGTAAGTAAACAAAATTATTGCCAACGGGAAAGACCTTAATGAATTAGATCAGAGTGAGTACTGGAGACAAGACTTCTCTAAATAGCCCTTGTTTATAAACTTTATTTTGGAATGCTGATTCTAAAATAAAATAGAGTGAAAATAAGAAAAAAAAATATCCTGGAAATGAAAAGCTATATGATTGCAAAAGTCCTAAGACTAACAAAATGACTTTTCCACGGTGCTTCGAGCTTGCTTCTAAAATTAGGTAAATGCTCTATTTAGGGTCTCTTAGGAATTCTGGTGTTGGTTTAAGTGAGCAAACAAGTGTTTGTCTTGGATGCAGAGAATGTAACCCTAAATCTTTATTTTCGTAATGTTTTTATTTATTCTTGGAAACTTTCATACATTTGTACAGTGTATTTTGACTATATCCATCCATCACTACCTTCCTCCGACTCCCCACCTCTGGTCTCCATCCCACCTCCATGACCTCCCCTCTTGTTCGTGTCATTGTTGCCGTGATTGATAACCCCTGCATCCAATTACTGCTGCCCATCTGCGTGTGGATGTGGGGCCAGCCACTGGGGTTTGGCCAGCCTACTGGCAGCTATATCATCAGAGAGCGACCCTCCCTGAACAACCACACTGTTAATAACTCCTCTGCCAAGGGTGTGGTCTTGGGGGCTCCTTTTCCTGTACCCAAACCGCAGAATAACATTTTATAATGAGGAAAGCTATCGATACATTTACGAATGTTTTAATTTCGATTTTTGCGAAGAAGATAAAGCGTCAGAGCTGTTGCACACAACGCGGGATGTCAAGACAATGTGCGCTCACGGTTTGCATGTGTTGCAGCTTGATTGTCACCACGGGTTTACTGCAAAACAACAGCGAACAAACATGAGGCCAGGAGGAGGCACCTATCTGGCTCAGAATCTCGGCTCTGCCGCCCAATACCTGTATGACCTAAGCCAGGTTACTAAGCCTATGAGAGCTTTTTCCTTTTACCTCTCTCCTGTCACCTGTCAAGTCTGTTGTTCTCTTACCCCAAGCAATTTCTGTCCTCACTGTAAATCACTGGGGTCTAGACTCCTTCTTCATTTTATTATGATCTGTTGAGAAAGGCCTAGCTGCCAAGATGGGGAAGAGAGATTTCTCCTCCAGGGACAGGGAGCCCCTGTGCGTTTGTTCCCTTTTCCTTCCAGGCTGTGTTTACTTAATCTCTCTAAATCCCATACACAGTGGTGGAGGAGGAATTCTGTCTTCGCAAGCTCACTGCAGGGCATTCACAGACCTGCCTCAGTCTCTGCCGATGGAGTCACAGAAATTCGCAGAAATTCGTAAAACACAGAGCGTATTCTGTGTGATGGCAGTGGGGATTGTCCCGTGTGGTTGTGGTTGTGATTACCTGAACATATGCATGTGTTAAAATTCATGAAATGCATAGCCCTCCCAGTCCACTTCACTGCATGGTGATTGAAAAAAAAAAAAAAGCACAGCTATTTCAACACTTAACATTTGTGGCTTATACAATGTGAATGGAATTGAAATTGACCCAAAAATTAAAAAGTAAAACATCTAGGGCCTAGACTCTGGACTCTCATCTTTTGGGGGTATATTCAGAGTTATCCTTGGGCAAAGCTGAAGCTGGACAAAGGCTTTTTTTTTTTTTTTTTTTTTTTTTGATTTTCGAGACAGGGTTTCTCCGTAGCTTTTTGATTCCTGTCCTGGAACTAACTCTTGTAGATCTGGCTGGCCTCGAACTCACAGAGATCTGCCTACCTCTGCCTCCCGAGTGCTGGGATTAAAGGCGTGCACCACCACCACCCAGCTGGACAAAGGCCTTTCATTTTGGACCATTTGCTTGCCTCCCCGAATCCTTCTACAGAGCTCTGTAAATGAGGTATCCGAAGGCTCAGGCTGCCCTTGCCACAGGTAAGCAGGCTCCGCTACTCGCAGCATCCAGGATCCTATGAATCCCTGAATTTGGGAACCTCTCCCACTATAAAACTATTAGCACTATTAGCCTAATCTAATTATCAAGACTTATTTCCTTGCCAAGCGGTGGTGGCGCACACCTTTAATCCCAGCACTCGGGAGGCAGAGGCAGGCGGATCTCTGTGAGTTCGAGACCAGCCTGGTCTACAAGAGCTAGTTCCAGGACAGGCTCCAAAACCACAGAGAAACCTTGTCTCGAAAAACCAAAAAAAAAAAAAAAAAAAAAAGACTTATTTCCTTAATGTGAGACTCAACTCTCCAATACTGTCATAGTGGAAAGGAACCAATAAGCCCACATCCACCACGTGGAAGTGTTAATTGCCAAGGATGGCAGAAAGATTAGAAGTCTCAGTTTCACGTGGGCAGAAACTGGAGGCAGGGGAGCTTTACAATTCACTCAGTTCCTTCCTTGCAGGTTCATCCCATGTGTTCCTCAAATTGTACATGTCACCCCTGAAAAATGTCATCCCTGGACTGAAATGTCTTCAGAATAATGGAGAAAGCTGTGCCTGTAGGAGGTGCAGAAAATATGGACACATGCCCCGCTTGGGGCTCGCTTTGCTGTCAACCTAAAAATACAAACTATATATATATCACTCTTCTAAAAATTTATAAACCTTTTCAGTATACATACTATATTTTAATTTTTAACATAGTCTTGGCAAAGCCAACTATATAATTTGATTGAATAGTAATAAAAACAAGAATGTTGTTGGAATGCTTGCCATGTGACAAGCATTATTCTGGGTATCTTCTGTATTTCAATTGCATTTAATTCTCTAACAACCCTAAGAGGTAAATACTATTATTATCTCAACTTCACAGACAGGAATTGAGGCAAAAAAAATATGGTTAAAAAAACTTGCTATGATACATGCAGAACTGTGCAGCCCACATCTCTGGCAAAGCCAGGCCTTGCCAGGTACAGGCAGTAGACCAAGTACACGCAGCCTAGTTCACACCTCATGTGCAAAAAGCCCCATGCTTAGGCCAGGGAGTGGTGGCACAGGCCTTTAATTACAGCATTTGGGAGGCAGAGGCAAGAAAGATCTCCATGGGATGGACGCTAACCTGGTTCACATAGTGAGTTCCAGTTTTGTTTAGTTGTCTCGATTAAACAAAAACAAAACAAATGAAAAACACACGCAAAAGTATCTTCTTCCCAGGCCACGTACCAAATTTCCGAGTAAGATCAAGGCGAGTATAGTAGTTTACCTTTCTCATGCTGACAAAGCTAACAGAAGCAGCTTAAGAGAGGGCGCGTTTATTTTGGTTCACGGTTTCGGAAGACACAATCTGTCACGCGGGGAAGGCACGGCAGCAGGAGCAGCTCCATGCACAACGTTAAGAGCTGAAGAAGCTGGCCACACTGTGGTGGCAGACCCCGCAACTAGAAGGGCTAAACCATAATAACCCTAAAATCTGCTCTCTAGTGACGTACTTCCACCAACGACAGTGAGTCTCCTCAATGTTCTGCAACCTCCGCCCACAGCACCACCAGCTGCAGAGCAAGTGGTCAAACGCGTGTGTCTGTGGAGAGTATTCAGGAAGCCCGTTATAAAGATGTGGCCATTTCAATTCAGTACAGGAACTCAGTGAGTTCAAACCCAGTTTGGCCCACACCTCACCTTACTCCTTCCTCTGCCCTATCCTGCTCTGTGTACCCTGCCTCCAGGAGTGCTGGACTTTAGTAAGCATCCTGTATCCCCAGCTGCCTCAGGACCACTTGTGGAAGACCCAGCCTACAGCCCTTGCCAATTGTCATGCAGCAGATGTCTGCTGTGTTACGTTAGGATGCACTCTTCCAAATACAAAAGCCAGCCTAGAACTTACCTTTGGCAATGGTTAAAACAAGCATGCTGAGGAATAAAGTGAAATTTTTCTTTAATTTTTATGATAACTTTACTGAGCTATAACTCACATACCCTACAATAATCCACTTTCTTGGTGTAACATACACTTCAGTGTTCTTAGCACATTTGCCAGGTTGTGAAATCCTCACTGTTGCAGAATTCCAGGATATTTCAACACCCCCAAAATCAACTTTGTATCCGTTAGCAGTCACTATCCCGTTTGGCTCTGGTTCTGATTCATGTAGTTTGTCTGTTCTTGCCAGGTATGAGATTTATCCATCACAATCAAAGATAAAGTTTTCCTAATTTTGCCCTCTCTCAAAGTAGCAAAATTAACACAGCCCAAATCTTGCTTGGTAATCTAGCTCCTTGGGATTTAAACTAAGAATAAAATGACCAAAGTTGGTGGGGAAAAAAAATCAAATAATTTGCTATAGTAAGGTTTATAAAATTAAAAACACTGGGAACAAGTTTTGTTCAACTAAACCATGGCACGTTGCAAAGGCAATCCTGATGATTGCTAAGCATCCAGTAAAGACTAAACAGCAGCAAGAAGAATGTCTGGTGTAATGCTAAACAGAAAATCAGAATAGTACAATTGCATCTACAATATGTAAAATATGTACATATGGATAAGGCTAGAAAGGAAATGGAGAAAACTGGAAACAGTTGTTGCAACAGGATGTTGAAACTGTGAATTATTTTCATTCTTCTGGGGTTCTTTTATTATTGTCAAAGAGTGGTTTTTACAATAAATTAGAATTGGAAAGAAGTATGCATGTATGTTCTCTTGCCAGTAAAACTCATTTCGAACAGGCAGGGGGTGAGACACGCAATTCTTGGGAAGAGCAGCAACTTTGGAGTCCTTTGGACTTGGATTTCCATTCTGACTCTATTAATTCTGAGAGGTGACATCGGGCAATAGCCTAACTGTCACCCAAACTTTCCACAACCTATGACAGGGTCTGATGGTACCATCTATCTCATGGGGCTGTTGTGTAGATGGAGATAGAGGTGCCTAGCAACAACCAATAGATTGCAGCTGCTGATACTTTTGTTGTGGGTGACGGGGTTGAGGGTAACAGTGGTGGCACTGACATGGGGGTAGGAATCAGAGGACAGAAGTTGACACTTGTGCGAATACCTGTGACATTGAAGATGTTGAATGGAGACCTAATTTTGCACTGAACACACAGGTGGGGGCTTTCTCTAACATCTCTATTGACCGGTTCTTCCAATGCAGGATGAGTGAACATCGCCTCAAAGGACAGTGGTAGTTGGGGGCAGGATCTCTCCTTGGTTGGAAATATGGGGAACTCTGCGCTTACGATGTACGCGCTCTTTGGTGGCCTTGTTGAAAACCTCATCCGACAACCTCAAGCCCCGATGAGTCTGCATGACTCCTCTTATTAACGAACACAAAGGCCTATTAACTATTCTCCTTGTGCAATTCTCGATACTGCCGTCACTAGTAACAAAGAATGAATGCAGCACATTAAGTAACCCTGCTTACGTCTTTCTCTTCCCTATTTTTAGGGAGGAGCTGTGGTCTCTGCCAAGGAGACCTGTCCCTCCTTGGCACACAGGCCACCAGCCTCCTTGGCACACAGGCCACCAGCTCAGGCCTCCCATTTCTCAAGAACTTTTCCTGTAGCATCAGCCCATCTTCTCCTTTCTACGGCACAGAAATAGACTGCAGCCTGTGCCATCTTAGGAAACAGCCCAAATCCATATTTGCTCCCTTGGCTTTCTAGCTATAGCCCATTTCCCTGCTCCCCTTCACAGCTATACTCCTTGAACGAGAATAGCCGACTCTGTAACTTAATGCAGCTAGATGATGAGAATACCGTATATTACTATTGCTAATTTTTGTTTGTTTTTCGAGACAGGGTTTCTCTGTAGCCTTGGTGCCTGTCCTGGAACTAGCTCCATAGAGCAAGCTGGTCTCAAGTTCACAGAGATCCGCCTGTCTCTGCTTCCCAAGTGCTGGGATTAAAGGCGTATGCCACCGCTGCCTGGCTATTACAATATTTTTATATTGGAAAAGGCTACTGAGGTATAATTGGCATTCAGTAAACTATATATCTCATGTGCACAATCTCCTAAGTGCTGCCATGTTCAGTATACCTATGAAACTTCATCAAAATAATTTAAATAATAATTCAAAAATTATACCCATGAAAGTTGTTCATCTCGCTTTGAAATTCTTCTTTCTTCTCCTAACTACTGTAGCGTTCTTTAAAACTATACACACACTTATACGCTCTCAAATTGGCCTTTTTCTGTGAGGCAGGTTCTCATTATGTTGCCTATGTTGGCCTCAAGCATGTGGGTTCAAGGAAAAGTCTCGCCGTAGCTTCTACGTGACTGCAAGTATTGGATACTGAATGTCACTGTATTCTGGCCCCTTCCTTCTAAAACGTTTCATGAAGTTAAGTCCTTCAATGTGTGCTCTTCCTTTCATCTCCCTTCTTTCACGACGTAGTTCTGAGATGTGAGATTATGCGCTCGTGCGGCCGCAGCACAAGCGGTCCTTTCTTCTCTGTTGCGCAGTAGTGCTCGTGCCGAGGTTTGTTTACCCAGTCACGTGTTGATGGGCGCTTGGGTTATTGCCAACTTGGGGCTGCTGCTACAAATAACGCTCTTCTAAGCATCGTGCCCAAGTCTTCCTATGGACATATGCTTTCATTTATCCAGGGGACTCCCTCAGAAGGGATGAATAGATTATACTGCAGGTGTACATTTAAATTTTTTAGGAAACAGAAAAGCTGCATTCCAGGGTACTTGTGTGATTCCGTGTTCCCACCAGCCGCGTTTGAGTTCCAGACCCGCCGCACCCCGATCAATGCTTGGCATATGGTCAAGTTCTCGGTTTTTACCATCCCTCTACGTGGGGGTTCCCATCGTCGTTTTTTTTAAAATATTTATTTATTTATTTATTTATTTATTTATACAATGTTCTGTCTGTATGCTTGCAGGCCAGAAGAGGGCGCCAGACCTCATTACAGATGGTTGTGAGCCACCATGTGGTTGCTGGGAATTGAACTCAGGACCTTTGGAAGAGCAGGCAATGCTCTTAACCACTGAGCCATCTCTCCAGCCCCTCCATCGTCGTTTTTTTAATTTGCATTTCCTCACTGACTAATGAAGGTGAGCAGTCTTTAACCTGCCTTCTTGCCATTCACAAACTTCCTTTGATAATAATTCTGTTCAGATCTTTTGCTGATTTTTTTTTAACAAAATGAAGTCATTTTTCTGTTGATGAATTGCAAGCATTTTTAAAAACAGCTCTGAATGTGATTCCTTTATGGGATATATAGTTTTCAAATATCTTCTCCAAATTATTTTATTCCCTTAAGAGCATATTTTTGACACCCAGTTTTAATCTGGTAAGTATGATTTATCAATTTTAATGCATGCTGCTTGCGGTATTCATCAAAGAGATCTTTGCACAGTTGATATCATAAATGTTTTTCTTCTATAGTTTGACATATATTTACTGGGGGGCATGCCATTTTGTGTGTGGCAGTCTAAGGACAACTTGCAGGGGTGTATTTTCTCTTTCCACCATGTGGGCCCCAGGGATGGGACCCGGGATGAGGTAGGCAGCAAGTGGTCTCGCACAGTGAGCACCTGGCTCCTTCTTCCATGAGTTTTACAGAGTCGGCCTTTATATAGAAATCTGTAATCTGTCTAAACGGATTACTATATATTGTGCAAAGTAGAAATTAAAATTATCTTTTTTTCAGGAGAGTTGGGAGGGGTATATAGGCAGCTTTGGAGAGAGGAGGGAAGGGAAAATGTAATTAAAATACAACTTCAAAATTAACAGAAATTATTTCTTCAGCATATCTATTGCCCAATCTCCCTAGTACCATTGGCCCAAACAACTGTCCTTGCTTCACAGAATTCTCTTTGCACCTTTGTCACAAACCAATTGTCCAGCTGTGTTTGTAAGTACTTCTGGTCTCTCTGTCCAAGTGTGTCCATCTCCGTCTATCTCTAGGCACTGTCTCCTGTCTTAGTTATGACACTATAACGGACTTTGAAGTTGGGCAATGTTAAACCTCCAAACTGGCTCTTCATTTTTCAAATAAATTTTCGTTGTCTAGGTCCTTTCCTTTCCATTTGACTTTATAACCAGCTACAACACTTTATTTGCTTTCTTAGAGATGGGGGTTCTTGGTTATGTTGCCCAGGTTGGCTTCAAACTCCCAGATTCAAGCCTCCTTTATACCTCAGCTTCCAGGGTAGCTGGGAACTAGAGGAGTGCTATCAGGCCTGGAATTTGTTTTTTTGTTTCATTAATTTTGCTGAGCTAGGGACCAAATTCAGGACTTTCCCTGCTCGGTAAGCACTCTACCAGTCTTAAACTTATATACAAGCATTTCAAAAAACCTTGCTGGAATCATAATTATATGGATCTATAGAGCAGTGGATTTGATTGACATCTCAGTAGCAGAGTTACATGTGTATATGCAGATAAATAAGATTATCCATCCCACTTATCTAGGCCTCTGATTTCTCTCAACACTGTTTCTCAGCTTCGTGTGTGGGCCTTTTTATGTCTTCATCAGCTTTATCCCCCACGCATGTCATATTTTTAAGGCTGCTGTAAATAGGATCATTCTAAAATTTTTATTTCTGAGACTATTTCTTGCTATCATGCATAAACAAAACTTTTTTTCCATACTGACATTGTATCCTGCAATCTTTCTCAGTTTACTGGGTTTGGTTGGGTTTTGGTTTTGTAGTGTTTTAAAAACTAAATGGTTTATAAAGGTTTTTGTTTTTCTATATATAAAACAGTGGAAACTATGGCCAAATGTGGACCAAATGTGGTCTGGTTCCTGTCTGTAATGAAAGGTCTACGGAAACACAGCTGTGCCGTGCTCGGTTGCATACTACTGTCCATGGTGTTGTGCGCGGCTATGGCCAGTTCAGTAAGTTCAATAGAAACCACACAGACAGGCTTGTTATCTACAAATAAACAAACCAGGAAACAGAACTGCCAGAGCTGAAGCTGTTGCTCAATGGTAGAGCCCTTGCTTAGTTGGCATTCACAAAGCACTCCAACTTCAGAGCCCAAAAGAATTGTAACTCGTTTATTTCCTGTTGGCATATTCCAGGTGTACTTGAGAAGAACGCATAATCTAGCCTTTCCAGATATATATTTTGGGGCTTTCGATGTTAATGTCTAGCTCAATTATATTGTTTTTCTGTCTTGAGTGTCTTATTAAAAAGTCAAATACTGACCTGAATGGAGTTCTCCTAGCTATCCGTGTTCAGACCAATATCCATCCATGTTTCAGAGCAACAGCTCTGAAATCCACTGTCAGGGAGTCAGACTCTCTGGTTAGTATTCACGTGGCAATGGTCATGTTTTATCATTTTGCAGCTCCTGTGTGAGTTATGATTATTTAGGTAGCATAGAGATGAATCAAACTTAGCATGCCCAGAAGCAAATTCTACATTATCTCATGTAAAAATCTCTACCATTAAATTTAGGCCATTTACATGTAATGAAATTGCTGATATGGCAAATGATATGAACATCTGTCATTTTTCTATGAGTTTTCACTCTGTCCCAACACCATTTTTCTTTTTCTGTCTTTTTTGCCTTTTATTTTTTTATTATTTTTGTATTTTTGCTATAACTGCCTCATTGTTTTAGTGATTAGGATATATAATCTACATAACTTACTAAGGGACTAATTTACCACAATCTGTCAGGTGCTGCCATGCTTAATGTATAGATTAAAAACCTAAAAGTAGCTTACTTCCATTCTTTTTTATTGATTTTTATTGAGCTCTACATTTTTTTTCTGCTCCCCTCCTTGCCTATCCCCTCCCCTTCAACCCTCTTCCATGGTCCCCATGCTCATATTTTCTCAGAAGATCTTGTCTCTTTCTACTTCTCATGTAGATTAGATCTATGTGAGTCTCTCGTAGGGTCCTCGTTGTTGTCTAGATTCTCTGGGATTGTAATTTATAGGCTGGTTTTCTTTGGCTTATGTTTACAAACTATTTATGAGTGAGTACATGTGATAATTGTCTTTCTGGGTCTGGGTTACCCACTCAAAATCATGTTTTCTAGCTCCATCTGTTTGCCTGCAAATTTCAAGGTGCCGTTATTTTTTTCTGCCGTGTAGTACTCCATTGTGTAAATGTTACTTCCATTCTTGCTTCTACTATTTTTGCTATGACCATAGAGTTTGCATTTATATGCATAATGAGCATTGCACGACTTAGTTTTGTGTAAGCAGTCAATAGTCTAGTGTAGCTTACACCTGGAATGCCAGCACTGAGAAGGCTGAGGCAGGAAGATTGTGTTCCAGGCCAAACATGAAGACCTTGTCTTGAAACAGCAAGAATCAATAGTCAGTCATCTTCTAGAGAAATTTAAATTTTTTGTTTAGATCTTATATTTCTACCCATGCAATGATCTCTTTCATTCTTCTTTCTTTGTTTTTCCTTTCTAACTATAACATGAGTTATAACATGAGTCTGTTGCATCTCTTTAGCATTTGAGTGTCTGGGAAAAAAAAAAAAAACATCATCCGGACATCCCATATCCCTGTTTGGGGTGTACAACGCTAGGCAGTCAGCACCTTTCAGTACCTCACAGACATTATCCCACTGTTTCGTTGCTTGGGCTACAGAAGGAGATCTCATCTCAAGAGAATTAATGAATGAATGAGAATCTTTTGATGGGCCTTATCAGAGGTGTGAAAAGATAACTGGCAAAATTGGGGAAAACAGAAGAGCAAGCCACATATCTAACAGAGGTCAAGTGTCAAGAATATCAAAACAACTTTCATAACTGTGGATTTGAAATCTAGAATCCAGAGGCTGGAGAGTGGCTCAGCAGTTAGGAACACCTACTGCTCTTGCATAACCCAGGTTCAGTTCCCAGCACCCCTGCTCACAGGGCCGCTCACAAGCAGCACCTGTAACTAGTGCCAGGGTATCTGATGCTCTCTCCTGGCCTCCACAGGCACCTGCATGCATATGGCACCCACTCACACACAGGCACATACACGTAAATCAAGCAAACAAACCTTTTTAAATCGCATGATCCATTAAAATACATAGGATTTTTTTTTATTGAGTCCGTTTGTATTGCTCTGAAAGATAGGGAAATTTCTAATAAAGAGAAATTTATACATTCATAGATGTAGAGGCTGGGAGCTCCAAAATCAATGGGTCAGCAAAAAGAGGGTAAGACAGAACAAGATGGCACTAAACATGTCCTTTCACAGAACTCACTCCCACGATAACAATAATCCATTCATGACTGCCAGCCCCTCTTAATGGTCCCATGTCCCATGATAGCCACCCTAGGGAGCAAGTTTCCAATGCACAAACTTTGGGGGATACCATCAATCGCAGGAGATTTTAATAGTCATTTCCCATACATAGAGACATATACAGATATCCAAAGAGGATGTGAAAAGACTTTCAATTGCAGTAGCTATTAGGGAAAGTGAAATCAAAGCAATTTGGGACAGCACTTTGCACATGCTCAATGGTTATAATTGATAAATAAAGGAATGTCATGTTACTGAGGATGTGGAAAAAAATCAAAACGCTTACATATTGCTGATACAGATCCAACCTTGAGCAAGGAGATACTAGCTAGGCATAGAGGTGCATGTCTCTAATCCCAGCACTCAGAGGTGGATACCCGAGTCTGGATACAGAAACACCTTGTCTCAAAAAAAGTAATTAAAAAAAACTTAATCATGAAGTTACTATATGATTTACTAGCTCTATATGTAGCTATACTCAAGAGAAATGAAAACAAAAAAAACTGTACACAATGCTCATGGTAGCATTATTTATAATAGCCACAAGTAGAAATGACCCAAAATACCCAGTGGTGGACCAATTGGAAAAAAAAATATTATCTGGAAATGAAAATAACTAAACACCAAAGAATGGATGAGCTCTGAAAAGACCAAGTAACGTGAAAGCAACCAAACCCACAGATTGACACACTGTATGGTTCTGTTTGTATGAAATGTCCAGGACGGGTAAATCCACAGACGTAGAAAGTGGATTAGTGAGCTCCGGATCTAGAAGAGAATTGGGAGTAACTACTCATAAGGCAGCTAACGGGTGGGGGTGATTAATGTGCTGGAATTGAATGGCGCTGAAGGTTGCAAAATTAAATAGCGTTGAAGGTTTATACAAAACCCGCTGGACTGTGCAATTTTTAATACATAAATCTTATTGTATGATTTCATTTCAAACACAAAGCACAAGCCAATATGCGAAACCTCCAACGACCCCCGCCACACTTAAAATATAACCCGAAGTCCTTCCTTCACCAGGAAGGCGCTATAATCTGGCTTTCGGCTCCCACTGCTACGTCTTTTCTTATTCTTCTGCTCTCTCTCCGCTCTCCAGGCACTCTGTCCCCCTTTCGGCTGCTTCTGCTCCAGGTATTCACATCTCCTGTATCTTTATTTGGGATTCTCTTCCCCATGATCAGCGCATGACTGACTCTCTTAGTCTATCCTGGAACCTCTCCATGGCCACACCTCCTCAGATACCTCTCCCTACCATCCTGCCTAGGATAACAACGCCATTGTTTGCTGCCCCTTACCCTGCATTATCTTGCTCCCTAGCATCTTCCACTGCCCCGCCCCTGCATAATTTGTTGTTTTAGTCAC
Organism: Microtus ochrogaster; assembly: GCF_000317375.1. Lineage (NCBI taxonomy): Eukaryota > Metazoa > Chordata > Mammalia > Rodentia > Cricetidae > Microtus > Microtus ochrogaster. The sequence goes on along the minus strand of NC_022032.1, from coordinate 19,992,584 downwards.
TTTCTGTCCCTCACTGGAACATAAACTTTATGAGGGGTGACTTTTTTGGTGTCTTTGTGCTGTTGTGTCCTATTCTATTTTCACCCATGAGCGTTAACACATACGTGGCATTTACTTGTTGGGATAAAAAGAATTGTTAATACAAAATAAACTTTTAAAACATGCTATAATTCATATCTGTTAGACAATAATATGCCCACCTAAAAAGGATGCTGGGGGGGGGAAGGATTAAAATAACAACTTGTGCCAACATTAGTTGATGAATAACTTTACAAGCAGGGTACATTGGTAAGATTCTGAACATTCAACCTGAGTGGATTTTTGAGGCATAAATGTTCTTGTCTGATGAAGAATAAAATTTTAATTCTTAAAAAGTCAGAAAGAAAAAGAGCTCAAGAAATCAAACATGCAGAGCACCTATGAAGAAACTAAAAAACACTAGAGAATACTGTCTTATGAAAAATATCTGATAAGAACGCAGGAAAGTGGTTTTAAAAAAATCTTCCAGGAACTGAGATCATGGGTTAGGTGGGAACAAGAACTCAGAGCCAGGGTGTCCCTGGGAAGAGGCAGGAATCTTGGAGATTTACCCAGTGACCTCAGCTGACACAGTCCAGGAATGAAAAGGACAACATTTAAATAGAACCTGAGTTCTTCCTTCCCCCACCCTGTACTAAGAAACTGATAGTCAGGCCAGGGTTCAATTAATTAAGTGTTTGCAGCTCAGCCATGATGACCTGAATTCCACTCCCATGGAGAACACTGGGCATGGTAATGTCTCGTTATATTCCCATTGTTGGGGAGGCAGAGACAAACGGGTTGCTGAGGCTCACTTGCCAGACAGCCAAGCATAATTGGGGAGCCCTGGGTTCCAGTAGGAGACCCTGTTTCCAAACACGAGGTGGCCAGCTACCGAAGAACAAAACCCAAAGCTAACCTCGGGCTCCCATACATAGGTGCATACGTGTACAAGCACATAGCCACACACACACACACACACACACACACACACACACACACTGGTGGGAATAATTACAACACTCCTTCTTTTAAAAACACCACAACTTCATGTGGGTGGCACCCACATGAATGACCAAAGGCTGAGGGACAGTGTTAATAACAAAGTGATGTTTCCAACTGCCTTGGGAAGTGTGAGTTATTAGAAAGGACACTGGTTCAAACAGTCCACATCTAAAACAACACAAAATAGTGAAACAAAGAGTCCTACTCAAGTGCTCAGGCTAGGATTTATCAAGACCTTTCAATGCCTTAGACAGAACGTCAGGTGCTTTCTTGATTCAAAAATAATATAGATGCAATCATTGCTGTTTATTATGAACAGGCTGAAAACTAGGCACACAGGACAGCAAAGAATAACCCACTGTTTCCCACTTGGGAAAGAAACAGCTCAAAACCACGACAGTTTCATGATGCCATTCCTAACTTTTGGGCAAGAAACTCTTAACGAGAAAAGGTCAAGGTGCTCCTGGTTCCATCCTCAAGACCAAGCATCTTAAACCTGCTACGTCCAAAAGAATGCTGGTCACATCTCCATGGTCCTTCCTAGGGCATGGGGAGGGAGGTAGGGGTGGGTGGCATCTATCGTGTTTAGACTACAGCACTTCTTTTCACGTCTCCTAGTAGAGTAAAGCAAAAACAAAGAAGCAACAAACACAGCTCTCAATGCCTTGGCCAACTGTCTACTTCTTCACAATCTGCCCACACCTTAAACAAACACAAAACTTGTAACTAGCTATAGTCAGACAGAACCAGAACCAGAAAAGCCATCCAAAAAGCCTCAACGTGAAATCTCCCTCTCTTGCTATCCATCATTCCTCACAGAATCAGGCATGATGTCAGAACCCGACCAAGTTCAAAATGCTGTTTTTTAGAATGGATATTTTTTCTGGCGAACACCCAACACACAGATCAGGAAAAGTGTATTAAGAGGCAATCAACACTAAAGGGTTTGAAGCCTAGGAATTATACTGCCATGCAAGCAACAAACCACAATCAGAATTCATTGTGCATGTATAGTCCTTCAGATCTTTTTAAAGAGCTCTTTGGCTGTACATGGTCATAATCACGAGGCTGCCGGGTCAGGGTTAGCATCTCTCTTGTTGGCCAAAGCCACAGACAGACTCAGGAGAATAAAGGAATCCTAGGGGGCAGAACATCAGCCGCAAAGAGCAGCTTCATTCTCGTGGGTCCGTAGGAGGCACGTGAATGGAGGCTCTGACCTGGAACCAACTAACTCTACACTTCGGGTGGAAGCTCGGGGCAGACTGAAAGGTTTGGTCAATTCATCATTTTTATGGGTTGTATACACAGAGAGATGTCCATTCTGTTCGAAACAATAAGACCCTGGATTAAAGCGAGCATGCTCTGACACTGTACAGAGCAAGTTGAACACAAAGGCAGGGGGTTTCTTTGTAGGTATTTTGGATATGTGGGTAACATGATTGGGGGGGGGATTAAGAAACATATCTATATATCTTGACTCTGAGTAAAAGAGACAATCCTCAATAACGTGAATAGACCTCAAGAAATCAGTTGAAACGCTTAATAATAGAATCAAAATTAAGGTTTCCCTGAGGAAGAAACCCTGCCTCAAGATTCCGACATCAACTCTTACCTTAAAGAGCAGCAGTTCTCAACCTGTGGGTAATGACCCCTTTGGAATCATGTGACCCTCTCACAGGGGTCACATAGCAGATATCTACATTATGATCCATAACAGTAGCAAAATCACAGTTATGAAGTAGCAACAGAATAATGTTATGGTGGGGGGTCACCACATGAAGAACTGTACTAAAGGGCTGGAGCATTAGGAAGGCTGTGAACCATTCAGAGTTTAGACTACCTACAGATCTCAGGCTCTCCAGTCCCCCAAATTGTATATGACACTTCCTTGAAATGAATCTCCTAGTACTTTTTCAATCATGTGTATATACATCATATATCTGCATGCATATGTATTGTAATGGTCTGCCCTGTCCCTTTAAGAGACAAGCCCCACCCACTTCCCTCCTCTTCTGCCAAGGCAAGCAGATCTTTCCACTTCCAGGGTGCAAGCTCTTTCTTTTCTGTCTCTTTCCCCAAGAGGTATCTTCTCCTCTCTTCTCCCTTCCCCCATTTCTCTTTCTCTCTGCCTCTCTCTCTCTCCATCCCCCTTTTCCCTCCCTCTCTCCTTTCCTCTTCCCTTCCATAACCCACTAAATAAATATCCAACCTCACTCAGCATGGCATGCCTATCCGGTTCTGTCTATCACCCGCAGCAGCTCCTCATGGGACTGGCTGGCCCGCCCAGGTCTTTCACCCATATGGGACTCCCTGCCTGGAACCTGCTGCCCCTTGTGGCCCACTGCCCAATGCCACCCCTCAGAGAATGGTGCCATTTTATTTTTATCATTATATGTACTATATGCATATCTAATAGATGCAACTGTATACACATGGTGTGTATAAAGCACACATGCATGCATATATATACATATATATTAATGTATACTGCTCTCACTCACGCATGAAGTACTTAACACAAGAAATAAAGCAAAAGCACTATATTAGACATTAAGATGCTGACAGACAACTGTGACCAAGTCAGATGTGACTCCTCCAGCCTGACCCTTACAGAGCAAACGTAGAAACTCACAACTACCCTGTCTCCTCCGAGATCCTTAGGCCCTTCCCAGAGTCACTTGCTTCACTGACCACCCTTAGTTTATAGTCAACATTCTTTTTTGTTGTTGTTGTTTATTGAGATAGGGTTTCTCTGTGTAGACCCTGGCTGTCCTGAAACTCACTCTGTAGACTAGGCTGGCCTCAAACTCACAGAGATCTGCCTGCCTGCTCCTCCAGAACACTGGGATTAAAGGTGGATGCCACAATTACCCCACTTTCATAATCAATAGTTCAACTTTTCTTTCTTTCCTTTTTTTTTTTTTTTGTAGTTGACTTCTAGTTATGTGGGGATTTCTGCAGGTGAGCACAGTGGTCATAGAGACCAGAAGATGATGCTAGATCCTTGGGAGCTGGGGTTATAAGCTGGAATTGAGCCAGAGCTCTTGATAAGAGCAGCAAGTGCTCTTGACTAGCAAGTCACCTCCCCAACCCTTCTATCTTAGCTAGCATTTCTAGTTGTCTGTCCTCTTATTACACAGTCCCCATCAGTATTATTATTAGCATGACTACTGCTGCTGTCATTATTACCATCTCACGTTTAGGGTCTTCATAGAGCATACAAACTTCGTTTACATCTCGTTTTGAATTGCCTTCAGGAAAACTATCAAGTAGGGAGGACTGATAATATCCTTTTCACAGAGGAAGGAGCAGAGGCTCACAGAGGTACCCTAATACTCAAGAGACTACAGAGCCAACAAAGCCAAGCCCCCAAGACATTTATTTTTCTTTTATTCCCCCCCCTCCAGTGTGTGTGTGTGTGTGTGTGTGTGTGTGTGTGTGTGTGTGTGTGTGTGTGTGTGTGTGTGTGTGTGTGTGTGTGTGTGTGTGTGTAGCCTTGGCAGTCACAGAACTCGCTCTGTAGACCAGGCTGGCCTCGGATGCACAGAAATATCCCTGCCCCTGCCTCCGGAGTGTTAGGATTAAAGACATGCCTTTACCCCATGCCACCCCTGTCCCTCTGCCCTCTCTCACCCCAACTCCTGCTTCACTTACTTCTTCAACAATGTCTTTTTATAAAATTATGTATGCCCAGTTCTGAGTCACTGATCCTTTTTTGGGATCTAGGGTTTCAAAAAAGGAAGGATTCTAGTACTGAGCAGTACGTTCAGCTCACCATAGCACTATATTCACCCTTTAGCCCTTTTCAATGGTAGCTCCCTAAGAGTTACACACACACACACACACACACACACACACACACAAAGCAGTCGGTTAACTAATACTGAAGAAACTTCTCATTTTCCCCTAAGTAAGTAGTATCTTCAGGACACCGTAGCAGTAATCGATTTTAAACAATTAGGAAAATAAGGATTTCAGGCCAATACTAAAAAAACCAGTCTGTAGAAACACCTGTTAAAGAAAGCACGCATACGTTTGCAGAATAAATTATCTAACAACTTAGTCTATAGTGTTCTTATTTTTAACTAAAATAGCCGCTATTAAAAGAAAGCAAAACAAAGCAAAAGGTCACCAAGCCACCATGACTCAGGACTGCCGGCCTGTATCACTGAGGCTCTCCGAGAAGTTTAAGGACACGACTGAATGACAAGAGCAACAGCCAACCACCTGTGAGGGGCCTGCCTGAAGGCGGTGCCAGAGCCTCTCCCAGCAGAGCAAGGTCTGCGCGCACCAGAAAATGAAACGGATATCGCCCGGTTGCGATCTGCTGTCCCTTTCACCGCCCAGGAAAATACAAGCTAGTCCCCATGCCTTCCCAAGAAGCCTCGATCTCTAGTACTCTGCAAGGCTACCAAACACTCAGGAAGTCCTACGCAGGAAGTAAGGCTACGCGGGCGGTGACACAGTACATCCTGGGAGATGTAGTCCGCACATGATGGCGCGCAGCCGCAGTGGTCATGTAAGGAAGGAGCGTATAATAACCCCGTGCGATTATAGTTTTTTATTAATGGTGTACATTAAACCGTGTCAGAAAGTCGGGCATTAGGGCCAAGCGACTTCGTTTCACACGGGGTTGATCCAGGAGTTCCCGTTAGGCAGTAAGACTCGGTTTGGGAAGTGTTGACCATGCCCGTCTAGTCGGATCTGAAATAGCTTGAGATAGCCCCCAAGTGGTCAGTGAGAAGCCCTACCTGCACTATCTACAAACAGGGTGTCAATTCAGGAGGACAGAGAAAGAATACATCTTCCCTTGAAATAAAACACATATCTCCTTGAAATATAAGGCCTATGGAAAATTCTGGTGGGGCGTGGGGCTGGGGAGCGGGAGAAGAGATACCCCGATCAAGATTAAAAAGCTGCCAACCAGCCTTACACATACTGTATGTAGACTAGTAAATAAGGTACCATCTGGAAGCTTATACAGCAGAATGCTAAGTTTTGGATAAAAAAGATTGCATTTTTATGCTTTATTTTCTTATTTATAAAGATAAAGAATCCCAAGCCGGGAGATGGTGGCGCACGCCTTTAATCACAGCACTCGGGAGGCAGAGGCAGGCGGATCTCTGTGAGTTCGAGACCAGCCTGGTCTACAGAGCGAGTTCCAGGACAGGCTCCAAAGCCGCAGAGAAACCCTGTCTCGAAAAACAAAAAAACAAACAAAAAAAAAAGATAAAGAATCCCTTTTTTAGTAAAATATTTCAAACACAAAGCATAGAGAATATATTTTTTAAACACAGGCCATCTTCCACATTACTTGGACATTCTCTACATCTTCCTTCCCTCGCTCCATGCATTCATTCTCCTCTCTCCCTTCTTTCACAAGGAAAGACAGGGTGGGAGGATTCTTTAAAACAAAAATTCTAATTGTTGATAGCGCACGAACTATTAAAGGTTTATTAATGCAAACCTTGTATTCTATGAGTTTGCTTAGCTTGTTCATTATTTCTGGTAGGTTTTTCAGAGATTCTTTGAGTTGTTTTTTTACATGAACAGCCATTACAATCCTCACATACAGCCTTACTCTTCTTTTCCAGCACTCTGTGTTTCATATACTGTATCGTCTAGTGTAATAGGACCACTCCCGTCATATTGAGCATAAACAGTGAGAGCAGTCTTTGTTGCCTTCTTCCTCTGATATTAAGAGAAAGTCAGCAGATATGGTGCAAGCTATGGACTTTGTTGTGTTTGTTTGTCTGTTTGTTTTTGTTTTACAGATGTCCTTTGTCAGATTTTTAGATCTTTCCCTCTGGTGTCAGTTTTCTGAAAGTGGTCATGTATAAGGGCTAAGTTTTGTCAATTGTTTTTTTTCCTTTGCCGTCCATCTGCGATGCTGCTGTGCTTTGGGGTTTTGCTGTGGATAATGGTGACTAGCATGCTCAGGTGTGCTACTTGGTTCTTCAGAGTCTGAACTGGCCTTGCATTCATTCCTAGGTTGACCCCCGTGTAACGCCATTCTCACAAAATGAATGAGAAGACACTCCCCCCACTTCTCTGTGCTTTAGTAATTCATGTGGAAGTTGTATCATTCTTTTCTCTGTGGGTGCCATGGTTACTTTCATGTGTTAATTTGGCTTGGCCACAGTGCCTGGATATTTGGATATGTGGTCAATTATTATAAATGTTTATGTGAAGTTTTGTTTTGTTGTTTGATACACATCCCCTTTTGGTCAGTTTGTGTGGAGAGCTCTTTGGGCTTTTTTTTCTTTTTGATAGAGTCGCAATTTATTTCTGGGTGATGTGCAGCAGGCTGGCCTCAAACTCACGAAGTTTTACCCATGTCTCTCTCTCTGAAGGCTGGGATTGAGGACATGTACCACCATGCCTGGCTTAAAGTATGGAGCTTTTAAGGTGAAAAGATTTTACCTACTATGTCGGTCAGATTTTATTGTCAACTTAACACAAGCTGGAATCAATCTGAGAACAGGGAACCTCAACTAAGAGTATGGTTCTATTAGACCGTCCTGTAGGCAAGTCTGGGAGCCATTTTCTTGATGATTAATTTTGATATGGGAGGACAGCCCTCCTTCTGTGGGTCCCGGGCAGGCTGAGCAAGCTGTGAAAGCAAGCCAGTCTGTGAAAGCAAGCCAGTTAGCAGGACTCCTCTGTGGCTCTGCTTCAGCGCCTGCCCTGACTTCCCTCAGGGATTCACTGGGACCTGTAAGCCAAACAAACCCTTTCCTCCACAAGCTGGTTTTTAAAAGTGTTTTATCACAGAAATATAAACCTGATTATGATACCTACAGATCGGTTTCTTTATTATTTACAGGAGTAACAATATTATTTGCTCTTGAGTCAGCCTTAGTAGTTTTTAGAGCTGGGCATGGGGAAGTACATCTGTACCCCAACATCTGGAGGGAGAGATCAGATGTTCGGTGTCATTCTCAGCTTCGTTGCGAGTTCAGAGCCTTCATGGGCTGCATGAGACTCTGTCTAAGGCAAAACAAACAAACAAATAAAAGAATTAGTTTCCTGAAGAAATCTGTCCAGGTGCCAACAAGATGGCTTGCTCAGTAAAGGCAAGTGCCAGCAAGTATGATGACATGAGTTCAATGCCAGGGTCTGCATGGT
>NC_022032.1:19982097-19983940 GCF_000317375.1 Microtus ochrogaster | reverse complement strand
CTGAGCCATCTCTCCAGCCCTAGGCCCCATCTTTCATTCCCGAGAGTAATTCTCCCCTCTCTTCTCCCCACCCCACCCTGGCTGGTCTTGATAAAATTTATTGATTTCTTCAATGAGTCATTTTTCATTGAATTGATTTTCTCATTTTCTCCTATAACTATTCTCTGAACTTCTGGTCTCTTTTCCCTCCTATTTGCTGTGGTTTAATTTTCCTAGTTTAAGTGGAAACAGACTGTGAATTGAAAGCCTCTCTTCTTTCTAGTATAACCATTTAATATACAGTATAAATTTCTTTTAGCATGGAGTATCCCAGGAACTTAGACACATTATGTTTTTATGCTCGTCCAACTAAGTTCCTTTCTAATATACCTTATAAATTCTTTGACTAATGAGTTATTAGTTATTAGCTATTGGGAGGGCAGGTGTGCATGTGTCATGGCAGACAACAGAGGTCCTAGAAGAACTCCGTGGAGCCCATTCTCTCTCACTGCCTTTACCTGACTTCTGGAGCTCAAATGCAGGCTTCAGGTTTGCATACCAAGCACTAACCACCATCGCTCAGACACAGGCATGATATGAACAACGTTAGCACTCAGAGCTTCCTCAACCCTTCCCAGTTGGTATCTTCAGGGGCACCCTGCTGAGTGCCACCTCCTCAGATTAATGCTGCTTGTCCTTGAGCTTCATGGGATCAAAGAGTCTGTTCTTTGTAAGGGATTGCTTCTAGACATGATATGTTCACATTTCTTTCCTGTACTACATTAGTTTTCATGGCTAGAAAGCTTTCTGTTGTATCAACGTATCATAATACCGTCCCCCATTTTATTCCTGATGGGCATTTGAGTTGTTTTTACTTTGCATTTTTATTTGTCTTAAATAAAGGTATGACATTTGCTTACTCTTAATAGATCCAAGCATCCACTCCCCACAGTTTCGAAAATGAAATTGCAAAAACTCCACGATGATGTTCTTGTTTTTTGTCTTACTTTTTACATTCTTCTTAAATTTCAACCAGCTCTAAGTTCTGCTTTGGAGATTAATACATATGGAGATGGCCAGCTTTCGAATAAATTACTTCCACATGCTCCATATTGAGTGGAAAATTCCTCACAGATTCTAACAAATGGTGGTTTTATGTTTTGTGTCTAAAGTTACAATGACCTTTCATCTTCTTGTGAATTTTCATTAGCATTTTAGTAGGGCCTTGGGATTTGGCAAACCAGACCATCTTGAACCAGAAGCCAACGTTTTTGTCTTCCTTTCCCTTCCTTGTAAGCGTTTGCTTCCTGCTGTTTCCTCCTTGGCTTTCTTCTCTTGCTGTGGATTATCCCTCTCCAGACAACCTCGGCCTCTGCGCTGGGAAATATTTGTTTACACTGAAAAGATAGATGTGTCTCTGCCTAAGGCACCTTCTGATTGGCTGAATAAAGAGCTAATGGCCAATAGTTAGGCTGGAGAGAATAGGCGGGACTTCCAGGCAGACAGAGAAACTGGGAGGAAGAATCTAGAAGTGGGATTTCCTTGCCTGGATCCACCTGCTGTAAGCACAGAAAACACTCTCCTGTTTCTACAGGTTTACCTGACTCGCCTGGCTGACTAAGCCAGTTGTGTTAGCATCACTTTTACCCTTTCTGTGATTGACAGCATTCATAAAACCCAGTTTTCCAAGTGGTAAAGTGCAGGAAATCCACATCCACTGTGGAAGAACTCAGATTCTTTTTTTTTTTTTTTTGCAGGGGTGGGGGTCGAGACAAGGTTTCTCTGTAGCTTTGCAACCTGTCCAGAAACTAGCTCTTATAGATCAGGCTGGCCCGAACTCACAGAGATCCACCTGCCTCTGCCT
>NC_022032.1:19973309-19981997 GCF_000317375.1 Microtus ochrogaster | reverse complement strand
TTTTGCAGGGGTGGGGGTCGAGACAAGGTTTCTCCGTAGCTTTGCAACCTGTCCAGAAACTAGCTCTTATAGATCAGGCTGGCCCGAACTCACAGAGATCCACCTGCCTCTTCCTCCCAAGTGCTGGGATTAAAGGTGTGCATCACCACCGCCCGGCTAGAACTCTGATTCTTAAATGTTCTCAGTTTCCTCCTTTCCCTCCCATCATTACCTTAGCTCAGAACCTAACTTACACTATTACACTATTCTGTTTACTGACTCTGCTGACTTATACGATCTCAAATTCTCAGCCTCATCCCCGCCTGGGAACATTCTTAACCTCCAGGCCTCTCCAGCTACCCCTGCCAGGCTTCACATCCTCACGTCCTAGGTCCAAGGTACACGAAACTAACCACCAGCACTTTCTTTGGAAAAATTACATAGCTTAATGATTTTGGGTTTGGAGTACATGCTACGCACTCTGCCCTGCATTCCTCCCTCCCAACGCTCCTTGTCACAGGGAGATTTATGTTCCTTCAGAATTCCTAACGGACTCAAGTTTTCTCATTTACACTTCTGTCAAATTGTATTTCACTTAAAGATTCGTTGTGTGTCCTAACATTGTTAACCCGCAGGAGTCTAATGTTTCAGTCGGTGCTCAAACTCCAGTGTCTGGAATTTTAATTTAACAAAGTACCTGACGTTATGATTGGGGTTTTAAAACTTAAATGTTCATTAATTATCACTTTGGAAAAACAAGATAGAAAAGGAACATAAAATATATTTGGTGTCACTATTTGTACCTCAAGATGAAAATATTAGTCATGTCTTTCATAAGTTTATATAGATTCTTACAAACTTGCATCTTCACTCAAACAATTTTCCTAAGTTTTTAAGTTAGAGATTATGTTTCCCATATAAATGTCTTAATAACTTTCTATAAAAGACCTGGTTTTTCCTTTTATTGACTAGAAGGGTTCTCTCAAGACAGAAAATATACTAGTTAAATAAAATAGAGTTAAATTAGTTTTGTTGTACCTGTGCTTCTAAGTAATTAATCATCTCTGCCCAAATCAAGGAGACATGGATTCTAGCAAGGTAACCCTTGGGAATTTGAATCTACAATAAAGAAATATATAGTTGAAACCAAAGGATAAGGCTATTAGAGAACTTAGATAAATCGTAGAAAATCTGGGGCTCGGAAGATGGCTCAGTAGGTAACTTCCCTGCCATGAGAATACAAGAACCTGAGTTTGGATCCCCAATACCACGTGAAAGTCAGGGACGGTGACACAGTATGCCCAAACCCCACGATTAGGATACAGAGACCGGAAGATCTCTGGGGCTCATTGCCTGGCAAGCCCAGCCAGAGATGAACTCCAAGTTCAGTGAGAGACCCCTTCTCAAAAATAAGGCAGAGAGAATCAGGGAAGATACCACTGGCATGCATACCCACAGACCCCGGTGTACAACACACATACACCAAACCAAAATTCAAAGAAAGAATAACTCGAAATCTCTAAAATGTAACCATAAGCAAGTAAACATAATATAAAGCATTTGTTTTGTGACTTTTATGTCTTCACTTCTTTAAAATTTCACTATTAGAAACTGGATCTACAACTCACTAGTACAGTTTATCACTTATTAAACCCTGTGTTTAAAAAAAGAGATCCAGCACTACAAAAAAGTACATGCACACAAAATTTAAGTATTAATATTAATAATATCATTAATTCTTTATGTTAATGATTTGGCTTCATTAGATTACTATATCATTAAGTTAATAGTATCGTGTGATAAAACATTAATAAATATTAAAAAATAGAAGCAGTTGACCCTCAGTTATCTGTATGTACAAAGGAAAAGGTTGGATTCAAATCATCTAGAATTATTAATCCCTCCAGTTAGGCAGAGGCTGTGGCCGTACTTCTAGTGGTGATGGACCCAGATGTCAACCAAACATCTGCACTGCAGAGAACAGCTGCAATTACAAATAAATTACCTAATGCAAAAAAAATTGTAAATAAAAAGAACCACATTTTCCCAAAAATCCTGCAGCTAAATTTTGGTCTAACATAGAAATTTTGTCATAATGTCCTCTGCTTTTCCCAGTTCTGCAGACATGGAACACGCACTGTGCTCTCTGAGTGCTATGGAAATCTGCATTTTATACCTAGAGGATGGCATGTGTGCAGGTTAGGTTTTGGCAACTTGACACAAACTGGGAAGATGGAATGCCAGCTGAGGACTGGCCCCCAGTAGATAGGCTTGTGGACATATCTGTGGGGTATGGTGTTGATTCGTTGTTGATGTGTGAGTGCCTTGCCCTCTTTGGTAGTAGCACCCCTGGACAGGTGGTCTTAGGTTGCATAGGTGTGATCGCTTGAATGAGAATGACCCCCATAGGCTCATATGTCTGAATACTTGAGCCCCAGTTAGTGGAACTGTTTGGGAAGGGTTAGGAGGTGTGTTACTGGAACAGTTGAGATGTCGAAAGACCATTCCTTGTGTTCTGTGACTCATACTTGCAGTGTTGAGATGTGAGTTCATAGCTCTTCCTGCCACTGTGTCTTGGCTCTGCCATCATGGACTCCAACACTCTGAAATCATAAGCCCAGTTTCGTGCTTTATTTTAGAAGTTGCTTTGGTCATGGTGTTTTGTTGGCTTCCAGTCTCGACAAAAATACTACTTTCCGGGTATACCACATGCACACGGATTAGAAAGACAAGTAAAGAGTACAAAGACGTGAAAATAATAAAACAGAAACCATAGAATAGTACCGGGAGGGAGTTCCAGTGAATACTGAAATCACCTGTGTTTAATTTTCCATGCACTTTTATACGCCATCACAAAAAGGGGAAGAAGGCAACAAAAGACTTCTTTAATGTGATACAAAAGACAACTTGAACAGCTAAGTGCTTCACACTTTGAGACATCAAGTCATTAGCATTCTACTGTTTAGGCAGTGAAGCCACTCTAGACCAAGTATCCTGAAGGCAGCCACTCCCCAGCTAACCTCATATTATAAAAAATGGAGCAGATGTAGACTTGCATAGCCTGACCATCTGTCAAGATGGAATGGATCTACCTTATGGGCCATCTTAATGTCAAAAGAACAAGTAACCACATCCTGTGTCAGGCTGTGTAGCTATACTTGTCAACTATTTTGAGCAACCTCCTCCAAACTCTCTGACCATCAGACAAGGTGTAAATAGGCTCACATTTTTTGGGCTTCCTTGGTGTTTTATTACAGCAGTAGAACAGTAATGAATACAATAGGAAAACCAGCTGAGCAAGCCATGGAAAGCAAGCCAGTAAGCAGCATTTATCCATGGTTCCTACCTTTCTGCTTCTGCTTGAGCTTCTGCCCTGACTTCCCTGAATGATGGACTGTAACCATGCAAGCTAAATAAACCTTTCCTCCACAAGTTGCTTTGGGGCAACGCTTTACCATTCAACAAAAAGCAAACCATAATGATGTATTGCTGCATAGGACTCCCAAACCCCTCCTGCTGTGTGTGAGGATTTTCTCAGCTGTTAGAAGGTAAGAATTACCCTCTTCACATAACTTTTTAAAAAATATGTAAGAGGTAAATGTCTCAACTGCGTTGTGGATCACAAAAACAAATGGGACATAGTCTCTGTCCTAGAATCATATTATCTAGTAATTTGTCCTCTGAATATCATTATGATGTTCCTTGGAAAGTGAATCAAGAAAACATACTCCAATTTAGCAAAGCTAGAAGTTTCAGGAAAATTAAATAAGCCCATTGTGGGCAGTGGAGCTGTCTTAGTTTCTTTTCCACTGCTGTGATAAGACACTGTGATCAAGGCAACTTCGAAAAGGAAGAACTTAATTGGGCCTAGGTTCCAGATGGTTAGAATCTATGATGGCAGAGTGTAGGCATGGTGATGGGCATCTGGAGCAGCAGCTGAGACCTCATGTCCAATATACAAGCAGGATGCAGAGAGCACAGTGGGTAGGGCTTGAGTCCTTTGAAACCTCAAACCTCCCTGTTATAGAATATCCCAACAAGACCACACTTTCTAGTCCTTCCTAAAAAGTTCCATTACCTGGACCCCAAATATTCAAACACGTAGGTCTATGAGGGCTGTTTTTATTCAAACCTCCACAGGAGCATAAGAAATTATCCTTGAATAAAAAGATAATACTATGTTTCCCTAACTTCTCTCAGTCAAGATGTTACTTTTCCAAAGGTCATTGTTAATGTCCTCTGTTGTAAGGAAGGCCTCTTGTTTCATGGCCACACAGCAATTCAGACCCAAAATAATCACACAGAAACTGTATTAATTAAATCACTGCTTGGCTCATTAACTCTAGCTTATTTGCTAACTCTTACATCTTAATTTAACCCATCTCCATTAATTTGTGCATCACCATGAGGTCGTGGCCTACCAGCAAAGTTTCAGCGCACCTGTCTCCAGTGGTGACTCCATGGCTTCTCCCTGACTCACCTTCTTCCTCCCAGCATTCAGTTTAGTTTTTCCCACCTAGCTGTGTTCCACCCTATGAGGCCAAGCCAGTTTTCTTTATTCATTAATGGTAATCACAGCATCCATAGGGGAATCCCACATCAGTCCTCAAATTCACCAGCACCATTTGGGCTTATCATTAGCATATAGCTAAAGGAAGCTTTGTATCAATGTAGTGAGAGTGAAATAAGATACTCTTGCTATTTCTATATTAAACAATTGGAATCCATGGGGGAGGGGGAGAAAGTGTCTTTTAAATTTCAGTTAAATTAGAATACTCAAAATGTAAAAGAAAGCCGGGCGGTGGTGGCGCACGCCTTTAATCCCAGCACTCGGGAGGCAGAGGCAGGCAGATCTCTGTGAGTTCGAGACCAGCCTGGTCTACAAGAGCTAGTTCCAGGACAGGCTCCAAAACCACAGAGAAACCCTGTCTCAAAAAAGAAAAAAAAAAGAAAGAAAAACAAAAAGAAAAGATTAAGTTTTCAGGGCTGAGGAGATGTCTCGGTGGGTAAAGCATTTGCTACTGAGTTTGGATCCACACCACCCAGGTGTGGTGGTGTGAGCCTGTAAGCCCAGCAATGGGAAGGGAGGGACAGTAACTCTCTCTGAGCTCCTGATTCAGCGAGAGAGCCTGTCTCAAAAACAAACGAACAAACAAACAAAAAATCCTGGGTGGATAGTCATAGAAGGTGACACTTAAGATCAACCTCTGCCCTTCACACATGTGTGTGTCCACACATACATGTACATATGCACAAGAATATGTAAATATTCATGCACACACACGCATACATTACTAAACTCTTCAACTCGTTAATAAAAGGATTCCAGGACTGGAAAGATAGTTCAGTGTTGAAGAGCACTTGTTGCTCTTGCAGAGGACCCAGGTTCAGTTCCTAGCACCCACATCATGTAGCTCACGACTGCCTGTAACTCCAGTGCCTGTGGACCCAAGGCCCCTTTCTGACCTCTTTGGGCACCAGGCATTCATGTGATGCAAATAGGTACAGGCAGACAAAACACTTTAATGCATAAAATAAAAATAAGTAAATCTTTAATGAAAAAAACAAGGCTGAGAGATGCTATCTACTGCTCTTACAGAGGACTCAACCCAGTGGTTCACAACTATCTGTACTCCAGTTCCAGAGGATCCAAAACTCTCTTCTGGCCTCTATGGGCACCAGGCATGCATGTGGTACGCATACATACATACACATTAGGCAAACACTCATACACATAAAATAAAAAGAAATACATCATTTTAAAAAGATGCCAATTTAATCCCAGCACTTGGGAGGCAGAGGCAGGTGAATCTCTGTGAGTTCGAGACCATCCTGGTCTACAAAGCTAGTTCCAGGACAGGCTCCAAAGCCACAGAGAAACCCTGTCTCGAAAAAACCAAAAAAAAAAAAAAAGATGCCAAACATTAAAGCTAATACATATGAGGGTAATTAATGTAAAAAATGTTTAAATAGAATCCAATTAGCAGATCCATATAAAGAGAAAATAATTTAACCTTATTTGTTAAAAAAAAACCTGGCAAATGAGTCTACACCCTTGTCTTTAGCTATGTGTTAATTTTTAAAACTCTTGTTTGATGAACTTTTATGATTAAATGATTAATTACCAGCATTGATCACATCCATTAAGTAAGCTTTATATAACTGAAAATAGTCTTTCAGATATCAGAAATTCAGACAGTAGAGCCTCCTAAAGGAGACAGGGATGTTGATTCCTGTGTTAGAATATTTACTTAAGTACTGCTTCTGTGTTTGGCTTTGCAGGAACACTCCTTTAGGGCGACTTCCAAATAAATGACAACAACAAATTAAAACTCAATTTCATTTTCCCAAACTCTGACAATACTGCCATGCCTTCTTAAAAGAGCATTGGAGAAGGAACTGGGTTTTTTACTAAACTGAGAGCCCATGTGAATTCAGATAAAATACTAGCTTCATTTCCATAAAACATTCATTATAAAAATCTACAGAGTCCTCTTTTTAAAGCCTAAACTTTAAATATACTGATGATTAGGTCCTTGAGAGGGCCTGTTGGGCTCTGTACGGAGGAAGACTCACACAGAAATATAAGCTGTCTAGAACCTCACCCTCTCGAGTGCTCTGAAAAAGGCCAATCTGTGCAACAGCCAAGTACCATGTCGCTCCCATCAACAGCACTGAAAAGGAACTGAGATCCTCAGAGAGTCAGAGTGGGGAGAGAGAGAGAGAGAGACAGAGACAGAGACAGAGACAGACAGAGACAGAGACAGAGACAGAGACTTTTCTATTTTGGTAGTTGGACAGTTTATTGCTATTGTTTTCCTTCTGTCAAATAGAGTCTCACCATGTAGCCCTGGCTGGCCTCGACTCTCAGAGATCTCACCACCGCTGCCTCCTGCTGGGAATACAGGTACGAACCAGCAAACCAGCTAATGGGGCCGCTTCCCAGGAAATCTAGCATGATGTTAAATTCACTGATGCTCTTTTTTTTTTTTTTTTTTGGTTTTTTGAGACAGGGTTTCTCTGTAGCTTTGGTGCCCATCCCGGAACTAGCTCTTGTAGACCAGGCTGGCCTCGAACTCCCAGAGATCCGCCTGCCTCTGCCTCCCTAGTGCTGGGATTGTCACTGATGCTCTTTTTTTTTTTTTTTTTTTGGTTTTTTGAGACAGGGTTTCTCTGTAGCTTTGGTGCCCATCCCGGAACTAGCTCTTGTAGACCAGGCTGGCCTCGAACTCCCAGAGATCCGCCTGCCTCTGCCTCCCTAGTGCTGGGATTGTCACTGATGCTCTTTAACTCCGAAATTGGTTCCCATTATGTGGAGGCACAAATAATCCTTCCATTGTCTTGTGATAAAATCAGGAAGGCTAAAAGCATCCTAAAACTCAGCCACAGGAGCACACAGACACGCCACGACAACGTATCTACTGAATGAAACGTGCTGCCACAATTGAGGAGGTTGATTTCACACACACACACACACACACACACACAGGCTCCATAACCATCGTAGTGGGGAACATGGAGGCGGGGCATGGAGGCATGGGCCTGGAGCAGTAGTTGAGAGTTTACATCTCCATCCTCAAGCACATCACAAGGCAAAAGGAACACATTGGGAATGGCTTGGGCTTCTGAAACCTCAAAGCAAGCCACCAGAAACCTCCTCCAACAAGGCCACACCCATTCCAACAAGACCACACCTCCTAATATTTCCCAAACAGCCCCATCCAGGCCCCTGGTATATACAAACAGCTGAAGAAGCGTGTTAATTATATTTGACTAGAGATGAAGAGCAAGTGAGGTGTTCTGTGCCCATGTCTCTGTTGTGTGACCGATTAAACTAAGAAATCACCTACCACCTCGGTTTCCTTCCAAAGAATTTGGGGCTGGACTGTCCTGTGGTGTATTCATGCTTGACCAAAACATGGGGTGTAGAGAGGAAGGAAGTGGGTTGCAGATAAAACAAACTGTCTAGAAAGCTCTGGAAACCAGGTTTTGCCTAAGCAGGCAAGTGCTGTCCTAAGGAGTCCCTGAGTGTGGCTGTTTGCAGCAGGTGCTGGCCATCTGATCACCAGGGAAATAACTAGTTTGTCTTATCTGACAATCAACAACGATTATTTGGACTTTTTCTTTCCTGATACCAGAGAATGGCTGAGAAGACCTTTTGTCAGTTTCAAATGAAAGACCAGATAGCACTGGTTGAGAGTAACACAGAAACATGTCATCTCAGTTCCCCTAATTTTACAAGCCTTTGAAAGTCTCCATAAAAAAATAAAATACACTAGACAATGACTAATACAAGAAATAGCAATAGCAATGGGCTGTGCCCCCCCCCGTCTCTTGGATGCTCCCTTTCTTATTTTGCTGTACATACTGTAGTTAGAGTCTATTTAGTTTGCCCTACAAAGGACGATACAGGCAGAGAGAGCTATGTGATGCTTAAAGCTCCAAAGCCTCCTAATTAGTAAAGCTTAGAGCACGTTTCAAATTTATACCCTTCATTACAGCCCTTGTCTGCTTGAAATCCTTCACAAGTTTTCGAGGACAAAGTGTATTCCTTAGGAAAGGATACCAGGTCCCTCAGGACCAGAGTCAAGAGCTCACCTGCCCCACAGGTAACCTCATCAGTACCTGTGACTGTCCCCTCTCCAGCTGTCCAGGACCAGAGTCAAGAGCTCACCTGCCCCACAGGTAACCTCATCAGCACCTGTGACT
>NC_022032.1:19971206-19973177 GCF_000317375.1 Microtus ochrogaster | reverse complement strand
AGAGTTCAGAGCTCACCTGCCCCACAGGTAACCCTCATCAGCACCTGTGACTGCCCCCTCTCCAGCTGTTCAGGACCAGAGTTCAGAGCTCACCTCTATCCCACACATAACCCTTATCACCACCTGTGACTGCCCTCTCTCCAGCCATCCAGGACACGCCCTGTGTCTTTCCATCACTCTTATCTTGGGGCAGGCTTTGTTTTCTAGAATGTTCTCGGAGCCCCCTCCTGCCGCATCATCTCCTCCTCCTCCTCTGCATTTTATCAGCTGTTACTGTAAGGGTTTCCCAACTTCCTTAGCTGGCTTTCTGTGTTCACATTACCTCTATTAAATTACTTATCCATTTTAATTATAATGATTCTATTTCTCCCCTATAAGGCTCTTAAATGGGAAAGTGATTTTGTTCTCTTCTTTTTCTTTTTATCTCTTTAGTGTACATACCTAGAAAAATATATAAGTATTATTTAACAAGACCAGTGATTGATTAAGGCATTTGGAAGTTTCTGGGGGCATCTTCAAACCTATTGTTTTTATTTATTCGCGCTCCAATTTCACCTTTATCTCTCATGCACTATTATCGTCATCTTAAATACTTTGTAGATGAGGGAGCTGAGGGTCATAGAAAGTGAGTTGGGGATGCTATTCCCTGCAAAGACAGGAGAGAAGCAACCTACAGGTGCCAAACTGGCCAGAAGGTCAAGTGCACCTGACTTTGATGCCCATCGATCCGGCAGTGGAGCTGATGCTACACTGTTTGACCTTACTGGCTCTCAGCTGTCCTATCATCTGCAAAACAACAGGACTGACATGCAGTACAGCGTTTCCAGCATTTCAGATTTTGGAGCAGCTAATCTTTCTAATGTAGAGATCCCCAAACTTTCCTCACTCCTCGTATCCAACAAAGGCTGGTCTCTCTCAAACGTTTAAAAAAATAACCCCAAACTGGGTTGTGGCGGTACTCACCTTTAATCCCAGTACTTGGGAGGCAGAGGCAGGCAAATCTCTGTGAGTTCAAGGACAGCCTACGTCTACAATGTGAGTTCCAGGACAGCCATAGGTATACAGAAAGACCTTATCTCAAAAAAAAAAAAACACAAAAAAAAACTAATTAATTATTTCGTTAAATAACTAAATTAATAATTATTTAGTTAAATAACCCACAGTGCCTCCGCAAGTTTGGTGTGCGACCTAGGACACTAGGGCCCATGATTCTAGAATCTCATGCCCAATTAAAGAAACTTTCCCTACGCTCAAAGAAAAAAGAAAAAGAAGGATTTATATATCAAACTTGTTTATGTAAGTTTATAAAGATGAGAAATTGTAATGTTGTTGTTGAAAGTATGTATTAATACTGTTTTTAAAACATGAGTCTTTCTGTTAATAATCTGAAATACTAAAAAAAATATTGCTGAGAATAGAGTTTGTCATCATAGTAGAACACAGAATAAATTCTTGTAGTATTTACCAAAAATCATAGCTCTAACATATGTGTGGGTAAACATAAACATATTGTGACGGCTATTCATGGTTCTCAATCTGACTACATCTGGGATTAACTAAAACCCAAGTGACTAGGTACACCTACGAGGGAGTTTTTCTCAATTAAAACCATTTGAAGTAGGAAGATCCCCACTTTTAATCCAGATCTTAGGAGGTGGGAAGATCCACCCTGAATATGGACCATACCTTCTGCTGGCAGCCTGTACAAAGGACATGGAAGAAGGAAGCTTGCTCTGTTTACCTGCTTGCTTGTGCTGGCAAGTGTATTCCTTCACTGGCATTAGAGCTTACGTCTTTGAGATCCCACTATGTGGTGAAGACCAGCTGAGATATTCAGCCCTGTGGATGGAAATACTGGATTCTCGAACCTTCCGTTGGTAGACAGTCACTGTTGGACAAATTGGACCACAGCCTGTAAGGTATTCTATAAGCTATTCTAATAAGTCCCCCCAGTGAATATATATTCTATAT
>NC_022032.1:19964777-19971106 GCF_000317375.1 Microtus ochrogaster | reverse complement strand
TAATTATAGATAATATCTAAGATATATGTAATTATAATATAGTTATATTTTTTCCTATCAGTTCTGCTCCTCTAGAGAACCCTGATTAATACATAGTAAATGCATTCTACTAAAAATTAATATATGCTTATCATTGGCGTTCATAGGCATTAATTTAGAACTTCCCCCCTCACATGCCAAAATCCTCATATGTTCACCTCATATGTAACATGAGGTAGTATGTATATATAAAATTCATTCATTCTTCTGTATAATTTAAATCATCTCTATATTATCTATAAATAATAGTTCATACAAAAGAAATATAAAAGTAGATATCCTGGTGTGCTATTTAAGGAAAAATAACCAAAAAAAAATCTTTATGTATTTAACACGGGTGCAATTGTTCTGCCTAAATAGTTTCTATCCAAGACTGGTTGAGTCTCAGGTGTGAAACCTGAACACACAGAGGGCAGCAACAGGTAAGAGTACAATGTGACTGACAGTCACTTGACAGATCATTGTCACCCCTACGACAGGAAGCCTATGGCAGTTGTCCGGGCCTGCTGCAGGGAGCCTGTAGCTGTGTGTCACTAAGCCGCCTCTCAGCTGGGATAAAGCGGATGCAGGAACTGGAGGGGAGCTCTGACTTCGGCCGATTCCTGTTAGAGCTGCCATGGTCTAAAAGAAGTCTCCCATAGCTAGGCTGTTGGAGGCAGACCAAGTTCCTCTAAGGTTTCTCATTAAATGGTTGGCGTTGTCACCACTTTCAGCCCAAGCAATCGCAAATACTTCGCAAGCTGTTGTCAAGCTGATCCGGTAGATAAATTGGCGAAATCCCTCTTCCTTGAAGCTCTGAGCCACAAAACATTTGTTCCAGTGCTCAGGAGGATGAATGGACATGAGCCATCGACCGGATGGCTTCCATGTCCTTTATACAGGCTGCCAGCAGAAGGTGTGGTCCATATTCAGGGTGGATCTTCCCACCTCCTAAGATCTGGATTAAAAGTGGGGGTCTTCCTACTTCAAATGGTTTTAATTGAGAAAAACTCCCTCGTAGGTGTACCTAGTCACTTGGGTTTTAGTTAATCCCAGATGCAGTTCATCCGTAAAGAGAAACATCAGTTTCCTGGTGTCTCTTATGTGTTGATAGTTAACAATGCCAAGATGTCACACTGCATATAGAGTAATATATAAAAACTAGAGGAATATGGACAGAGGAAGCAGAAGACAGCGACGTGTGTCCTGCGTCCCCCGCAGAATACAGACTCTAAGTGGAGGAAGATAGTTAGCAGAAGCAAGGCTCAGCCTGTTTCTCTGAAGGAGCCAAAAGGCCATGTATAGTGTGCTCTACAAACAGGAGGTCAGGATAGCCCATGGCACTTGGATGTAGAGCTTAAAAGAGAATTTACGTTACCTTTGCTCGGAAAATAGATTTCATTAATTTTCATGTGGCTCTAATTAACTTGAATTTTGTTTTGTTTCTTGTCTTTTTGTTTGTTTCTTTTGCTTCGTTTTGGTTTTTAAGACAGGGTCTCACTGGGCTGCGTGAAACTCAGTATGTAGACCAGTGAGACTTTGAACTCATAGACATTCACCTGCCTCTTCCTCCCAAGTTCTGGGAGTAAAGACATGAGCCACCACACTCAGATCTAACTTTTTAAAAATTCAATTAAATAAAAAATGACTTTCTTGTGGTGAAATATGTACAACATAAAGCTAATCAGTGTGACCTGTTTTAAGTGAGCTGCCTGGTGGCACTGAGTGGAATTCTACCATAGTAGAATCAGCACCAGCATCCATCTCCGGAAACTCTATTCCTATTAAACAGCACTACTTGGTACCCTTACTCCCACACATTCTACTTCTGCCTCTAACTATCTGACTACCTAAGTCACCTCATATAAATAGACCCATACACAATTGCCTTTTGTATCTGCCTCTGTTACTATAGTATCCAGATTTACCCATAATGATACATAAAAGTTGTACATATTATGGGCTACCACATAATGTTTCGGTACATGAATATATTGTATCATATTCGAAACAGGGCAAACATGTTTGTGTTCTAAATCAAGACTCCAATCTATGAAACCCCACCATCCACTGTCTTACTTAGGGTTACTATCGCTGTTATGAATCACCAGGAACGGAAGAAACTTGGGTAGGAGAGCATTTATCTCACTCACCATAACTGTCCACCTTCAAAAGCAGCGAGAGCAGGAACTCAGGCAAAGCAGAAACGGAGAGGCAGGAGCTGATGCAGAGACCATGGAGGGGTGCTGCTTACTGACTTGCTCCTCATGCCTTGCTCAGCCTGCTTTCTTACAGGACCCAGGGCCACCAGCCCAGGGATGGCACCCCTCATAGTGGATTAGGCCTTACACATTGATCACTACAGTCTTGCCCACAACCCTGATCCTCTGGAGGCACCCTCTTCAACTGAGGCTCCCTCCTCTCTGATGGCTTCAGCTTGTGTCAAGTTGAGGTAAAACTCACCAACACACATTTAGGGTGGATCTTCCCACCTCCATGGACCCAACCCAGAAAAATCTCTCACAGGTGTGCCAAGATGGTTGTTTTCATGGCCATTCTAAATCTTATCAAACCGACAATTAACTGTCACATCTTTCCAGCATCCCTTTTGCTGGTCACAAAAATCAGAATATAGGCTAGAATTTAACTTTTTCCAACATTTGTATTAATAATAAGTTAAAATCTACACCAATAATAGTTCCATAAACTGTGGTCTATCCTCTTATGCCCCGGTCACCAC
Organism: Microtus ochrogaster; assembly: GCF_000317375.1. NCBI lineage: Eukaryota > Metazoa > Chordata > Mammalia > Rodentia > Cricetidae > Microtus > Microtus ochrogaster. The sequence goes on along the minus strand of NC_022032.1, from coordinate 19,968,348 downwards.
TTACATGGCTGAAGTTGAATATGCAATTCTCAGCATCCTTGGTACCTGCTCTAGAACAAACACAGTGATAGGCAGAGGTCAAGTTCCCACCCCCTCTCTTCCATCCCAGCCCTGTCACTCATTGCGGGGCCACACACAACTCTATGGAGACACCCTAGTTTCTATCCAAGCTCTGTCCATACATCCTGATGGCCTTCAGATGTCAATGCCCTGGTGCCATTTGGACAATCACAGTGTGCCCTGTGAAGATTAACCCAGAGAAGAAGTTATGCAATACGTCAGGCCATTTAGATAGAGTTCTGTTGCCTATACCATGGGTCGGAAAAAAAAAAAAACCTGTAAATCACAGGGGGAAGGGGCATACAGAATAGAGGGCCAGAGAGGCTCTATTTTAGAAGCACATGATCCAGAATAGAGTTCCCCCTGCCTGGGTCTGCGAGTAAATTACTCAGTCCTCCAGCACCACCACGTGTGTGAGTTTTTAATCTCAGCCACAGTGGACAGTTCCCTAGAAGCTCAGACTCCTGTGCTGCCAGCATCCCAACTAAAGTTAAACTTTCTAACTTAGGGCTGTATCCAGTACTGTAGGAGTATGCCTGCATTCAAACACAACACAGAGACATGGAAGCTGGAGTGTCTGAAGAAATCTTCCACCAGCATGATGAGTCACGGGCGTTTTTCCCTCTGGGTTGTCTCATGCTTCCTGTTTTCTCCCTCTTGATGTTAATTTTCCCAATAGACTTCCACTTCCAAGTGTTTACTTCAAGCTCTGCTTTTAGGGACCCTCAAAAGAACAAAGGGAAAGAGCTGGGGACCTGGCTCAGTTGGGAGGGTACTTGCTAAACATGCACGAAGCCCTGGGTTCAGGCTTTAGCCCCAGATCAAAGTCAGCATGATGGTACTTTCCTATCATCTTAGCACTTAGGTAATAGAGGCAGGAAAATCAGAAGTTCAAGATCATCCATGTCTACATAGTGAGTTCAAGGCCAACTTGGGCTATATGGGACCAAAGGATAAAAGAATAAACCTCAGGAAATGGAGGGACCAGTTTATTCCAAGTATAGCAGAATCCTCTGTGCTCATAATGCTCATTGCAGTCCCTCACCAGTTCTGATCTGGGTTTTATTTGTTTGCTTAGTTTGTTGTTTTGAGTTTTTGGTTATCTATTATTAATTGTTTTGTTTTTAGACAGGACCTGGCTGTGTAGCCCAAACTGGCCCCAAATGCTTGATCTTTCTACCACCGTCTCTCTCATTTCTGGGATTACAAGTGTGCATCGCCATGCCCAACACTGTCAACAATCTATTAAGGATTTGGCCTAATATAAAAAGTATTCTCCACACATTTATATTATAACTTAACTTATTTAAGAGATTTGAGGGATTTTAAAGAATGAGCTAACACACATATAGGGTGGGTCTTCCCACCTCAGTGAACCCAATCTAGAAAAATCTCTCACAGGTGTGCCAAGATGGCTGTGCTCACAGCGATTCTAAATCTTACCCAGCTGATAGAGCAGAATGTGAATGGTCCCGTACACTCGTAGATTTGAATACTTTGTCACGAGGGAGTAGCACTATTTGAAAGGATTAGGAGCTGTGGCCTTGGAGTGGGTATGGCCCTGTTGGAGGAAGTGCATCACTGGGAGTGGGCTTTAGAGTTTCAAAAGCCCAAGCCCGTCCGTGTTTCTCTCTCTCCCTCCTCTCTACAGATCTGGGTATAGAACTCTCAGCTACTTCTCCTGTACCTGATTAAATGGTTTTCTTTATGACAGTTGTCATGGTCATGGCGTCTCTTCATAGCAATAGAACAGTGACTAAGACAAGACCTTTTGCTATTTTCCCTATATTCTGTTCTAATATTTTTTTATAGATCCTTACTTTCATGGTTAGCATTGACCGCCATTGACTGCTCATGAAAACATACAAGAACAGAAGCTGAACAAAGAAAGAGCTGTTTCTAATTTTGGTATCAGATATCCTAATGAAGGTGGGGGTGCAGATAGGCCCTGGTTACAGTTGACCAAAGACCTGAGGACACACAGAACAGATTTCCCTAAACCAGTGTTTCTCAGCCTGTGAGTTAAGACATTTTTTGGGGGGAGTTGAATGACTCTTTCACAGGAGTTGCCTAAGACCATGGGAAAACACAGATATTTACATTATTATTCATAACAATAACAAATTACTGCTATAAAATAGCAACAAAAATAATTTCATGGTTGGAGGTCAGCACAACATGAGGAACTGTATTAAAGGGTTGCAGCATTAGCAAAGTCAGGAACCACTGCTCCCCACAGTTCCAAAATTTGTGAACATATTATTATACTAGTCAGACTTTTGTCAGAATTTAAGCTTCATAACAATCACTATGAGAAGGGAGGCAGGATAGGGTCCTGAGAGCTCTTCCTAGACTCTGCTTCCGCCTGTGTATGTCACATCCATCGCTCCTAACCTGGAGGTGACCCTGCTCATATACTGTGTACCTCCACACTGTAAAAACTAAGGACTGGATGGTGTCAGAGAGTGGCTCAACCAGGGGAAAAACATCAGTCTCAATGCTGGAAGGAAACTCAGACCAACCCTTTAGTTGGCTATGGCAATCTATTGGGTAATATACATTTGGGAAATCCAATGCTAAAACTGTCAGGTATATCACAATTATTTGTTACTTAATAGTACCTTTAGTGTTTTAATGTAAAGCAACGGTTGTTTTTTTTCCAGTTTATTATGGACATAAGGCTTACGAATTTGATTTTATTACCTGTGCTTCCCTCTAGTGGTGAAGAGAAGACGTACATTCATGAGGGCTTGTGTCGGGCTGATAGTTATCATACATTATAAACAATTCAGTAACTTTATAGAAGTGGCCTATCTAGATATTGCAGCTATAATTAAAGCATGCGCGCCCGTGTGTGTGTGTGTGTGTGTGTGTGTGTGTGTGTGTGTGTGTGTGTGTGTGTGTGTACTGGGAATTTTTAATCTCCATGTACAAGGTTGTTAAAAAATATGCTTTAAACATAATACAAATTATTCAATGAGTATTTATTAAAACTAATCGTGCTAACAATCCCAGGACCTTTGTGTGCAAGGATCATCAATGCAGGGACTTTGATGGGAGGGGGTCGCATTCTTGCCCTAGAATGAATTAACCAATTATTGCAATGTTATGTAAAGCACAAAATGCTTGTAAAAGCATTTTGATATTCTGTTCTTTTCTATCTGCTCTCCTCAGCCCCCCTCCAGACGACACAGGTTCAAAAGTTCTGGCAAGGAGTGGTGGCTCCTGCATGAAACCCTACCTCTTCTAGGCTTCATAGTAAGTTTCTTTAAAAACAAAACAAAAACAACTTTTTTTTTTTAAAGAAGCAAAGAAGCAGTCAGTTTTAGAACATTCTGTTCTTTCTTGTGACACCCAAACCAATACCAAGTCTATCACAGTTTCTCCACCTCCTCTTTTTGGGTACAAACACCGTCCTTTCAGTCTGTGAGGAATGGTCCAGGACCTCCTTCACCAGTGCATCAGATCTTGGGCTGGCCAGGTCCCTTACATAAAATGGCATAGAGTTTGC
>NC_022032.1:19963367-19964146 GCF_000317375.1 Microtus ochrogaster | reverse complement strand
GTGGGTGGTCCTTGGACTTCCCCAGATATGTTAAATCATCTCTGCCTTACTTACACTAACTACTGCAGAATAGATGCTGTGTAACTCCTTGTTGTGTGCTTAGAGAACAATGCCAATTTTAAAAGAAGCCTGTGCGTGTTCAGTACAGATCCAACTTCTACTTTCAAATATTTCAAATATGATGTTGACTGAATCCAGGAATTAGGAACCTGAAGATACAGAAGGCCCCCTGTACCCTCTGAAGAACCGTGTCATTATCAAATGTACCCTCCCTTGCCTGAGGTCAGCCTGAGGTGATAAGATGTAACGTTCACCAGAAATTTGTGCCACATCCTCCAAAACCCGTTAAATTTACTCTATGAAGAGCTTTAAACGCATAAAACCAAAACCGACACAGACGACTTTTCATCTTACTAGTCATATATTTCTAAAAACATGCAATACGATCACTTTATCCCCTTTTCCCATAAACCCAAGAGATATCAGGAAGAGAAAAATAACCCAGAGATTCCAGGGTTTATTACACAAAAACTGTCACAGAAGTAAAGCTTCAGGGTCTGGAGAGATGGCTCAGCAGCTAAAAGTACTTGCTGCTCACAACCACTCCAGACCCAGGGGATCGGACTCCCTCCAGCTCAGGACCAGGAACACAAGTAGGATAGGTGCAGTTTTTCTGTGTCCCCGTAGTCGATCCCGAACATCGACTCGGAAACTTATTATTAATTATAAATGCTCGACCATAGTTCAGGCTTGTCTCCAGCCAGCTCCTACAACTTAAC
>NC_022032.1:19946249-19962888 GCF_000317375.1 Microtus ochrogaster | reverse complement strand
TGCAGCAAATACTCCTACACATAAATAAATCTTAAAAAAAAAAAGAAGAAGAAGAAGAAAAGAGCAAATGTTCACAATGCTCAACGCTGTAGAAACTGCTTGGAAGCATGATAAGGAAGCAAGATGGACTGTGTAGCAGACAACATTGTGAGGAGAAAATGCACGGGATGTGTGAGCTTTGCGAGTCCCACACAACACACAAACACCGGAAAGAGGGCACGTGGGCTGAGTGTATCAACAATATCGATGCAGTATTAACAATAAGTCTCCCATACGAGTACACAGGCTCAAACCTGCTTGGCTTCTATTCTAATTCTGTGGATAGGATAAGGCAAACACCATAACCAAAAGCCCCGTTAGGGGAAATGGTTTTATTTTCCCTTGAACTTTGAAACCAGGTTTGCTTGTTGTTTTACACAGCATCATCTCAGACCAGGGAACCGACTCACTGCCGAGGAAGTGCAACAGAAACTAAAACGGATCACTGCTTCCTGGGTCACCCTTAGCCTCTTCATTCAGCCCAGGACCACCTGCCCAGGGACTGATGCTGCCCACAGTGGACGGGGTTCTCCCGCCTTAAATAATAATCAAGATAATCCCTCACAGACATGCCCCAGGCCAGTCGGATCTGGGCAGTCCCTCAGTTGAGACTCCCTTCTCGGATGACCCTGGGCTGTGTCAAGCTGGCTGCTAAAGATGACAAGGAAGATGAGATCAGGTAAGATTGGGCATGTTTGGTGGGGTGTAGCCGCAGACTCTAATACGGTACCAGAACGTGTTTATCTCTAGGAGAGGAAGAAGAGGAGGAATGCTTTAGCTTCCAATAGCTTGGGTTAAGAGGATGGAAATAATTCGGAGCCATTTGGAAAGAAACTAACTGAAATGAAAGAAGACAAAACTCAAGATTGTATTTAATTCAGAATCATTTAGGAAGTGACAATCAAGCCCGAAGATGTGACAATCAGCTGGACAGTGGTGGCGCACGTCTTTAATCCCAACACTCAGGAGGCAGAAGCGGGCAGATCTTTGTGAGTTCAACAGCCTAGTCTATAGAGTGGGTTCCAGGACAGCCAAGAAACCCTGTCTTGAAAAATCAAATAGAGAGGAGGGAGGGAGAGGAACAGGGAGAGAAAGGAAGGTGGGGAGAACCAAGGCCTGGGCATGTCCCTCAGTGGTAGAGCCCTTTGCCTGGCACACAAATACCTCCTTTGACCCCTGGCCCTGAAAAAAAAAGTCCTGTGGGGAAATTCTATTAAATATGACTTGTTTAATAACTTATATTTGATGGGATAAGGCATGGGGGCCTCTAAAATCTGAGCATTCAAGGCGGACCATTAAATTATTTTCAATAATCATTGTGCTCCGTAAAACTGTAATGCGGGGTAGGTTTATCTTCCTGTGGAGTGAGGGGAAACAGAAAAGGCCACCGAAGGATGAGAACACTGGATGTTTCCTAAAACAGCTACAAAGTGGGTATGTCTCAGGTCAAACAGACATCACTGAGGCGAGACTGGAGAGATAATTTATACTTTGGCTCAAATGTAAGATGTTAAAATATAGCTGACAAGAACAGAAAAGGTAGATATAAAATAAGGGTGGAAAACAATCCGAGGAAAACCTGGCCTGATCTTCAACATCTACATACATGTACACACATGTATGACTCACGCACATGCACATGAGCACACATGCACACTAGCACGTACATAACACACACACACACGCACACGCACACAATTATCTAGGAATGTCTCATCACTTTAATATACTTGATATGATAATGAGCGTGGGAGGCTCTCTAAAAGAACGTGTATGAGTGCCTAGGACCTACCATAAATAACTTAAATGGCCCATAACTCCTCTATTAAAGGAAAAGGGAATGCTGGGAAGATTTCTCTTTCACTGAGTTACAACAACAACAAAAAATCATTGATATATTAGATGTTAAATGTTAAAATGAATGCATCTCCTTTTACTTTAGTTCTTTCTGTTAAGTCAAGCCTCTCGTAGAAGCAGATTGCTCAATTATGCTAATTGTTCATTTCCCTCTGGCTTAGGCAGTTTGCCTTATGAGGGGGATACAACCCTGACCAGATCACGAGTATATAAATGTTTAATTGATTCAACCTCTCATCTGAGCAAAGGAGAGGATCTGATCCATTCTCTGGGGCTCTACACTCGAAAGGTGTGTGGAAGTACCACAGCCCTGGGCTGGTAGTTTTATGGCAACTCGACACAAGCTAAAGTCATCTGAGGGGAGGATGATTAACCACGATTAACAAACTGCTCCCGTAATATCCAACTGTAAGGCATTTTCTTAATTAGTGATCAATATGGGAGAACCCAGCCCATTGTGGGTGGTGCCATCCCTGGCCTCTCCCTATGAGCCTTGGCCTGCCTGGAATTCAGTATATAGACCAGGTAGGTTTTGAACTCATGGAGATCCATCTGTCTCTTCCCCCCAAGTACTGGGAGTAAATGTAAGCCACCACACTAGGCCCTAGCTTTTTAAAAATTTAATTTAAAAAACTTTTACTTTGGGGCTGGAGAGATGGCTCAGAGGTTAAGAGCACTGACTGTTCTTCTAGAGGTCCTGAGTTCAATTCCCAGCAACCACATGGTGGCTCACAACCATCTGTAATGAGATCTGGTGCCCTCTTCTGGTGTGCAGGGATATATGCAAGCAGAACGCTGTATACATAATTAATAAATAAAAACTTAAAAAAAAAACTTTTACTTTTTGATGGTGAAATACACCTAACATAAAGCTAATCAGTATGACCCTTTTTAAGTGAGCTGCCTGGTGGCATTGAGTAAGACCACACTGTAGAAGAATCAGCACCACCATCCGTCTCCAGAAACTCTGTTCCTATTAAATGGCTCTCCTTGGTGCCCTTGCTCCCAAGACACTTGTCGCACATTCTACTTCTGCCTCTAACTATTGGACTATCTGAGTTCCCTCCTATAAGTAGACCCATACAGCAACTGTCTTTTGTATCTGCCTCTGTTACCATAATGTCTAGGTTCACCTATAATAATACATAAGTTATACATAGTATGGGCTACCATGTGTTATTTCTATATACAAATACACTATATAATATTTAAATCAGGACAAACATGTCTCTTCTCATTCAAGACTCCACTGTGGAACCCTGCCATCCACTGTCCAATGTAGGGTCACTATTGCTGTTATGAATCACCATGACCAAAAGAGACCTGAAGAGAAAAGGACTTATTTCACTCACAGTTCTGTATAACTGTCCATCTTCAAAAGCAATGAGGGCAGGAACTCAAGCAGGGAAGGAACCTGGAGGCAGGAGCTGATGGAGAAGCCATGGAGAGGGCTGCTTACTGCTTACTCCTCATAATTTGCTCAACCTACTTTCTTAGAGATAGACTTCAGTACCACCAACCCAGGGAGGGCACCACCCACAATGGGCTGGGCCCTCCCATATTGTTCACTAATTAAGAAAATGCCTTACAGCTGGATATTATGGAAGCATTTTGTTGATCGAGGTTTCCTCCCCTCAGATGACTTTAGCTTGTGTCGAGTTGCCATAAAACTTGCCAGCCCAGGGCTGCGGTACTTCCACACACCTATTGATTACGGGGCCCCAGAACATGGATCAGGTCCTCTCCTTTGCTCAGATGAGAGGCTGAGTCAATTAAACATTTATACATACTCCTTCCTCCCGGTTCTTGCCCTGCTTGAGTCCCTGTCCCCACTTCCTCTGATGATGAACTGTGATTTGGAGTCATAACCTGAATAAACCCGTTCCTCCCTCAACCTGCTTTCGGCCATAGTGAGTCACTGTAGCAGTAGAAGCCCTGAGACAAACCCTCAGCCATCAGAGGAGCTCCTTGGAGGATCGGGGATCACAGGAGTCCTTGTCATTGCTGCGAGCATCGTTGTTTGTTCCCGTCAGCGAGAGAAACTGTTCCCTGTGCACACTACACTTTGAATGAGAAGTGTGGGGAGTATGGGTGGGGTTCCTATGCCTAGGCAGAGGTCACGTTCTTAAAGGCCTCAGAAAGCCTCCTGATATCTGTGCCTTTTGGAAACTAGAGGAGCCCATTTCAATATTATAAAACAGAGCAAACAATTACTGAGTAAAGCAACCAGATAGAATGCAGTATTGTAGGGTCAGGCTGGGTTTTATAGACTAATATTCCATAGCACTAACAAGAAGTAAATCTGTGCTGAAATGCTGTAGTTAGAAGTTGGGACCAAACTAATTCAAAGTGGGTAGGGTTGTAGTTGTCATCTAGAGCCTGCGTGTCTTTGCACCCTGAAAATCCTCGGGCCCATCTCTGACACAGCCTAGCATAGGTCTCTGTCACTTAGCAGCCTCAGAGAATGCCAGTCCCTTGGTGTGCAAAATGCACCAATGTTTATCTCTATTTTTATCTCCACTTTCCCACTGCGTTAGAAAGGGAAAGTATAGCTTCTGTGAGTTGGTTGTTATACCCCCAATATTCAGGGAGTTTTTGTTTTGTTTTGTTTTTAACCTTGGGCTGTTTAACTGTCACACACCCAGGTGAAAAGCAAAGGTGTGAGGGAGGGTTTCCTTGGGTGACTGTCACCCATGAGAACAGGGTCTCACACAGAAGCATTTAAGTACTTTGTCAATCAACATGAAAGTTAACGGGATAAACTGTGTTTTCTTCCTGAAGACGCCATCTCAGGGATAGTCCCTAGGTCCAGGGATATGGACAGAGAAAGTCTGATTTGGGCCTGGAGTGGAAAATCCCTTCCGCTCAATATCATGAGTCATTGACTAGACCAGAGAGCCAACATCCTGGGGTTGCTCAGGTCCTGCACTGCTGGCATTTCTGATGGTTTTTGCATCTGTTTTCCTGAGCAGAAGATGTGGGCAGACAAACGCCTCCTGGGAGGTTTTCTGGTACTTTCCTATGACAACAGGATAAACTTGTTTGGGGGTGCTGAGGAAGACAACTGGGCAGAACAAGAGTAGGGGTGGACTCTCAGCAAGGAAACAAATCTATTACTTAACCTTTGATTTAGGGTTCTCTAAAGTAACTGAAACATATATGAATTTATTAGATCAACTTGAGTAATATGGTTGAAATAGGAATAATAGCCATCTTCCTCATGAGAGATCAAGAACCTGGTAGCTGCCCTGTGGTTCTGGGGATGGAGCTTCAGAGCCCATGCCTGCTAGGGAAGTGCTCTGCCACTGAGCTAGCTCTCCAGCCTTGTAGTTACTCCTGGGGCACTGATGGGTGTGTTGGCCCATTTTATGTCAGCTTGACACAAGCTGGAGTCATTTGGTAAGTCACTTGAGCAAAGTGCCTGCATAAGGTTGGCAGGGAGGGGGGCTCTGTGGTGCACTTTCTCCATTGGAGATTGATGTGCCATTGTGAATGGGGCCATCCTTTGCCTGGTCATTGGTAAGCCAAGAGAGAGCGAGAAAGTAAGCAGCAGTTCTCTATGGCCTCTGCTCCTGTTCTTGCCTCCAGGTTCCTGCCATGACCTTCCTCAGACTATAAGTTATAGGGAGAAATAAATCCTTTCCTCCCCAAGCTACATTTGGTCCTGAGTTTGTTTGTTTTGTTTTATTTTTATTGCCAGTTCTGTTTGGTTCTATTCTGGGTCTCTGGACTACACAGTCTCTGCCTCCTGACTCTCTGGTTATTATCATGGGTGGACTCTCTCTCTTATGGTATGGGACTTAAGTTGGATCAGTCATTGTTTGGTTGATCCCATAAATTCTGCATCACCTTTATCCCCGGCACATCTTGTAAGCAGGCCAAATTGTAGGTCGAAGGTTATGAGGCTGGGTTGGTGTCGCAAAGTCTTGCCTGGTTACAGAAGATGGCTGGTTTGGGCTCCATGTCCCCCATTGCTGGGAGTCTTAGCTAGGGTCACCCTCATAGATTCCTGGGAGTTTCCATTGCACTAGGCTTCTAGCTCATCCCCAAGATGCTCCCTAATTCCTGGTATCACCCCAGTACTCTCTCCCTCTGTCCTCCCCACACACACTTGATCCCTCCTGTTCTCACCCCCACTCACCCACAACCCCTCCATGATAACTATTCTATTTCCCTTTCCCTGAAGATTCATCCTCCTCCTTCATGTCCTCCTTGTTATCTATCTTCTCCAGGTCTGCGGATTGTAGCATGGTTATCCTTTATTTTACAGCTAATAACCACTTATAAGTTATAACCACATGGTATGATGTATAAGACATACCCTGTGCGTCTTTCTGGGTTGGGTCACCTCATTCAGGATGATTTTTTTTCTACTTCCATCCATTCGCCTACAAATTTTATGATGCCATTTTTTTTTAAAGTAATACTTTAATGTGTAAATGTAGCAAATTTTCTTTATCCATTCTTTGGTTGAGGGACATCTAGGTTGTTTCCAGTTTCTGGTTATTACAAATAAAGTTGCTATGAACACAGTTGAGCAAATGCCCTTGTGGTATGATTGAGCATCCTTTGGGTACATGCCCAGGCCTGGTATAGCTGGGTCTTGATGTAGATAGATTCTCAATTTTCTAAGGAACCACCACACTGATTTTGTGCAAGTTTGCCTTCCCACTACCACGCTCCACATCCTCCCAGCATCTGTCACGTGTGCTTTCATCTCAGCCATTCTGACAGGTGTAAGGTCAAATCTGAGTCATTTTGATTTGCATTTCTCTGATGGTTAAGGGCGTTGAACATTTCTGTGTTTTGCAGCCATTTGAGACTCCTTTGGTCATAATTCTCTCTTTAGATTGGTACTCTGAAGCATTAATCTAATTAATTTTTATCAATAACAATTAAGAGTCAGATACTGGGGTAAAAAAAAAAACCTAAAATACAGGAGTACTACTACATTTGTATCTAGTAGTCCTCCTAGATACAAATGATAAATGGGCTGAGAATGAAATCAGGGAAACAACATTCTTCACAATAGCCACAAATAAAATAAAATATCTTGGTGAAACTCTAACCAAGCAAGTGAAAGACTGGTATGACAAGAACTTCAAGTCTTTGAAGAAAAAAAACAATTGAAAAAGATATCAGAAGATAGAAAGATCTTTCATCTTTAATTGATCAGTAGAATTAGCATAGTAAAAATAGCTACTTACCAATTCCACTAAAACCAGGAACATGACAAGGCTGTCCACTTTCTTCAAATCTCTTCAACATAGTTCTTGAAGTTTTAGCAATGGCAATAAGACAACAAAAGGAGATCAAGAGGATTCAAATTGGAAAGAAAGAAGTCAAATTTTCATTATTTGCAGATGGCATGATAGTTTATATAAGTGACATCCCAAAACTCTACCAGAGAACTTCTACAGCTGATAAATACCTTCAGTGATGTGGCAGGATACAAGATCAACTCAAAAAAATCAGTAGTCCTCCTATACACAAATGATAAAGAAGTTGAGAGGGAAATCAGAGAAATATCACCTTTCACAATAACATAAAATATCTTGGGGTAACACTAACCAAAGAAGTGAAAGAACTATTTGACAATAACTTTAAGTCTATGAAGAAATAATTTGAAGAAGATACCAGAAAATGGAAAGATCTCCCATGCCCTTGGATAGGAGGATCAACATAGTAAAAATGGCAATTCTATCAAAGGCAATAGATTCAATGCAATCCCCATCAAAATCCCAACACAATTCTTCACAGACCTTGAAAGAACAATAATCAACTTCATATGAAAAAACAAAACAAACAAACAAACAAAAAACAGGACAGCCAAAACAATCCTGTACAATAAAAGAACTTCCAGAGGCATCACCATCTCTGACATCAAGTTCTATTTCAGAGCTATAGTAATGAACCCAGAAATAAATCCACACATCTATGGATACCAATTTTTAATAAAGAAGCCAAAATTATTTAATGGGGAAAAAAAAGTATCTTCACCAAACGGGCTGCTCTAATGATGCTGGCAAGGTCTAACATGTCAGCCTGTAAAAGAATACAAATAAATCCATATCCATCACCCTGCACAAAGCTAAAGTCCAAGTAGATCAAAGACCTCAACATAAGGCAAGATACACTGAACCTGATAGAAGAGAAAGTGGGGAATGGCCTTCAATGCATTGACAAAGGAGAGAACTTCCTGAACAGAATCAGTTGAACAGGCCCTAAGACCAACAATTGATAAACAAGACCCCATGAAATTGGAAAGTTCCTGTAAGGCAAAGGACACTGTTCATAGACAATACAACAGCCTACAGAGTGAGAAAAGATTTTCACCAAGTCCACATCTGACAGAGGGCTAAATTCCAAACTATATAAAGAACTCAAGAAACTAGACATCAACAAACCAGCTAATTTGATTTTAAAACAGGGTATTGTTGTGTGATATTTGATTGTTCTGACAAATAAAGCTTGCTTGGAGTCAGAGAGTAGAGTTAGCCACTAGTTGATCATAGAGGTTTGGAGGACTATATAAAGAGGGACAGGAAGTGGTAAGGCAGGACTGAGGTGGCTTCTTGACCCTTTTGGATGGAGAAATGAAACAGGAGAGGCAGGAGGTCACTGGTGACTGACCTGAAGAGCTATTAAGGCACAGATTTATAATGATACTTGTAGCACGATTAGTAAAAACACAGAGACAGACATTGGGGTTTAACCTGAATGTCAAAAGAGCAAAACAGCCAGCCACTGGCTCTTACCTCTACCTCAGTCCAAAATGGCGATCCTGCCTCCAGGAACCTCTGGGTTTTATTAAGTGTGCTACAGTTGGCATTATAACTGAGACAGATCAAGTCTGCATAGCTATAAATATCAAGGGGAATGAACTCTTTGTCTTCAAACTTTTTCTCTCCCTGAGTTAGATAAACAGTGCTCTGCTGCACCACCCTGCAGACCAGAGCAGATTGCTCAAATCCTATCATTCTTAAAATGCACCCTTGGTCCTCTGTGACGGGGACATGAGTCAAACTTGTTGGAAATGGAAACAAATCATTTGACAAAACCAAGTAGCCATCTAAGCAGGGCTGAAGATACATTTGTTACAAATCCTTCTGGTATTTTGCTATGTTTTTTTCCTACTGCTTTTGGGACTGTCAGAAAAGACTGGTTTGCTTTCTTAAAAACAAGGGCTGATGAAGAAACCTGGTTGCTAGAGTACTTGCCTGAAATAGCCAAAGGCCTGATTCGGATGCTCAGGACCACATAAACTGGACATAGTGGCACATGTCTGTAGTCCCATCACTAGAGGGGTAAAGGAAGTTCATAAATTCAAGGTCATCCTTAGCTACAGAGGGAGGGAGTTTGAGGCCAGCCTGGGCCTCAGATGAGACCCTTTCTCAAAACTGAAATTAAATTAAAAGCAAGGGTCTAGTCTAAGGATGAGGATCAGCAAAGAGTTGAATTAAGGAGCCAAGAATATCATAGTTGCAGAAGACAGAACTATTTTGATATGTCATCTCTTCTAGGAAGAACCACCCTGAATATTTTATAATTGTCATTAGTCATCAATTGTTCCAAAGAAAAAGCCAGCATTCCTGAATACACAGATTTTTTTTTTTAAAGAAACAGTGTCCAGTTGAAGATGGGCAAACGTTACAGCCAGGGAATGCCTTTGCTGACATACAGGGTGGGGGTGGCTGCCTGATGCTGTTTGGCTGGAGTAGGGTGGCTATTGTTGACAAGTTAACTGTCTTGCTAGAATGTTGCCTTCTGGGTCTTTGACCCAGACTCAGACTTTCTACACAGGGTTAGCAAAGACACACAATAGTCTTTGTCCATTGGTGTAGCTTGCTGGTTTCTCCAACAGTGTATCCACCATGGGAGGCAAAAAGAAAACTGGGGGAGGGGGAGGAGGGGAAAGAGACAGCTGCGTTACTAATGTGCTTGTCTTCCAAACATAAGGACCTGAGTTCAATCCTTAGAATTCGTGTAAACACCAGACATAGTGGTAAGGGCTTACAACCCTAGACCTAAGGAAGTAGAGGCAGGTCCCTGGGGTTCACTCTACTGAGCCTAAGTGAGCCCCAGACCAGGCAGAGAGATTCTGTCCCAAAGGACAAGGAGTGTGGTACCTAAGAAACAACAGTCAAAGTTGGCCTCTGGTCTCCAAAAGTACATACACGTGTGCTCACATACACACATGCAGGCCCACACACCTCATGACGTAAGGAAGGAAGGGGGGGAGGGAGAAAAGTGGGAGGAAGGAAAAGAGAAAAGCCAAGAGACCCACTGTCAGGTCATTTCCTGGGCTGTTTACTCGCTCTTCCTCCACACACTTTCGGAGTCTTCTTAGATTTATTTTAACTACAACGTTCAGGCTTTTAAGATGTCCTTAACAACAGGACCAGGAAGAATTCTATCTACTCCCTTAGGGCCTCTATATATTTCTGTATTGATAAGTAGGAAGCCTATCAGGATTGAGAAGCAGGTTTATCTTAGGCATTTATTTCCATTTCTCTCGGCTAAACACCCGGAAGTGGAATGTCTAGTTTGAATGACAGGGGCGTATTTAATTTGATAAGAAACAAGCCGGTCCAGTTTGAATGCAAATGTCTTCTACAGGCTCACGTGATCCAGCACTTGACCCTTGGCTGCTGGAGTTGTTTGTGGGACTGCAGGACCTTCAGGAGCTGAGGCCAAAGGATGGAAGTGTGTGAGTCTTGAAGGTGACACTGCGCCCGGTTACAGCCCCAGGTCCCTCTGAGCTGCTTCGTTGTGAAGTAACAAACTGTTTACTCTGCTTCCTCCACAATGAAGGTTTGCATTTCACAAGCCAGGAGCCAAATAAACCCCTCCTCCCTTAAATCGCTTTGGTCGGGCATTAGCCACAACCGTGGAAAGGTCTGCTACACAGACAACACCTCAAGAGGCTGCCAGAGTTTACATTTCCAGGAAGGGTACACGGGGAATTCTGATGACTCCAGACCCTTGGGCGTTACAGTTCCCATCGCAGAGCTGGCACTGTTCCCTCTGAGCCGCAGTCAAGTTCTAACCAACCAGCCGGGTGATGTTGGTGAGATTTCATGGGTGCAGCTCCCTGTCATATATAGAAGACACTATCTTACAGTGAACACGCTGGTCACTCTCTGGCTCTTCCAACCTTCCTGCCCCCTCTTCCAGGATGCTCTCTGAGTCTTAGATGTAGGGGTTGTGCTAAAGATGTATCCTCTGCCGACTGGGCACCCCGCCCCCCCAGTCAGTTGTCTTTGCATTTTGACCATTCATGGGTTTCTGTGAAAGTCTCCACCTGCTTTATGAAAAAGAAAAAAAAAAAGCCTTGTTGGTGAGGGATAGAACTACGCTTTTCTCTGGATGTGAAGATAAGTGTTTGGAACAAAATGAGAAATTAAACAGAGTTAGGATAATAGCAATGGCAGGTTCTTCCCTAGGGTCCATGACCTCACTGGCCAGGAATAGTTGACTAGGTCTACAGTACCAGGCACAGACGTCCTCCTACTCAGAAGGCTTTAAGTCTAATTAGACAACTGCTAGTTGCTAGTGTATAAGTGGCACCATTGCACTCTTAGGGACTTCTTGCCTTGCTGGCCATTGTTGTAGTTCATAGGCTTTACACCTGGATAATTTTAATTGTTTTTTTCCCTTGGAAGTTTGCGTAGCATCTTCAAGTACCATGAAGGGTATTCCTCAGGATGGGGTTAGCCTTAGGAAGGAGCTAGTCTCAGGACAGGGCTAGCCTCACATTTTGTCACAACGAAAGATCCTTCCTTAAGGAGGAATTAACAGTGCCCTAAAAATTTCTTTGAAAACATTCTTGGAGCTGGAGAGACGACTCAGCAGTTAAAAGCACTTGCTCTTAGCCGGGCGGTGGTGGCGCACGCCTTTAATCCCAGCACTCGGGAGAGGCAGGTGGATCTCTGGGAGTTCAAGGCCAGCCTGGTCTACAAGAGCGAGTTCCGGGACAGGCACCAAAGCTACAGAGAAACCCTGTCTCGGAAAAAAAAAAAAAAGCACTTGCTCTTGCAAAAGATCCAAGCTCAACTGCCCAGAATTCACACAGCAACTCACAACTGTCTGTCACTCTAGTCCTAGGGGATCTGACACCCTCTTCTGTCTTGTGCAGGCAACAGGCATGTACCTGGTACATGTGCACACATGCAGGCAAACACAGACATACAAATGAAATAACAGAATAAATAAATCTACTTCTAAGAAAGTATTTAAAGATTTAAAAGTTCCTTATGTGTGTGGGGGTTCTGTGTGTGTGTATATGTGTGTGTGTGTGGTATGTGGGTCTGTGTGTAGGTATGAGCCCATAGAAGCCAGCAGACGATGTTGGATCTCATGGATCAGTTGAGTTGTGAACTACTGACATGGGGCCCTGGAACTGAACTCACAAACTTGGTATGTGTTTTAATCACCCAACCAACTCTTGCAACTCTGGTTGCTGGGTGCTCTTGAGAAGCTCAACCTGAAAGAAATGTAACAGTCGGTCTCAGGAAAGTAGGGAACGGTGGACCAGCCAGACGTCACCAGCCTGGGGAAACAGCCAAGATGGGGCAGTCATTCTAACCCTCTAAGACTTGGGAGCCTATCAATTACTGACTTTCAAAAATGTGGTATGGGTGTCTTATGGGGACTGTGAGGACAGGACACAGCAGCTTTGTGGTTTTATTTGGTTTGGTTTCCTATTACAAAAGAGAAAAAAAAATGTTTTATACTTAACAATTACTCCTCGACTCAGTTAATCAATTCAATCTTGATGAATTAAAGAGCTTTTAGTCAGCGCCTGTCTGTGTACAGTGATATCTACTCAGGAATTAAAAACCTTAAATGGAAAATGTTCCAACACTGGCTGGTACTTTTCCACTTCCTACCTGTTGCTCCTCCGTGAGACTGCTCACTAGGAGTCCTGATCAGTTGATAAGTCTCTCTCCTTAGCTGGGCCCAACCCCTTTGGAAATCTGTCAGGACAGTGCTACAGGAGGCCTGAAGTGGTAAACTGGATGTGTTCTGCTCCTGTCTGGGTTTTAGTTTCCTGATGGTTTGGGGGTTTTGTTTTATTTTGTTTTGGTTTGGTTTTTGAGACAAGGTTTCCCTGTGTAGCCCTGGCAGTCCTAGCACTCACTCTGTAGACCAGGCTGGCCTCAAACTCACAAAGATCCACCTGCCTCTGCCCCCTGAGCGCTGAGATCAAAGGTGTGTGCAACCTCTACCCACCTTTAGTTCCCTGATGTTTAAATTCAAAGTATTTCCAAACTTAGACCTCAGATTCTCTGATCTGCTCCCAGGTCTGCATAATACAGTAAGATCAGCGAAGGGCATAAAAAATGAAGGGTGGGCACTGGGGCAGTGCCTAAGTGGTTGAGTGCTTACCACTCTACATGGAAACTCACAACCATATGTAAGTCTAGTTCCAGGGATCCGATGCCCTGTTCTGGCCCTTACAGGTACCAGGCATGCATGTACTCTACAGACACACATGTAAGCTAAAATGCAGTCTGCTGTGACAAAAAGATTCCTCCTAGGGACACCATTTGGGTCATCTAGAATCTTTGCCGAAATGCTGTGGAATATATACACGCACAATGACAGACACTCACCTGGTGACTGTCCCAAGTGAACCGAGCTGAATCACGAGGTATCTATCAACTCTTTCTCATCGCTTGCTCAGACTCAGCACCCTTTGGAGCTGGGTATGACGACCACCACTGAGCCACTCCCTCCACACTCTATGCCTGCATCTGCGTGCAGGTGACTGGAGTACGTGGTTGTGATTGGATCTCACACCGGTGATTTTGTTAGTCCCGTGGTGGCTATCGTGTGTGGTTTTACACATGCAGCGAAGGTCTCTAATTGCATTGGTCAAAACGCAAAGTATTCTAAGTGAGCATCCCAGGCTCTGATAAACTCTCTAGGAATCCAGGAGGCCCCTGAAAGGCGTTTGAGTCCTCTTGCTGGCCTTCAAGAAGCAAATAGTTGTGTTATGAGTGGCTGCGGAGTGGGACTCGAGGCAAGGGTGAGGTGGCCCTAGATGCTGAGAGTGTCAATTTTATTGTTAATTGAACTGTTCCTTAGAGACTAGTACAATTAGAAACTAATACCAATAGTAATAACCTCAATGTGTTCTTTCCTTTCAAATAGATTTATTAATTATTATTTTCATGTGTATGTGTGCACCTGCATAAGTCTGTGTGCACCACATACCTGAAGGAGCCTTTCAGAAGCCAGAAAGGGGAACTAGATCCCTGGCAACTGGAGTTAGAGGTGTTTGTAGGCTGCCATGTGGATACTGGGAATTGAACCCAGGTCCTTTGGAAGAGCAGCAAGTCCTCTGAAGCACTGAGCCCTGTAGCATTGCGGCACCTGCACCACCTGGAACTGTGGTCAGGCAAGGCTCTGGGGATTAAAAAACAAAGAGAGACATGGCTCATTCTTGGAGCAAGAATGCCAATTTTGTTGTGATCCAGGGCAGCTTACACAGTGTTCTCCTTGATTAGTGGCCACGCCCTAGCTCTTAGCATTTTCTACTGCAAGCCTACCAGAAAACTTCCTTGTTATCAGGAACTCTTGAGGGTTTAGTGCTCAGAGCAACTGCAAGCATAGGAAAAGAGTTGTTTACACCAGCAGGCAAAAGGTCATAGAAAGTTCAGGGTCTGAGGATCTGCAGCCCCTAACAGCTCCCCCTTTCCTATATAATTAGACCAGGCCTGTCTTAGGTTGCAGAAGTGCAAATTCACATCTTAACCTGTCATTAAGAACACTTGCCTCAGCACGCAAGGCCTCTCAATGTCTTAGGTTGTGACAGGCTCCTATCTTACCCGTCTCTGGCTCACTGGTCTTCCCGTAGAATATTGACTCATACTGCGTTTGGAGGAAGCCCACTTATTTGGGCAAGCATCAATTCTAACTGGTCTTAATAAATAAAACTTGGAGTCAGATATTAGTGGGTGAAGCTAAAGGGTCAGAGAAGCAGAGTGACCAGCAACTAGAGAGACCTTTTACCTCTACCAATGCACAGACCAGAGGGGCGATCCTATCCTTAAACTGTCTCCTTAGACTTCATCCTCAGACTGTAACTGTCTCCACCAAACCTTAGACTGCCATGAGTTCTTGTCTCCTCCTGCCTTATATTCCTCTCTCCACCCAGCCGTATACTTCCCGTATCCATCTCCCTGGTGCCGGTGCTGAGATTAAAGGCATATACCACCACTGTCCAGCTCCCAAGTGCTAGGATGAAAGGTGTGGGCCACCACTCCCGGGCCTCTAGTGGCTTAGCTCTGCGCTCTGATCTTCACACAAGCTTTATTTGTTAAAACACAAACAAAATATCACTGCAGAGCCATCTTCCAAGCCCTAGTCCTGTCCCAATCTTATGATAAAATCTGAGAATGCCACAAGGCATTTGTGTCTGCTGCCCTTGTCACCTTCTGAGCCTCAGATCAGCAGCTCCATGTGCTCCAGATGGCTTGTCTCAGGAGGGTTCTAGGCATCACACAGATAGGCTGCACAATGATGACATTAAGAAACATCTCCTTCTACAGAAGAAAGTAAGCTACAGGATACAGCAGCGGCACTTGAGATACGTCAACCATGTTATGAGAATAAATGACGGCAGATACCTGGAGATAGCACTGCTTGGAGGAGCGCACGGGATAAGGTGAAGACGAAGGCACCCCCTCCCCAAATGCTGGATAGCCAGCATAAAAGAAGACTCCAGAATGACAATAACACAAGCATCTGAAACTGCCCAGGATAAGAACAGCTGAAAACCCGCCATAAACGGGCTGCCTGTGCATGCTTAAGCATTGCTGGGGAATAAATGAGTTAATGAATGCTGACCTTTGCAACTTAAGCCCAGAATTTCCTTAAGTGTTTCTGGCTAACATTTTAACCGTGTGTGTTCCTTGAGTTAAGCATGCTCAAAATTGTGTTGACGTTTTACTTCTTCAAGACCTTAAAGTGACCATGTTCAGGAACATGTCTGAACCTAAAACGTCTTTATACAGGGATATTTATGGGCTTTGAGAATAAAATTCCCATGGTTCCTTTGTTAAATTGGCTTTGAAAATAATGTCCATGCTTTCTTTACCTGCTATGGATAATAAATCTTCCCTTAGTGTTTTATTTTTGGTCATTCTTGCATTGGCTTTGCACTTATTGTGATACTGTGTTTGCTTATACTAAAACTAAGAAGAAATGAATTCTATCAGTAAACTCTATGACCTTGATTTCAGCCTAGTGAGATCCTGAACCCTTGTAAAAACACAACGGGATGAAGATGCTCCACTATTTTCTTTTTGTTTTGAGATACTGAATCTTGGCTTTGGTTTTAGCAATAGATGAAACACTACACAAATCCTGAACCATCCCTAAAACCAAATTCATTTTTAAACCTTCTTTAAATGTCCGTTTGATGATATCATTGGCCCCATTTCAGAGACAGAGAAACTAGAGTTCAGGTCAGAGAAGTGGTGGCCAGCTTGGGGATTCCAGACCTGGTATTACCCAAACCACATGAAATGCAAAGAGAGGGAGGAGAGTTGAAGACTTTTCATTTCTGAGTCAAAGTGAACTATGGGTTTTGAAAAAAAAGAAAAACAGGAAAAAATGTCTCTTTGTTTCTTAGTAATGGTTTACCTGTTAGTTTCACATGCTGAAAATATCTTGCCTGACAATAAAGACAGAGAAGATGTATGTATGTATGTATGTATGTATGTATGTATGT
>NC_022032.1:19942093-19945815 GCF_000317375.1 Microtus ochrogaster | reverse complement strand
AAAAAAGGACAGATAGTGTGATGGTTCATTTCAGTTGTCAACTTGGCAAGATGTGGAATTACATGGGAAGTCTCAATGTCTGCATTGGTTTGTTGTGTGGGCATGACTATGGAGGTGTATCACCTGCATTACTCTCTGTGGTACAGTTTGAACGCCACTATACTGTTCGCGAACCAGTCAAGGGCCTGGAAATTACAAGAGCACACAAGAGACCTGGGTCATTTGTGAGGAGATAATGCCAAATGCCATTTATTCAAGCTTAGGAAAAACCTTATATACCTAGCTGCACAATGGAACTCTCCTCAGGCAGGTGGAAAATTACCATACCCAAGATGGAGTAAACAATGCCCTATAGCTAACCACCAGGGGGGCAGAGAGGGCATAGGAACAAACAGGATGTTTAGCTGGAAAATACAACAACATATCTGACCAGAAACTGTCCTCAAAATGAACCCTGAGGGGAGGGGTAGACCCATGGACCCTACATGGAGGATTCTCTTGGTTGAGTTGGCTGAGGTGGGAAGACCTACCTCAAATGTGAGTGGTACCATTTCATGAGCTGGTTGGTCCTCAGTTGAATGGAAAGGAGAGAGGAAGCTGAGCATGCATGCCTGGCTCTCTGCTTCTGACTGTGGATGCATGGTGACTAGCCAGTGATGGCCCTGCCATGATAGACTGAAACCTTGAACTGTGAGCTGAGAAAAAACTCTTTCCCTCTTAAGTTGCTTCTTTCAGAGTAGTTCGATCTGACAGGAAAAGAAACTAAGATAATTACAGATAGATAGATAGATAGATAGATAGATAGATAGATAGATAGATAGCATCTTGAAATTCCTTAGAATTTACTTGCTGCAAGTTAGGCCTCTCTCCAGGGAACCATCATTGCTGATCTGAATTTGGTGACATGAAGGGAGACTTATATCCGGCTCAAGCATGAAGTTGAGAGGGGTTGATGTCTTGTAGATAAATGCTCACAGTAACCTCTACCAGTGCCCTGTTGAGTTTTCAGAAGCTTATGAAGAGACCCTATGACAAGTCAGTCATCTTTAAATTTCAGTAGAATAAGTTTAAGGATATGAATATATTCTCAAGGCCTTGATAACAGTGGCCACCCCTTTGAAAGTTGTCCTTTGCAAAGTTATATCTCTTCCTTTTGGCCAAAATTCTAATTTCAAAACAAAACCCATGTCTAAATGAGTAAAAAGGTATATGCAATTCTAAATATTCTTTCCTTAGCTTTCCAGAACGTCTGTTGACCTTCAGATACCATCAGGATATGCAAATGCACCTTCTTAGGGTTTAATTCTGTACGCCACGCGACACAAAGCATATGAATTATTAGTTCCACCAGTTTGTGATCCCATTGTGTTCTAGTGGGAGAAGAGAGAGAGCCACACAAGCGACTCAGCACGCTATCCTTCTGCTCCTGCTCTCTGCCCCTTACCGTAGCAATAAAGGTTGTTGTACTCTCAAATTTCTCAAGAAAGAACTTTGGGCTTGATAGTGTGTTCCACCCTCCAGGCAGCCCTCGAATAGAACAGAATCCTTCACACCAAGTCTCATCTCCCAAGTATTGGATTTTGAGAGCTAGGTGAGTGGACCTGATCATGGCAACAGGTGTAGCCTGTCTTTCTCACTGGGTAAACCCAAATGCTGTTTTGGGTCAACTGTCTCAACTTTCCTATTCTGCTGTTTGAGGAGGTGAGAAGGGACCAGCTGGGACGAGAAAAGGACATGGATTAAGCAGGTTAGAATTTTGTATTATAGTGGACATTCAAATCAAATACAAGAATATTTGAATGAAGTGAATATCAGAGATGTTCCTTGAGAGTTCATATTACATTATTTCCTCTTGTCTCCCTTCTTCCTATTTTGTTTGTTTTTGAAGGTCTCTCTGTGTAGCACAAGATGACCTTGGCCTCACAATCCTCCTGTCTTAGTGTCTTTATTATTAGAAATGTGCCCCACTACTCCTAACTTCATATTAATTTTCTTTTTTGTTATTTTGTTTTTGTTTTGTTTTTCAAGACAAGGTTTCTTTGTGCACCCCTGGTTGTCCTGGAACTCAATTTGAAGATCACGCTGGCCTCGAACTCAGAGATTCATCTGCCTCTGCCTCCCAAGTGTTGGGATTAAAGACGTGTGCCACCACCACCCAATTTAAACAACATTGGAAAACAATTTTTTTACAGATGCATACCAAAGTTGATCAATATTGATAAAGTGACAGAAAATAAAATTGGAAAAATGGATTAAGTCTGTATATTAAAAGATTTTTTTTTTTTTTGTTTTTGTTTTTCGAAACAGGGTTTCTCTGTGGCTTTGGAGCCTGTCCTGGAACTAGCTCTGTAGACCAGGTTGGTCTCGAACTCACAGAGATCCGCCTGCCTCTGCCTCCCAAGTGCTGGGATTAAAGGCATGCGCCACCACCGCCCGGCAAAAGATTTTTAATTAATTTTGATAGTAGGCTAGGTGGGATCACTCTCAAATGCACACATCAGAAAAATTTAAATAATTTTCCATTTCGTGCTCTCAAGCTTATAGCAGGAGATGAGGGCCATGGAGGTGAGGGGAAGGTAGGAAACGAGGAAGGCATGGCCACATGGTGAATAGTGTGATTTCAGCACACAGGCTGCTCCCACCCCACGCCCACCAGCACCTGTGAACTCATCCCTTAGATGATCAACTCTATAAACACAAACCACAAGCAAATCTTGTTCTCAGTCCTTTCCTTTGGATTTGCATCAGGGGCTGGTTCATCTTCATTGTCAGCTCAGATGGATTTAGAATTCCCTAGGTGAAACGCCTTTGTATGTGTTAGTGAGGTGCTTCCGGAAAGGACTGAGGAAGAGACCCACCTTGAATATGAGTGGCATCAACCATAAACTGGGCGCCCAGATTGAATAAAAGGGGGAAAGAGGAGAGCCAAGTTGGCATTAGTGTTCCCCTCTGTCGGTTCTCGTGCACTGGTGTGAGGCATTATAGACACACTCCTGAGATGCCATGGACTCTGCCATGCGTTCCCCACCATGATAGTCCGTGTGCTTTCAAACTATGAGCCCAACCAAATAAACCCCTCTTCCCTCAAGTTGCCTCTGTCAGTCACTTTGTCACAACAATCAGAAAAGTAACCAACACAACCATCAGCAACGGCTCTAGAAGCAATGTTCAGGGCAGAGACACAGGAGCCTTGGCCATAAGCAGGAAACTATTTCTACACGGTGCTTTCGGCTATTACGATGCTCTGATGAAAATCCAGAAACAAAAAGCAGATTTTATTTATTTATTTACTTATTTATTTATTTATTTATTTTTGGTTTTTCGAGACAGGGTTTCTCTGTAGCTTTGGAGCCTGTCCTGGAACTCCCTTTGTAGACCAGTCTGGCCTCGAACTCACAGAGATCTGCCCATCTCTGCCTCCCGAGTGCTGGGATTAAAGGCGTGCGCCACCACCGCCCATTTTAAAGAGGAAACTGAGACCCAGGGAAGCTGTCTATTTTCACAGCATCAGACTTGCGTACGTTCCCTGAACTTTCCTCTTCTCAAGAAACCCAACTTGAGCAAACCCGGCCTGAAAGTTTCTCCTAGAATCCCAAGGCCAGCCCTCTAGATGACTCTCAACCTTCCTGATGCTTTGCTCATTTATTTATTTATTTATTTATTTATTTATTTATTTATTTATTTATTTATTTATTTGGTTTTTTGAGACAGGGTTTCTCTGT
>NC_022032.1:19936211-19941993 GCF_000317375.1 Microtus ochrogaster | reverse complement strand
GTAGACCAGGCTGGCCTCGAACTCACAGAGATCCACCTGCCTCTGCCTCCCGAGTGCTGGGATTAAAGGCGTGCGCCACCACCGCCCGGCCAAAAAGCAGATTTTATATTTTCAGTAGAATCCATCCCTTCCAAAGTCCTGTGTGCAAAGGTCTCAGAGACCTGGATGGTCAAGAAACTAAATGCTACAAATGAAAGTAGGATACGGAGATGCAATGAACTCACTGAGGAGGCTGCTGGATAGTAGGAGACAGGTATTTTCTAGAGCATCAGGCTTTACCTGCTTCTTGTCACCACCCTTGTCTCTGTCAAATCTCAAAATCCCTGTTAATTTCACCAACTGTCACATGGGTTCCTCTTTCCCGTGTTGTCCACCTCTGCTGTTTCTGCTCTGATGGTTTTCATCTACTAAACATAAGCACCAGATACACAGCCTAAAGGTGCAGACACAGTCTTAGTCACATGACTTTGATATACACGGGAGGTATATTTTAACTCATGGGGACAGCAGACTTTGGCTTTCCCATTTCCCACCCATAGGTGTTCGTTCACCCAGCTTCTCTCCTTTTTATGCCCCAGTCTCCCTTTATCCCGAGAACCCACCCGGTACAAGGTGATGTAAGAACATCTCCAGAGACAAATTGGCCATTGCTCTGTTATCTTCAATGGGAAAATTCCCTTAAGCCAGAGATAGAGGAAAATGCCATCCTCAACACTCCAGATGCCACCAGGAATTCAATAAAAACCCTGCTCTTTCCTCTGCCAGCAGGCAGCCTGAGCGTCCTGAAACTTGCAGGGCTCCATTTTCTTCAACTCTTTTCTTCCCAGGTAAATCTACAATCACAGCCACAAGGCTCAAGCCCAGGATGAGACTCATGCCCTTCATCACACTTCCTGGTTCATCACAGAGGTCCTCAGCTGCTTAGAATCTCTGGAAGAATATCTT
The DNA here is from genome assembly GCF_000317375.1 of Microtus ochrogaster. Classification (NCBI taxonomy): domain Eukaryota; kingdom Metazoa; phylum Chordata; class Mammalia; order Rodentia; family Cricetidae; genus Microtus; species Microtus ochrogaster. Next base: position 19,941,048 of record NC_022032.1, on the reverse strand, counting down.
CCTAGCAAGCCCCTTTACTTAGCACACACCTGGGATGATGTTAACGGTTAGGCAGAGCCGTGGACAATCTCAGTGCAGGATGCTCGGCCCGGTCTACCCTACCGCTAACTCTGAGGAAAATGGAGTTGCTGGGACCTGAGTTCTAGAAGACCTAATGAGATTGAGTTTGCCGGTTGTTGAATAGAGCGGGGACAGATGGGACACTCCCAGGAAACAAGGGCAATCTGTGCCCCTCCCCCCACACCTTTCCCTGTTTCCACATTCTTTGACTGTATTAGCTAACAAACCGGGAACTACGTGGGTTCTGTGAGCCATCCTAACAAACTTATCTACCCTGGGAAGGAAGTGGTGGGTATCTCGAATTGAACACAGAAAAGACACCACACCTACCTACCTATCTCTTGAATGTGTGTCTTCTTCTCCAAAGCCAACTCTCTCCTGGTACAGCAAGATCTACTTCCCCCTCTGAGTCAGACAACTCATTTCTGACCACAGGCTTTCGTATTTGAGTCTTCACGACTCCTACCAAAGACTGGTAGGCGAGGAGTTAGATACGCGCCTCCATGGAGCATTATACCTGTTTCTTGGTAGCTGTGTCTCCTGGTGTTCAGGGAAAATACTCCTCGGTGGTTTTAACATCTTTTAAGCTGCAGTTGGATTCTCCCCAATATAGCATAAACTAAGAACCAGGAAAAACCTAACCCAACGGCCACGCATCATTATTAAGAAAGACAAAGGGTCTGCACCCTCAAGAAACCCCAATTTCCTTATCTTATTTTCCTCATGAGTTTGCCTTGCTTTTTAAAGACGATCATGGGAAAAATTATCAAAAAAAAAAAAAAAAAAAAAAAGAGAGATCTGGTTCACCCTGGCTTAGGAAGGAAAAACAGCCACCTATAAATACGCCATCATCTTACGAATATTGATACAACATGTCTGAAAAATCCACATCACACGCTAGACATGGTGACAAATGCCTGTAACGCCAGCACTTGGGCAATACCTGCCAGTCTAGTAGAGGATAGTTTATTTTACATTCCTCCATTTTTGGTGGGAGAAATTAAGTTCTTTATCTGAAGTTAAGGGATATGTGCTCTTTCTTGTTCTTGGTCTATTCGTGTACTTGGTCCATTTTTCTACTGGGCAGATGGTTTTGTCTTGTATGCGCAGGCCGGTGGTTAACCTTGATGTCATTCCTCAACAGCTCAGCACATTGGCCTGGAGCTTGCTAAGTGGGTAGAGTAGGCCGACTGGGCAGCTTGCCTGAGGAACTCACTTATCTCCATCACTGGAAGAGTTACCAGAGCTCACCACCACACTTGCTTTTCTTTTTTTTTTAAAGAAATATTTATTTCACGTGCATTGGCATTATTTTGCCTTCTGTCTGAAGGTGTCAGATCCTCTGGAAGTGGAGTTACAGTTAATTGTGAGCTGCCATGTGGGTGCTGGGAATTGAACCCAGGTGAGTCCTCTGGAAGAGCAGTCACTGCTCTTAACCTCCAGCCCCAACAAACTTGCTTTTCAACATGGATTCTGGGAATCAAACTCAGGTTCTTGGGCTTGTAAGAGAATCACTTTACTCCCAGCCCCACTCATTAATCTTTGAAATATCCGAGACCTCTTTATATAGTAGGGAAATTACAACAGGCTAGCATTTACTCAGAACATAATAGAGAGCTACAGAATTTTTTTAAAGATTTATTTAGAACAGCCAGTGCTTTTAACCACTGAGCCACCTCTCCAGCCCCAAGCCACAGGTTTAAAAAAGACTGAATAACATTCACGCTACTCTGATCCTTGGGAACAGGAGTTCCTTGATTCAGTTTCGTTCTGGATTTTATAGCAGCTATGATTATGTAAGCATTCGAGATGACCCCACCCCTTCTTACTCTTTTTCAGGGTTTAAATCATATCCATCCCCTCAGAGGTCTTGTCACTTGCCAACACTTAAAAATGTTAGATTAGGGCCCTGCTGTATCCTCTTTGACTCTCCTAAATTAAGCCCTGGGTTAAAACCATTTTAAGTTTCACTTAGTTATCACAACCCCCAAAGTATCGACAACAAAAGACTCAAATACGCTGATAATTTTAAATCCGAATTTTATGTTTTGAAATAAAAATGCAACAAACTTTTACAAAATTGACACAAAGGAACACACTTTAAAACACCATCACATGCTACATTAACTGGGAGTTAATAGATCCAGTCTAAACGAGAATCTACCAATTATGTATGTGAGTTCCTTCCTTTCTTTGAGCAAAAAGAACGCTAACGTGAAATGCTGGACACATCAGGATAGCCAGCAATGGCTCAGCACCTTCATGAATGAGGAAGCCTGGAGCACAGCCTCTCTGAGGGGCTGGACTCCACTCTGCAGCTTCCCACATGGGCTGCAGGGCCTGCAACTGGATGCTTCCCAAGTCCTGTGTGCCATGGTCCTTTCATTTCTGGTGACAATACAAGTATCACCATTGGTTTGCTTTTCTTGTAAACTCCAACAGAAAAGCCAGCATGCTTAGACTCCGGACATGGAGCCTAGGGATCTTTCTGGAGACTCACCACTTTGGGAAAGTCCTTTCTCAGAAGTTTCTGATCTGGCTCACTTTCTCACGTGGTGACCTGGACCTTGGGGACATCATTAATGCAAACGAGCACCCATGAGGTGGATCGAGCTGGCAGTCCTTTCTGAAGCTGTGTCCATGGCTCTGCCATGTCTGCCCTGGCTCAAGCCATCTTTCTCCAGTCACAGGAGATTCACTTACCTCCTTACACTCCATTTTACAGCTGGTATTTTAGTATGTTCCTGCAGAATTTCTTTATTTCATTCTAATAATCAATAGTGTGAGCTGTTACATAACCATCCGCTAGATGTTCAGCTGGTCGGTAAAACCTAGCTGATCTGTACAAGAAGTAAGAAACAAATGCTGGTAGACTTAGCACCTTGCCGTCATGTCCACTACTGATGTATGGTATAGCCTCTGAGAGTCAGCTCAGTTCGCTCATGTTCTTCTCTCACATAAATACTCAAGTTTTCTTCAGTAAGAAAACATGATTTTTTTTTTTTAACAACAAATACATGCTCAGGACAAACATTACATACCCAGTAGCTACAATGAGTGCTACGGTGGCCTAACAGTTCATTTCCATACATCACTTCCAAAATAAAGGTTCAAGCCTTTGACTCCGCCCGTGGATTCAAGTTCTAAGACATTATTTGACACCATCGATAGTTTAACAAAAACTAAAATGAGATTCTTAATGTGTGTAGGGAGTATAAAATTATCACCCCAAAGTTTTAACTTCTTCATAATTACTTCAAAATTTATAGCATCACCGAATCTTGCTAATTATCAAAAGGGTAAATCGGTAATTTCCTCTATAATGATACTTGACATCGACCTTTTTTTGTTCCTGATTAAATTCCATTTCAACTACCTGATGTTGAACTTGAGGTAGCTGCACTGTGGTTGCATTGCTAGGGCGGCGGTGTGGTTCAAAGTACCATCTGGAGCATCGCATCTGATTTAAACGAGAGGGAAATGAAGTCTCCCTGACACGGTTTCCTCATTTGGCATTCAAAACAAAAGAAACAGAAACGCGCCTCCCACTCATTCTCTTAGTGATAAAAGTAGAGTTCTTTTGTGAGCATGGACACAATGCATGGGATCTGTTTCTTTGCATGGAAAGTGGAGTCATGGGAGAAGGACTCAAATTCTGTCGCTACCTTCCGGTTCACGCGAGTGAGGATGTGCATGAACTCAAGCTTGTGTGCATGCAGCTTCAGCATGGCGCAAAGTGACTGGATGAACCAGGACCCGTCCTTTGAGTTTCTCCAGGAGTAGTAACCTACGGGGCGAAATGCAAAGCACCATACCCGCCATTACTTCATACCGTCATTGTAGCAGATTTTATACTTTTTTACATAACATTGATAAAAATAAATGTAAACCTCCATGGTCTTATAAGCCATAAAAAGGAAACAGAAATAACACCTGTAGTCTCTGGAGAAATGATACCAAGGGGAAAACATATACTATACATGGCTCACTGCTCTCCGTAGGAAAAAAAAAGGCAGTATGGACTGACTGCCATTGAGTTCCCGAGCCTACGATCTGGTCTCATGCCCATAAGGGATGAGCAGGGAAGAACAGGAAGAGGAAGGCGTGAACATACAAATACAAACATATTCGAATGAGACCATGCAGATTACTTTGTGTTCAATCAGAACTCTGACTTTAATAATGACTTAGACAGGAAATAAACTGCTTACATACACACACTTCAAATGTTTCTTTAGACTTGTTCTTTGCCTACATGTACGTAAAGTGCAGCAAACAAGGAGATCGGGGGTGTTAGATCCCTTGGCACTGGAGTTACAGATGGCTGTGAGCCACCACCCATATGCGAGGACCTGAGCCCAGGTCCTCTGCATGAGTCACAGAGTCACAGTGCTCTTAACTAAGATGTCTCCTTAGCCCCCTATGTATACACACTTTAAAGAGCGCCATTGGTTCATCTATGGGCATCTGGATAAATATAATAAATAGTATTCAAGAAGGAAATCAGCGTAATATTTTGTGTTTTCGGATTAACTATTGGAATCATTGCATTTACTTTAGAAGTACTCTGAATGGAGAGATACCCAGTGAATTAAAAAAAAAAAGATTGAGTATATTCTACTTGTTTGTTTGAATAGATTTATTTGTTTTGTGTGCAAAATTGTACATCTAGAACTCAGAAGACAATTTGTGGGAGTCAGTTTTCTCCTCTACAATGACACACACACACACACACACACACACAAACTTAATATTCTCTCTCTCTCTCTCTCTCTCT
>NC_022032.1:19932618-19936111 GCF_000317375.1 Microtus ochrogaster | reverse complement strand
TCTCTCTCTCTCTCTCTCTCTCTCTCTCTCTCTCTCTCTCTCTCTCTCTCTCTGCTCATCTACTGCCATGCCCCTCCTCCCCTGTTTACCACAACAGTCATGGACTCTAACCCTCTGTAACCAAGGGCTCCAACTTAAGTTTTTCTAAGTTGTCTGGGTCATAGTGTTCTGTCACGGCAATAGAAAGTAACTAAGACAACATCCTGGTTATTTTAGGGACGTAAAAATCTTTGTGAGGGGCATATACAAATCTTGATAGCCTTTAAAACATAGTCTTTATTGCTCAACTCTAAAGTTGGTCACGGGCTGGAGAGATGGCTCAGTGGTCAAGAGCATTGCCTGCTCTTCCAAAGGTCCTGAGTTCAATTCCCGGCAACCACAAAAAAAAAAAAAAAAAAAAAAAGAAAGAGAAAAAAAAAAAGACTTTGTCTAAAGTTGGTCACATTGTAAGTCATCTAAGTCATCTGAAATCCACACAGAACATTCTGTGGCGGCATTCTTACCGGGTGCTGTGGAGTAAGCGTACAGGAAGTCGGCTTCCACTGGGATCTTCTGGCACGCCATATCATCATCAGTCACACTGTCTGTCTCAATGCCACAGTCCAGCTCCGTACCCCGGCAGGCCTGCGTTAGAAAACAAACTTTTCTTTTAAAAAATATGTAAACACACATACCATACATCTAAAAACTGTAAGAGCAGTGAAAAGTTGATGAGTCTTTCTACTTTTATTTTTATTTTTTATTTTTTTGGTTTTTCGAGACAGGGTTTCTCTGTGGCTTTGGAGCCTGTCCTGGAACTAGCTCTGTAGACCAGGCTGGCCTAGAACTCACAGAGATCTGCCTGCCTCTGCCTCCCGAGTGCTGGGATTAAAGGCGTACGCCACCACCGCCCGGCGAGTCTTTCTAATATAAGAGCAAAATTGAAATATACTCCATATTTTCCAAGTGATGGTTTAAACAAATACAAATATACTAGTACTATATAGAGCCCCATAACAAAAAGTAAATACTGGTAGGTAAGTTAATCTCTTTTTAACTGGGCACCAAGCAGCTCAGTGCCGTACCTGAATGATGAAGAGTTTGGGTTTTCCCGTTAGACTTCGGCAGTAGTCACCTCTGAAGTAACTAGTTAACTTTTTTAGGTCAACGGGCCCATTGGTTCCAAAAATGATTCCTTCATCACCATGGCTTAGAATCACACAAACAAAACTGCTCCTCTTGCTGTGGTCCTCTTTAGAAACTGGAACGACGTTTGGAAAGAAGAGAAAACAAAACATAGACACGGAAGTACTTCGCAAGTTTCACTGAAAACGTGAGGACAGTGCAGGAGAGTATGATGAAGAACCTGTGGTTGCTGGATTCGTGTCTAGTTCTCTAATTGGACCAAGATGGTTCTCAATGCATGATCTTCCTTCTTGCCTTAGCTTCTTGAGTTCTGGTTTATGTCACTACCACAAGATGAAGAAATTGAGACTAGAACTACCAGATCATCCGAATCTAACACAGGCAGAGCACATATGGATCCATTTTGGAGGTGACATGATTAATTTTTTTTTTTTAACTTTTTACTAAAATATATAAGCAGCAGGGTGTTGTGGTGCATGCCTTTAAAATCCCAGAACTTGGAAGGCAAAGGTATAATTTTATGTCTCTAACTATATAGGTCTAATTATAGCTAGGCCATAAAGTAAAATTACCCAATAAAGGTCATTCTTTTTTGATATAGCATTTTTACTAATTCTTTGAGAATTCCATACATGCAATTTGATCATATCTATCCCCACACATTCACACCCCAAGTTCTCCTGGATCCTTCTTCTCCCAACTTCCCAACTTTATGCTTTGTTTTGTTTACTAACACAGGGTTCAATTTGTGCTGGCCATATACCGCTGGGACATGGTCAACCTATCAGGGACTACACCCTTAAGTAAAGCCAATTTTCCCTCCTCCAGCAGTCATCAACCTAGAGGTGGGGACTCATGAGTCCCTCTCTATCTCATGTTAGAACGCTGACTGGCAGATAGAGCAGGCAGCCCCAATGGGTATGAGTTCCTGAGTGCAGCTTTCTGTCATGTCTTCCCTCTGGTCCTCCCCAACCTCTGGCTCTTAAAATCTTTCTACCCCATCTTCTGCAAGGGTCTCTGAGCCCTGTGTGTTCTGTCAGAGTTAGGGTATAGATATGCTATTTCTGGCTGAGTTCTGCCAACACAGCATATCTCTGTCCTTTGGCCAGATGTTGGATGCTTCTTCTAGTTCTTTTAATGAATTATCCCTTACCTTTATCCATCAACTCCACAATCTCTTCACGAGTAAGATCATTCTTATTCCGGACTTCATACTTCAGGCTCATGAATGTCTCTCTGAGGTTGGCTGCATCAACGTCAGTACCAGAGCGAGGTGTCATTCCTCGGGACAGAAAGAACTTCTCTTAATTGCAATTTAAAAGAATAACCGCTTTGAGACTAAATGAGCAATTCAGCAACTCACACAACCAATGAACGCTTCCTTTCAAATGTTAAGAAAAACTACTTATTTTGATCATGCCGACAGAGCCTGTAATCTGTTGAAACAAGACACTTCACTTTATCAGCTGCTGCAAGCTGTCACGGCAGGGACATCAAGGACATCCTCCACAGAAGCTTCAACAATGAAAATAAGAGGGGACTTTGGACGCCTGGAAGTAGAGGTCTGTTTGATAAACGGTGATTTGCGCATATGATGATGTACCATGTCACCATCTGATTCATCCACTCATTCACAGACAAAGTCTCCCGCTGTAGCCCCACCTTGTCTTGAACTCACAATAATCCTCCCGAGGGCTGGGATTATAGGCATAGGCTGCCACTCTCAGTTCATGGTGAATATTTTCTAAGACCATGGGGAAATAGTCAGTGATCTTTTTGAAAATTGCTAACTTATTTAGCATCCAGTGAATCATTTTAGAAAGATAGAAGAAAGTATGTGATCTTAGTTTTGTTTTGTATAACTTCCTTGCAGACGCTCTTATTTGATTCTGTGCCGGATCAATTTTAAGACAGTACTACTTGTAGGATCTTTTTTGGGGGGAAATCCACAGATATTATGAGTAGTATTGCTAAGCAGGTATTCTGCTATGTTGACAATATATGGACTTTCCAACCATCACAAGATGCGTTTTACTAGCTTCATTTGTATACATGAGGGATGCAGAGCACAAATGAGCTAAGAAACCTGTCCTGGGTATGTCACAAGCTTAGCATCAGAGATGCTTGGTTTAAAAGGAAGGAAGGAAACAAATTTGTTCAAAGTGATAAAGTTAGGAACCTTTCAGCCAGCTCAGTAACACCTGCTGCCATGTCCCATAACTTAAATTTGATCCCTGGTACCCACATGGTAGAAGGAGAGTATTGAGGGAAGAAGGGAATGAGAACCTCTTATTGGCATCAAGGAGGTACCAATGAGGACCACAGATCATCAAGGAGGTACCAATGAGGACCACAGATCATCAAGGAG
>NC_022032.1:19908491-19932258 GCF_000317375.1 Microtus ochrogaster | reverse complement strand
ACCAATGAAGACTACAGATCATTAGTACAGCTCAGCCACATACACTGGGCTCTAACCACTGAAAGTAAAGATGCTAAGGTAATTGCTTTGTCTGGTCTGAAGCAGCATCCCATTAGCCCAGGGACCAACTTCCTACCCCTTCCTCCCAAGCAACAGTGACAGGATTAAAGGAATGTACGATCACCCAGGGTTTATGTAGTACGAGGAATAGAACTGTCTCCACATATGACAAACAAGCACTCTACCAACCCCCACATTCTTATCTTTTTCCTCTTTAATTTTACTTTTTCTTAGTTTTTTAATTAGTTCTTTGAGAATTTCATACAATATATTTTGGTCATACTCATCCTTGTGCCTCCAATTCCTTCTAGGTCCATGACTTCTTTCCCACTCAACTCTGTGTTGTTTTTATAAAAAACCCACTTTCTGCTGCCCATCTATTCTTGGATGTGTAGTCTTCACTGGAGTGCAGATCTACCGCACAATCCCAGATTGTATATTATTGTATATTGACTACTTGAAGAGTTAGTATAAAACGCCGTTCATTTTACTGTGCACTCATACTCAAAGACCTCAATTACATAGTTCTAAACACAGAAGCAGATTGTGCCTGAAGCCGGGTACACAGACCTGCAAACGGGAAATGTGGCACAGGGTGGTGATAACTTAGCAACCTCAAACTAAGATAAGAGGCCCTAATTTGCATTCTAAAATTGACTAATGAATGACCTCAGGGTCATGCCCACTTGACTGAGACTATGAGTTAAGGACCCCTGCAAAGGATGCTAGAAACACTTTCTCAAATGCCTCAGGGCAGAGGACCTCAGGTGCCTGCCATTAATCTTTATCCCTGCCAGCTTGTTGCTCACGAGGCCTTTTCTTCTCCCATCACTCAGCCTCTCAAGGTATTGGTTCTGTCGGGCAGCAATAGAATCCAGCCTTTCACAGTCACAGGTGAGGCAGAGGCTCTGAACATGGAAGAAAAGTCCATATTGTATATGGGACCTGTAAGGTTCCAGCCTATCTCTACTTAGTGGGTTTTCTCTATCAGTTTACTGACTCATAACACACTGATATTGCTTTTCATGTTACATCCCAATGTAAATGGCATAACTATTTGAAATGTCTTAAAAATTGTTAGATACATACCAGTGCTTTTATGAAAGTTCTTATTATTGATTATTATACACACACCCATTTCAGGATAATCCATTTTGTAACTATTGTCCAGATACATTCCAGAATCCATTGATTTGCTTCCATGTATGGTCTTTCTGCATGGAAATCAAATGATAGTTAGTTACCAAAGGCAGAAATGGTGACTCTATTAATGCAATTTCTTTGACTCATAAGATCAGTTAACATTTGTTTAAGGTTATTGATGTACCCAACTTCATGCTACACCCTTTTCTCATTCAACTTTCACAGCATGTGGGTTTGATCCCAAGGACTTGGGGAAAGAAAGCATAAATAAATACATACACAATGACCCATTTTACTGATGAGGAAATGGCCTGCCAAGGCTCAGTTAAGTCATGTGCAGATCTTATATTGGAGTCAGAGTGGAAGGTTTTTCTATAACACCCAATACAATTTTACCGAATACATCTTTTAAAAATTAACATTATAGGAAATAATTTATCCTTAGTGATAAAAGTAGGATTTTTTTTTTAAATTTTTTTTTGGGGCTGTAGCCTTGCTTTATGTAGCCTAGGCTGACCCTGGGTGGGTCCTCTTATCTAAGATCTCCCTCCCCCCCCCACACAAACTAAATCAACCCTTAAACCCATGAGCTGAACCACTGAATAACAATACACAGACGGACCATTATAAATCCTTATAAATACTTGTGTGGAAGTCACTGATGTAAATATGTTAGCTAGGTAGACCAGACGCCAATGGTCATTCTCAAAGGCCAGATGTTAAGCCTCTCAGGCTCACGGGTTGTCTGTCCTAGTAGACACTCAGTCTGGCCGGGTGAAACTAACCAAGAGCAACAGGCTCATAAAGGTGTGGCTGTGTTCCAACAAACGTGACAGACTAAGCACAAGCCTGACCCATGATCCAGGAAGGTTCTAGAAACAGTATGTCTAGGCACAGCCCACAACTAAGCAACATTGTTAAGGATGCACACTCAGTTTTAATAGTATCTTATACTTTATACAACTCTAAAAATAATTGTGGGGAGAGAATAAAAGTAGTAAATGAAGGGGGTCGAAGGCAGACAAGAAAGAACCATGACACATAGCTACAGAGAAAATTAGGCCACATAGGTACAAGCTGTTCATTCCCATTCCAAAATCTAGAGTCAGAAATGCTTCAAAATTAAGTGTTTGAATGCCAAGATGATGCCTCAAGTGGAAAAAGTCACACCAACCCTGATGTGACACGTCACTTTCAAAATATTATATAAAATTAGCTTTAGGCTGCGTGTATAAAGTTTACATAAAACAGAAATGAACTCATGTTTAAAATGTATAGGCCAGGGAGACAACTCAGTAGGTAATAGTGTTCTGCCTGAATTCAATCACTAGAAACCACATAAGAAGCTTTATTTAAGTCGGACTGGAGAGATGGCTCAGAGGTTAAGAGCACTGACCGTTCTCCTGGAGGTCCTGAGTTTAATTACCAGCAACCACATGATGGCTCACACCCATTTGTAATTAGATTGGTGCCCAGAACGCAGTGTACATAATAAATAAATTAATTTAAAGAAAAGGATTTTTTAGAAGAAGAAGAAGAAGAAGAAGAAGAAGAAGAAGAAGAAGAAGAAGAAGAAGAAGCAGCAGCAGCAGCAGCAGCAGCAGCAGCAGCAGCAGCAGCAGCAGCTTTAAGTCAGTGATTCTAAACCTGTGAATCAAGACCCTTTTGGGAGGTGGGTGTTGAACGGCCTGTTGTGGAATATTATTTTAAGATGTGTTATATTTGTTTATGCCATGGAACATTCGTTTAATGATGAAGCAAAGATGCGCTGCATTCTTTTATGCTGCCTTTGTTTAACTCTGTGAAGCTGTGTTACGTTGCCTGTCTAAAACAGCTGACTGGTCTAATAAAGAGCTGAATGGCCAATAGCCAGGCAGGAGCGAGGAAAGGCGAGACTACCAGGCAGAGAGATTAATCAGATGAAGACATTTGGGAAGAAGAACAAGAGATCAACAGGTAAGAAAAGAAGAGGCCAGCCACCAGCTACACAGCCAGACACAGAATAAGAAGGAAAGAAAAAGTATACAGAATTACAGAAAGGTAAAAGCCCAGAGGCAAAAGGTAGATGGGAAAAGTTAAGAAAAGCTGGCTAGAAATTATCCGAGCTAAGGCTGGGCATTTATAAGAAAGAATAAGTCTCCGTGTGTATTTATTTGGGAGCTGGGTGGCAGGTCCCCCCAAAAAGTCAAAAGAGTAAAACAACCCACTACAACAACCCTTTCCCAGGGGTTACATATCAGATATTTACATCACAAATTCATAACACTAGCAAAATTACAGTTATGAAGCAGCAACAAAAATAATGTTATGGTTGGGGGGTCATCACAACATGAAGAACTGTATTAGAGGGTCACAGCGTTAGGAACGTTGCTCTAAGTGGTGGCACACATCTGTGTTCCCAGCATTCCTGTGACAAGATGGGAGGGAGACAATACTTGAACAACCTCCTTGCCCTCAAGTCTTTCCCTGTCATCTTAGATGAGATCAGAGGGGTGAGTTTACCTAGAGCCGCAAAGCTGCAGGAGGCGGGAGGCAGCTCGCTCTCTGGTTTGAAAGGCCCTTTCCCCTCTGCTTCTCTACTCCTCAAAGCGGGCTATATGCCACAAACACATCCTCCTTTGACTACAGAATTCCACTGATACCAGTTTCACCAGGCATGGTGACTCTTGCCTGTGACTTGAGCATTAGAAAACAGTCAGAGGGCCATCACAAGTTGGAGGCTAGCCTGGATTACAGAGCTCCAGGTTAGCCTGGGGTAGGCGGAGAACCTGCCTTAAACAACAACCAATAAAAATAAGTAGATACTCACACTTCAAAATTATTAATGGATTTGGAATCCACTGCGGTTTCGTTGTTCTCCATGGTCACTTTTCTTAACTAGAATATAGAAAGAAAGAGATGTTACCCATAGAGTCATTGCAGTGTATTGGCAATGCCACGCTTACTTCTCCTAGAGTACTTGTTTTGTCTCCCCTGCTACTGGCCCCATAAGTCAGATAGATGTATGGAGAATGATCCTTTGCAATGGCACCACAGTGTAGGCCCCTTCTCCTTTCTTGCTCGACTACAAATTATACCAAGAACAGACTGTGCAACATCTTAAATCCCCCCCCCCACTTGTGTGCCTCTGCCAATTGAAACAGATAACAACGTCTTTCCTAGCTGGGTGGTGGTGGCGCACGCCTTTAATCCCAGCACTCGGGAGGCAGAGGTAGGCGGATCTCTGTGAGTTCGAGACCAGCCTGGTCTACAGAGCTAGTTCCAGGACAGGCCCCAAAGCCATAGAGAAACCCTGTCTCGAAAAACCAAAAAAAAAAAACCAACTTCTTTCCTTGATTGCCCAACGAATCCATCCAGTTATTTACTGGAACTCAGTTTCCAGCTCAACACAACTAAAACAAAACCCAGACACTAACCGCATGGTAAAGCTCATGTAATACTGCACCACAATGGCGAGGGCCCCAGGGACTTCCAAACCTCCACAGAGTCTGGTACTCAGAAACCCAACTTCTAATACCAAGCAACTTTGTCTACAAATACAAGACATGTACCTCTCTCCTCACCTGCTATGCTATGATGCCAGCTCCTTACTCGACTTCTAGAGCTCTTTAGAAGGCTAGACATTGCCATGGTACTAGACCTCCCCAAATGAAGAAGACAAACAGACAGAAATGAAACATAAAGCAGAGACTAGAAATCCTGAATGAATTTTCAGACTCTAGAATCCTGGGCTATGCCAAATATTTCGGTCAAAATACCACTTTAAAGCTCTGTTGGAGAATATTATTTTAAGGTGTCTTGCTTTTGTTTACACTGATTAAAGAATCACATGTGAGACTGGGATTCTTTGCCTGTCTAAAACACCTGATGGTCTGTCTAATAAAGTGCTGATCGGCCAAGAGCAAGGCAGGAGCAAGGATAGTCGGGGCTGGCAGGCAGAGAGTGTAAATAGGAGGGGAAAAAACGAGGAGGAGGAGAAAGAGAATAAGAAGAGGAAAACCACAGGAGGAGGGATGTGAGCACAGCTGGTCTGTACCAGGCTTTTAGCCCACGAGCGAGCATTTGGAGAGCATACACTTTGGGCCAAGTCTACCTTGACGAAATTCTAGAAAGGAAGAACTAGAGATGCAAAAATAGGGTTTTAACATTGTCCGGGCTATGAGAAAACAGAAGAGGGAGAGATAAAGTGGGTTTATTGGGCTACTTTAGGTGGCCAGAGAGTCATCTCTGAGGTGGCACTAGAGAGATCTGATTGACACAGTGGGAGTCTGCCCACACCCTGGGGTGGGGGTGGGGGGTAAACGCCAGCTAGATCAAGGGCCTGTGAACAATTTGCTCTACTCAAGGTACAGAAAGACCAGTTTGACTAGTGCTCGGGCAGTGAGATAGCCAGGAAAGGCAAGATCACATAAGGTCTTAGGGCCAACAACAAGGAGAGAACATCGGGACATTTAAAGCCAAAGAGGGACTGGACACTCTGGCTGCTAACGCACAAGGGGCCAGCGAGACATCTTCTGGAATACAGTCCAGGGCGATAACGGGGGTCTGAACTGGCACCGAACGGTAGACAGATGCAGGTAACTCTGGGCATCCGGCGATTTAGAAGTTGTTTAGAGGCAGTGAAGCCAGAAGAGCCCAGAGTAAAGCGAATTGGGTGGATGTGGTGTGCCAACACCAGGAGAAGCCTTTCAGGAACACACCTTTTCCAACCTTGCCAGAAGGCCTAATTTAATGAGGGCAGAAGGCCACCGGCTTTATGACACAAGTCTGGCTTCCGTGGGGACTGATAGGACAAACAATTCAAGTCAAATAAATGACTAGATACTATTTCAGTGGGATGTTGGGTGTTACCAGGAGTCTTGGGATTATTGGATTCCCTGGGGCATAGTCTCTTGCTACTGGCTAGGCCAATTTCCAATTTTGTAGGAAGTTAAGTCATAAAAAAAGTAGCAGCCTCCATAGGGATCCTTTTCCATAGCAAAAAATAAATTTGTCTTGTTGCGATGCAATGGATTTTCACTTCGTAGAAAGGCCAATCCTTCTAAACTACAGCTATTGCTTATAGGAAGTAATCAGTTTCATAATGACCAGTGAATTGCTTGCACTACACCCAGCTCTTAGCATTTGCTTGTTCTTCCTACTCACCTTTAAACCGGACTCACATGTGATTGGTTCCTTAGCATTAACTAGCAGGGGAACAAAATTCTTGACATGGGTTTACTTTCTATTTGAGTAGCCCAGTTTTAACTTTTTGAAACTGTATTTTAAAGGAACCAATGGTTGTCCTGGGTTGAGAAAAGCAACAGTATAAACTCTTCCCAGATTGGTAGAAAAACACTCTTTTCTGCTTGGCTATGAACAGTAACTGGAAGGGTGGAGGAGCCTCTTTGTTAAGCCATGCTACTTAGGTCAGTGAGAATGGCACCGCAGGACCTGGGAAATTAATGACGGGGGAGCAGAGAGAAACTGGGGTCTGAAGGATGCAGCATCCATATGAAACTTACCTCCGCTGAGAACAGGGCAAACACATCCACAGTAAAGGAAATGAAAGCAAAATATCGTATTGATTTGTTGGCCAGTGCTGGGGATCGAACCCAGATCCTCGGGCATAGTAAGTAAGCGTTCTACCACAGAATCACAGCTTTAGTACAGAGTATCCCGAGGTAACAGAGAGGCTGGGGAAGGTGATAAGAGAAGGGCTTGGCACTTCTCACAGGATGGCATCCATTCCCTTCATATTAGAAGATAAACTCCATGTTTCTTGTGGACATACCTCTATATTTTACCAAGTAATACCAAAACGGGATTGGATACAAAGCTGGCAAGCATCCGTTAAGAGGCATTTTCATATATACTGGGAGGGACATAAACTGATAAGACCTCTTGAGAATACTTTGGGAGGTACTCCCCATTTGTTCGGGACCATTACTTAGAGAAACCCTGTCTTGAAACCCCCCCCCCAAAAAAAATAAAGAAAAAGAAATGAGAGAAAATGAAAGAAAAAAGCAACACAGGAGGTCTCAACAGAGATAGAGCAATGTCAAAGGAACTTAAGAAAAGATGGTTGCATCATATATCGCGAAGACACGGCAGACTGTGACGTGTCATCACTAAGACAAAGCAGCAGCGTTGAAAGGCTGACGGTGCCATTTCCAGTGTATAACTTTCTGGAAAAGATGAAACCATGGAGCGCCTAAGCAGATCAGTGGCTGCAAAGGGCTCTGGGAGAGGCAGAGAGCACGGAGGATGTTTGAAACTCCTCCCTGCTGCCCTCAGTAGTAGATACAATCATCCCACATTTGCTCCCCTTGAAGACAGTGTCAAGAATGAATCCTTCTGTGACCCTACTAGACCTTGGTGACGATGATGCTGACGAGGCTCATCAGTTCTAACAAATGTACTACTCTCTGGGGGAATGTTAATAATGATGAGTCTGTGTAGGACCAGATATAGAAGATCTCTAAGTTACTCTAAAAGTAAAGCCTGACAACTTCTGAATTTGAATCCTGAGTTTCTGCCAGTGTCCCCCAAGGCTTGCCTCAAACTGGCCCTCTGCATGAGTTTGCCCCCTACAGAATTCACAGCGTAAGCAAGCTGGGGAACCCTAAGTGCTAACTGGTTCTCGCCAACCACCACAGTCTCTTTCCAAAAACTACAAACAGTACAGTCGCTCAGACTGGAAAACTGAGTTTTAATAATGTTGTGCCTCATGCCAGCAGTGGGATAAAACTATTCCTCCTGTCTGACCAGCAGACCCCAATAAAAGCTTCACAGTAACCAGTTTCTACAACTTCACTTTTGCTTCCTGGCTCAGACCAATGTAAGACTTAAACTGCATTTAACAAAATAATTTAGTAGGTGTATTCGGGCATGTGAATATTGGAGATCAGAGGCCCACAAGCCTCGGGAGCTGTTTCTGGTTCTCTCTGTCCACCATATGGACAATGGGGGACAATGTCAGGTCACTAGGCTTGGTAGTAAGAACCTTACTTGATGAGCTATCTTGCTAGCTCCCAATGATAGATTTTAATGAAATATTAGGTGACTTTTAATTAGTCATTTCCTTTTCATAAACCCTACCAATTTTCTATAATCAATTACGGAAAGTTAAAAAGATCTCAGACAGATGAGTCTTAATGCAGTAACTATAGTTACTTTGACATTAGCTATAAGATAGTTAAATTTCTTTTACTAAAGTAATTAGTATGATGTGGGAGATTCTTCTGTCTATGTGTTGCTTTTATTGGTTAATGAATAAAGAAACTGTCTTGACCTGTGATAGGGTAGAGTAGATCTAGGCAGGGAAAACTAAGCTGAATGCTGGGAGAAAGAAGGTGAGTCAGGAGACGCCAGGAACAGATGAGCTAGAACCTTGCCAGTAAGTAAGCCACTGCCACGTGGTAATACACAGATTAATAGAAATGGGTTAAATTAAGATGTAAGAGTTGGCTAATAAGAAGTGAGAGCTAATGGGCCAAGCGGTGATTTAATTAATACAGTTTCTGTGTAGTTATTTGGGGGCTGAGCAGCTGGGAACAAAACAAGCAACTTCCTACAAGATTTGTGGATGAAAAAACAATCTTCTGGAACAGAAGTTAAAATGTTATCTTCCTATTTGGAATTGATTTCTCAGGGACAAATACCATAATACATAATGGTCTTCATTCTTAGCACTTGAACATTGTAGATCGTCTCTGTTATCAGCTCATCTTGATAGATGACTAAATTTCTTATACTGAATCAAAATCCTTCTAGCATGAGACATGTGCCCATATGTACTATTTGTCATCATCTGCTTTTTCCACACAAGGTATCAAATCCACACCCTTGGGAAAGAGCTTAGAATTACCTCATCCCCATGAGCTAATACCCAGCTGGATACAAATTATTCTAGGGATGGTGATCTCATCTTTGAAAGACTAAGAAAAAAAAAAAAAACCTCTCTTCAGGGGGATGTATAGACTTTCCCAGATGATAGCAGGAGCTTAGGTTATTAAAGAAAATAAATGGTGTTTTACAACACATTCTGGCTCACCGACCAACTCCCCACAACTGTCTCTGACCTGCTGAAGATGCCTGCACCAGTTTAAGGTTCAAATGCCCGGAAAAGTTCGGAAATACACTTAATGGTCACCAGGAAGCTATGGGTCAATGCACTGACCTCATGACAATCTGGATCTCAGGACTTAGATTCACTCCCCTAGTTCCTAGATCCCTTCGTCACTGAAGCACCAGCAATCAGATGTTCAAAAGTTTGGGAATGTTGGCATCAATTTAAATAGAGATTTAGATGTCCCAAACTATGTTTTCCTTAAAGACATGAGAAGTTGGAACTTGTTTTTATTTACACAGTTGTTTGCCAGTTTTTCCTTGCAACCGTGGAAGAAGACAGAACAAGTAATCTTCAGAATTAAAGCTAGAGGAACAGAAGCTATTTGCAAAATTAAAAATTAGACAGTGAGGTATAATGTATCAATAACAACTTGAAACAAGACAAAGACCCATTACAAAATATAGATGAAAGCTTGCCTATGGTAGGGATTTGAAATGGGATGTCATGCTAGTAAAAACAACTCTTAGAGGTAGGTGTGTATCTCTGTGTGTGTGTGTGTCTGTGTGTGCACGTGCGTGTGTGTCTGTGTGTGCGTGTGATATGCATGAGTGTGAGGGTGTGCTTGCCTACACCTGTGCACAGGGAAGCCCAAGGCAGACTTCTGATATTTTCCTCTATTGCCTACCACCCTATTTTTTCTCTCACTGAACCTGGAGTTCTCTATCTTGGCTGGATTAAGACACCGAGTTCTACTATTTGCCTGTCTCTGGTAGGATTGCAGCCACAGTTCACCACCCTCGACTTTTACGTGGGTGCTAGGGATCTGAACTTGGGTACCCAGGCTTGCACAGCAAGCACTTCACCTTCTGAGCCATCCCCGCCCCGCAGACTCAGTTTTGGATATTCTTAATTGGAGAATTTGTCCCCTATCACCAGGCTGTTCCAGAGGCTGGCCTAGATAAAAGAGCTCATGAGCTGAGGCATCAAACCTTGTCTTCGTTTTCTAAATCTCATCATTGACACACAAGAGTCAACATTCTTCATTTCTGAGTCCTCTCCTTAGATACGAGTGTTCAAAATTAGGGGTAAAGACTTAACCAACTTGTAGCCAAGGTAAGTATTTTTCTCACTTTCAGTTAATATATGCCAGGCCAGTAAGGATGCAAGTATTTTCAATTGGGCTTCCCAATAACACCGAGGCATAACGGTCCCACTTTAGATTTTAGTTAATTTGGAAAGGTAATCACTTTTTAAGTGACAGAGCCACAACTCCAGCTCCAGGTAACAAACACCACTCTACAGTCTACAGACAGCTCAACACCATATAAGGGTAACAAAACTACAGTTAATTGCAAGGGACCGAAAACCCATAAGCCCAAGTGCTCTAATTAAGTGAGATTAAAAACATACGTGGCATGGCAGAAACTGATTAAAAACTGAAATCAAATATACAGTCATTTGTGGGTGGCTGGTTCCACAACCTGCCTCAGACAGTAAACCCAAACCCAAATACTTTGTATAAAATGGTGTATATTTTAGAGAGAAGCTAAGCATCCCCACTACTTATTACTAATGATACCTAGTACAACATGGTACTGCATGAACAACATACAGTGCTGTTTAGTGGATGCTTAAAGTCTGTACATTTCAATACAGATTGCATTTCTAGTCTCTGATGATCCTACCTGCAGGCTGGTAAAGTCCACAAAAGCAGGTCAACTATAGCACAATATGTTGCAATGAAGAAAATGGAAATAAAGATTCAATGTTGCTCATGCTACTGGTCAATTGATTTATAAATGTAAAGTATCTATTTAAACTTCAGTGAACATCATTAAAATGTTTTCTATTTGCCCTACCTAGCTTCCTATCAATAGGAAAGTGAAGCCACCATAGTGTGGCTTCTGCGAAGCCTAGTTCTATCTGTGCAGAACGATTTGAGAAACACCAGGATTGTACTGACTGCTTTTCGGTGAGGACGAAGCTCCCAGCATTGGGAGTTCCATATTAAGCAAATGAAACAGAAAGAGAACCCGTTTCACAACAGCCTGGTTAAGAAAAGATTTCATCGGTAGTGTACCGGTGGCTCTTTTGTTCTTTTCTTTCCAAATCTGTCCCACCTGGTCTCAGTCCCTTTGGGGATGCACTGAACTGGTTGCTGCCATTGACCCTGCTGAAGTCAACCTTTTAATGTTTAGAATAAAATGAAAGTGAAAAGACACAGGCTGGAAAGGCAGAGAAAATACGGAAGGCAGTTCAGTTGCATCATAGGGACACATAAATGGGCTGTTTTTTTTTTTTTTTGTTTGTTTCTGGTAAGAGCCACACAACCAGGAAGGCAGACTGGTACACTGACTTAACTGATTTTGTGTCACAAGTTGGCAAGAATTGTGGCACTTCCTATCTGCAAAGGGCCTGTCTCTCCAACTGAAGCCCTGAGATCACGGTTTTTGGAGGGACCAAAGTCTTTACAGACCTGTAAGGCCCTATATACTCCTGGGGATGTGTAAGAAGTGATGGCCTGTTCCAAAACAATCTCTTTGCTGAAATAAAGCATAGAATGGAAAATCCTGAATGTCTGATTTCCTGGAAACTACAGATAACTATATAATTTACCGAATATCAACTATACGCAGAAGCTGCAATGGACCTTGAGTGTAGGAAGCAGTGGCAGAGGCGGACCCTATCCCCTGTACAGAGCTTATATCCATGTTCATTGGTGTTTAAAAGTAGCAGCCGCGTAGACACTAGCCCATGTCCAGTCCTTGCACAGATAATTTTACTGTACTTTTAGCAGAATGAAGACACTCCACAGGGAAGGTAAGAACAAAAACGCCAAAACAAAAACTATTATGTAGAATTCCAGACCAAACTAAACATTGCTTCATATATTATTTCATCTGCTCTTTAAAACAACCCTACGGATTATATGGATTATACCTGATTTATGAATGAGCTGGTGAGCACCTTGAGACTGGGCTTCATGTGGTCAGACAACAGAGAGAAAAGTTGTTCTTTCCTCTCTAATATGTTAAGTTTATTAAATGAATATACAACAGTGCTTAGGGGTTAAGAATTCCCACTTTTTTTTTAAGTCCCATCACTGAGGCAGAACTTGAAGCATTATCTAACACTAAGACCATAACTAATGGAAGGTCTTTGAAGAAAGTAAGGACTGTGCTGTACTTTAGAAAGGGCAGGATGAAGTGGCTGTGTTGTTAGGTCTGAAAGGCAGGCACAGTAATTGCTTAGATCAGATAAAGACACTGGGTTCCTAAAAAGGCTGGAGGCAAGACCCTTCTGCAGGAGGACAAAGCAATCTGATCTAATTAGGTGCCGAGTTTCACTTCTGTTACTCTGTACCAGGTAGGTGCATTGCTACATTTCAATAAACTGTTCACTCAATAAAACACATTCTTGCTTTTCCAAAAGCCTTCTGCTGGACAGCAAATCAGAGCCAAAGCTTGAATACTAGGTGGTAACAGGGATGGTTCAAGCTCGACATTTCGTATTTATGGCTCGTGCCACGGCCACCGTTAACACATTAAAAGTGGCTTTCCAGCCGCTAGTCAACCCTCTAGTTTAGCATCTCCCTTAGCCGCTCTACACACCCACAGTGTAACAACGACTTCACATTTTTCACACCTACCAATCTCTCTTAATCCACATTTTAATTAATCATTTGTGTAATCAAACAAACGGACGAGCAAAAACAAAACAAAACAAAAAAAAACCAGTAAGGAGGGCACCACGCTACAGTCAGTCCGGAGTGATGCTGGCTTAGTTTTGTAGGGAAACAGCAAACAAAAGCAGAGGCTGTGACCGTCCGCTCTCAGGAAAAGCCTGAGGCAAAGGAAGAAAAGAGGAAGATTTAACACTGAATTGTTTACAAAAAACCGAAACCTAAGTAGGAGTTCCTTCCTATTCATAAGCAAATGTACCGGGAAAAGACAAACAGCAGGTACAAACCAGGCAGACACAGTCAGCAAGCCTTGGTAACTAGCGGCGGAAGGAGTGGGGTCCCTGAGCCGTGCGTGAGAAGGACGTTTCCGGGCTGACTCAACTGAGAACGGGGCGAACACCCAGCTGCTCAAGCCGGGCTTCAGAGTAGATCAACAAACAATAAATTTGAGGAAGGGACAATAAATAACTGAGCATGGTCCAAGGGATGTCAACGCAGCTCCTACAGCGACTGACCAACAAAGGAATGAGCTGGAGTAGTCACGAAAGGTTTCGGGATGAGAAACAAAGTTGGGGAGCAATGCTTAAAATCAGCTCTCTTCAAGAACCAAAATCACAGTGATCTCGAGAAAAGCAGAGATGCGCTAGAGACTAAACACCCGTTAGGTAGAGGTCTAAGAGACCTAGTCTCAAGGTCGGCATCGGACGGGATTCCAGGCCCCGGGGCAGAACTTTCCACGTCCATCCTAAACTCTGGTCCACGCCTCGGCCTGGGGCTCCAGGATCCCGCCACCTTCCGCTACTGGGCCTCCACGCTCACTCGCCTCCGGGCTCACCCCCTTCCTGCCCGGTTCCCGCCCCTGAACGTCCATGCTCTGGGCGATCTCTCCTCTCCCGACCCCCGGGCTCCGCTTTTTGCTCCTCGGCGCGGCCCGTGCGCCAGGCTCGGGGGTCTGCGTCCGGCCTCGGTTCATCGGGACTCAGGGACTTGGTTCTCCCAGGCACACTAGGCCTCCCGGGTCTGGGCTCCAGTTTGGGATTGGGCCCGCGGCAGGGTTTCCAGCTTCTCTGCTTTTCAGAGCATGCCTGAGCAAGCCAGAATGCAACAAAGGATCCTCCGCCCAAATCACTCGTTCTTCCCCGCCCCACCACCTCCTCGAAGCAGCTGCAGACCGGGCAGGCTGAGGACGCCGGCTCCAGGCAGCCGGGCAACCCCGGGAAGGGGCGAAAGCAGCCAGCACTCACCGAACCGCTCCAAGCTCCACGACGCAGGACACTGGCTTTGATCTCACCAGCTCCAGCACCGCCACCGCAGCATAAACCCGTGCCCTGGCTCCGCCCACTCCACGCCCACGCCCCTCCTCCCCAAGCCCCCACCTCGCCGGCGCCGGTCTCAACTAGTCTTCCCAGCCCCCGGCCCGTGCTCCGCCCCCTGGAGCTCGGCCGCAGCAGCCCTGTCTCTCGCAGGCCCCGCCCTCCAGGGCTCCGCCCCCACTGGCCCCGCCCCCGCGCGGGGTTTTGAAGCTCAGTTCCCGCCATCTGCCGCTTCCTCCGGCCGCTTTGCATCACCTGAGGTAAATTTAGAGGCGTCTTTAGGCCGCGCCTGATTCCGGTTGCGCAAAGATGGGCGTTCTGGGCGACCATGCTATCAGTCAGAGCTCTGGCAAGTGGAAAATAGGGTTGCAATCACCCCTCACCCGTAATTTCTATTTCCTCTCAAACTGAGGCCTTCCTTCACTTCCGTTCAACTCTCGGTCCCCATGTCGGAAGTCCCAAAGACCTTACTGAACCCGGCACTGTTTTAGATCCTATTTCAGACCCTGACGCAGTGAAGCGTTTTTTGCATAATAAGCCAGAACGGGAGCACAGCCACTCGGCGTCACATCTCAGGGTCTCTGGATACTCTGGCGACAAATTTATCCCACGGGAGCAGCAGCTTGCTTCCACTCGCTCTTGCCTGGTTGGATGTAAAGGATGTAGTATACGTGGGTACACGGGTGTCTGCCTTTTGTTGGGTACACAATCCGTGCTCCTGCCTTTCCAGAATACATTTCTTATTTTATTCATTTCCAACAGGGGCTTATTAAAAAGACTAAGTGGTTTGCTCTGGCGAAGATTCCAGAAACAAGCTGATCTATCATTATCCCTCCCCAAGTGAGTGAGGACCAGCCCTTTCCCAGTGGGATAAACTAAGCAGCAGGACGCATTTAACGCGCTAGCGATGCTTTCACGGAGGCTGAGGTTCACAAGGAAGAAACTGACTGAGAAACCCTGATCTTATGGGGTCCCCACCCCTCCCTGTGTTAAAGGCTCTTAACAAAAATGATACTTTTAGATACAGCTTGGCAGGAGTTTTCTGACAAGTTATGTTGACTTTGTCTAAGGGTGTCTGTTAGAGCAAAACAAATGGAGGTGATGTCTTTCGTCTGAGCCCCATAATTTCTCTTCACATTGGTGACCCAGAGGGAGCTCAGAGTGTTCTGGGCCTCCTCAGAGAGGAAGAATTCAGGAAAAGTAAAGGGGTGTTTTCCAGATGGCGGCAGCTGGAGTATGAGGGCTTCCCAAGTAGTGGAGGAGCTGGGAGTGGTCATTGCCTTCCATTTGGTGAGAAAACTGAACTGGAAGTATAGTAGATATCTATATCTATCTATCTATCTATCTATCTATCTATCTATCTATCTATCTATCTATCATAGTAGATAATCGTTTAGGGCCAGATTCTGCAGGGATCTTTAGACTTCATAAGATAGACTCCATATTAATAATACTGTGGATCAGTAACAAGTGTTCCTGTGAGAAGCTGTAAAAGTGGCGTGAGGGTCATTAGTCTAGTAGAGTTGTACTGTTTGGGTGGGAGATCAGTGCGGATGAAAGGAAGCAAGAACTGCAACAGTGTATTGTTGCAGGCTTTCTCATCCCTTCTAATAGGTCTTAAGGGCATTTGGTGTGGGAAGCCCTTCTCAGTGATTTAATTAAAAAAAAAAAAAACCCACGCGATTTTGAAATGGTGGCAAACACCAGTAGGATTTGCAACACGAGACAGAAGCACCGGAACTTTACCCGGTAAGGCACAACCACATGACAATACACAGATTAATGGAGATGGGTTAGTTCTGGATGTAAGAGCTAGCTAAAAATATGCTTAAGCTATTAGCCAAACAGTATTGCAAATAATATAGTTTTTGTGTGATGATTTCGAGCCAGGGCAGTCGGGAAATGAATGAGCAGCCTCTGCCCACAGACATTGAAATATGACTTCTGTTCATAGGCAGAGTAACAAGTGAGGAGAGAGGAAATTCAGTCGTTTATATTTAATTTCTTAACTTGTTATACCTCCTAGAAAGTAAGCTTACATAGCAATATGTTTGTAAGTGAATTTTAATAGCATGCTTTAAGGATGACCATTCGAGAGTGAATGCTTACAGAGCAGGAGCTACTGTAGAGAGGCACTGTAGAATCTGGAAAAGGCGAGCTGGAGGAGTGTGCCTGAGTAGTTAGAGCCCTTGCTGCTCTTCCAGAGGATCCAAGGTTAGTTCCCCGGCACCCAACTCAGGTGGCTGAAGCCTTTGGAGCTACAGCTCCAGGGGATCCAACACCCTCCTCTGGCTTCCAAGAACACACACACACACACACACACACACACACACACACGGTGCACGTGGTATACCTTCACACAAATACACACATGTAAACTTACATGAATGAGGTAATAAGAAAATGTTGAGGAACTGGAGGGATGGCTTAGTAAGTGAAGTGCTGGCTGTATGAACATGAAAGCCCGAACTCATATCCCAGCCCCCATGGAAAATGCTTGGTATTGTGGGGAGATAGAGACACAGGGATCCCTGGAGCTTACTGGCCATCCAGTCTAGGTCTATCAGTGAGCTCCAAGCTTAGTTAAAGACCCTGTCTTAAGAAATAAGATGGAGAGTAACTGAGGAAGGTACCTATCGTGTTTTTAGCCTGCACATTCATGCCCACATGTGGACCACACGTGTACACAAACACACGAGTATGTATATTGTTCAGTATTTTTAAATAAAAGAACACCGTAAATACTGGAACTAGAGTATCTCCAGTAAACACAATAGCAGAGGATCTAATCTCAGGGTAGAGGGAGAGGTTGGAGTTGGAATGGGTTTTGACTGGTGTCAAGATGTTAAGAAACTGGAGTGTGAACAGTGGCCCATGCCTGTAATACCAGTACTTGGGAGGCTGAAGCAGGAGGATCTTCAGTTTGAGGCCAGTTTGAGCAACCATGGAGCAGCCCATCTCAGGAAAGGAAAGGAAGAAAGAAACCAAGAGCATGACTAAAGGAAGCTCCAGGTATACCTACACCTGGAGTCAGACTTCTCATTGCTGTGGCAGATGCCTGGCAGAATAACTCAATGGAAGAAGCGTTTATTTGTGCTTTAAAGTTGTTGGTCCATCTTGGCTGGGCCGGCCGGCGTGGTAGCATGGCAGTTTACATGGTGACAACCAGACAGCAGTATTTCCTCAGCTGGGCCTCACTTCCTACTTTTCACCACCTCCCAGCAGTACCATAGTAGCAGGAACCCATCCAGGCATTCATGGTCAGGAAGTTAGAGTGTGCGTGATCTCATTGCCTTTGACGGTGACTTCACAGACGCCCCAGAAGTGTTCTTTACAAATGTGGGCGTATTGAAATCCAGTCCAGTTGACAGTATTAATGATTACAGTGTGAATGAATGGTTACTGTAAAGCATCTGTGTGACGTCATACTACTTCCCACCCCCTCACACCCACCCAGTCAAGTTGCTTTCGGGAGCCAGACCATCCGCAGTCCTTGACGGACAAGTCTAGTAAACCCAGGCATCTTGGTCAGCTTTCCACCTCTATTCCGCTTTCCCTGCTCCCACTAGTTACTGTAAGATGACTAATCCTGTTTCCTAACGCCAACCCTTCCAGCTGTACGATTGCAGCAGACGTGGATTAAATACTGCGTTGGTGCCGAAATGAACAACAGAGCTCTGGAAGCCTGTGCTGTTAACCGCGTACAAGCGTTTTCCCGTGGAACTTGCAGTCCATTACCAAAAATAGGCTCTGAGAGGAAAGGAGCTGTGGCATAAGATTATTTAAAAGAACAGTAGTACTCTTTCCACACCAGGAATTGAAAGTATGTCTGATATGGTGTCATATTCCCCCAGAGGGTTGGGATGGGGGCTACAGTCGTCCCAAACCAGAAGGCCAGATGCTGTCTCGTCTCCATTTCCTTGCTTTTGTCATTCAGCCCTCCTGCTCATGGGTCAGGCTCCAGTTGTTCTCGGACAGCTCCAGCTGTCACAGTTTCTAGCCATGAGAACAATTCAGGGCCATGGGAGATGCTTAGCATTGCTTTCCCTCTGTTGTTTCCTTAGCAGGGTATCTTCAACGTGTTTTACGTTATGTCTCTAAGACTTTCATGGATAGCATATTCCCACAGTTATACCAGGGTGTGTGTGTGTGTGTGTGTGTGTGTGTGTGTGAAGATTTTAGTACTACTAAATGTGAACACATATATGGCCATTCTTAGTTATTTTTTGACTCTGTGATTCAGGTATGATTGCATTCTGTTTGTTGTTTTGGGGCAACAATGTAATTAAGTTGCACAGAATAAAATCAATTAGGTTTTTTGAAAGATAGCAGATTTTTATCTATATATGAATCAAATTAAAGTAAATTGAATATGGATGAATCTTTCTTCTCAATTTTTTAGGGCTATTTTGTGTTTCTTTTCAGGGAATATGCCATTTGCTAATGAGATTGTGTCACTGCAAAGATTTCTGCTAAAATTGAAGACAAGGGCATTGCCATAGGTAAATAATAATAACTATTATATATTATATAACTAAATGCTTTAGTATATTTTTCTGTCTCACTTAAAAACTAATGTATCTGTTTTCGTATGAGTACATAATAGCATAGATGATACTGATGAAGAACCCCAATTTATCTAGTTTTGTGTAAAAACCAGCATGAAACTTACTGATTTAAAAAACATCCAACAGATTTATTTTTTTAAGTGGGTCTCTGGTTAAAGCTGGGCAATTCTACATTCTGTCCTGAATTCACTTGGTTTAAATGTTGTGTAATCTAAAATGTCCTAACTCACGTGTCTGATTGACTTTGGCTTCTCGGGAGCTGTCTTTGGAAATCTTCCTCACGTGGCCCTCACTCTCTGATGTGTGCAGTTAAGTGGAAAAACAATGGTCCGCTACCCCTTGCTGGACTTGTGACGCCAGTCTCAGGGCAGGACTCCAAGAGAGCCACATCTGTGCTGAAGCACCTGATTTCTTATTTGTCAGTGTGACCTTGGCCCAAGCAGGTCATGTGGTCAAGCCCAGTGTGTGATTGAGCTTAGGTGGCAACTCAGCCTGGGAGAAGTAGCAAAATACAAAGTTTACAATGACATACAAATGAAGCTACACTTGGAGCAGAATTGCCATCCCTCTGTTGTGTTGGGAGGAAAGGTAAGAACAGAAAGCTGACCTTCCACGATGCCTAGATGTGACCTGTACACTAAGAAATGATCACTCAGAAGCAGGGAGGGTCCAAGACAGTAAGCATCAGCTGAGCAATAGATTGGCTGCGATGAAAGTCATAATGATACTGAAAACATTCACACGGGGCTTTGTAATTCATAAAACATTTTCATATGTCTTATCACAAGGTACGGGTACAGCCTAGAACATTCGAGAGTCAATTGATTCCAACTGTAATTGATTAACCAAGATTTCATGGAGTCTTCATTAACTTTGCCGTAGCCCTAAGACTAGTAGAGGGACGATCCGAGGATTTGTGGCGACCAGCTCTATTCTTGTTCTAGGGAGAGACTTGTTTGTGCAAAGAAGAAAATGTAAAGCAAATAAGCACGCAAGTGTCAGGAAGCCAGATCTGAGATTATACCAGGCAGAATAAATGCTAAACAAAGAATTAACATTTTTGTTTGTTTAGTACTAATTGACAGAGAGGTTGCTGAGGTTGGGTTTATTCTCTCCCTGCTTCTGAGCCAACGATGAGGAAGTGGGAATCAATGCGGAAGCAAATAGAAGAGCGAGCATCTCACTATGAGAGGAAGCCGTTGTCGTCTGTGTATAGACCAAGACTGTCCAAGCCAGAAGAACCACCCTCCATTTGGAAGCTCTTTCATCGTCAGAATCAAGCTTTTAATTTTGTCAAAAGCTGTAAAGAGGTGATTGCTTGATTTTGTTTTAAATCTTCACTAACACTCAAGGTTTGAAAAAAAATTATTTGTTATCATTTCAAATCAGATACTCTACCAAGAAAACACAATAGTAACCTCGATAGCACAGGACTTATAAAAACATCCCTTTGAATTCCTTAACCACTTAATATGTATTTTAGTAGTGGAAAAAAAATGGTATTTCTTTTTAGTTTTACTTTATGTGTGTAAGTGTCTTTATCTGCATATATGGATGTGTCACATCACTCAGTGTCCATGGAGTTTAGAGGAGGGGTCAGAACCCCTGGAACTGGAGGTATAGATGGTTGTGAGGCACCATGTGGGTGCTAAAAGCTGAACCTGGGTCCTCTGCAGAAGCAGCAGGTGCTTTTAACCACTGACCCATCTCTTGGCCAGAGAATAGCATTCATTATCTTGTTTGTAAAACTGTGGACGGGGTGACAGCACTGACGTGGGAAATGCTGGGAGGGAGGACGAGCATATTCCCAGCACATTCAGCAAGCGAGAGGACCTGCTTAATGTGCACCAGCCTTACGAGGAGCATGGAGGTCAAGCCCAGAATTAAATTAACCAAGCAATACACATCATAATTGCCTACTGTTTGCTTGTTGTTCTCTTATGGAATATAAAGACAAGTGAAAGATAAGATGCATATAGAAAATGTAACGTGGGCCAAGTGCCCTGTGGGTAAAGGCACCTGCTGCTAACCCCGATGACTTGAGTTCGATTCCTGAGACCCACTCGGTAGAAGGAGAGAACTGAGCACCTAAAATTGCCCTCTGGCCTCCACATGCACCTCCTGGCAAGTGCATCTCCCCGCCCCAAGCATCCCACACATATATACATAAATATAATAAAAATATTTAAATAGTTTAAGTATATATTGTGATTATGATAGTTGATTCTGTATAAAAATACCAAGTTCTTCATATTGGAGAGAAATAACTTTTTTTGTGTATGAGTAAAAAGATACTTATGCAGATTTCCACAAAATAGGAGACATTGGAAAAACCTTCTTACTCATTCTGTGTAAACCTAATTCAGGCATCAGGATTTAAAATTTTATACACATTTGAACTTACTCTTTCCAGAACCAAATAAGGATACACTTGCCACTCACCAGTGTAAAGTTTATTTCAGAAAGCTTTTTCCTATTCTGGGATATGATCCCAGGTCCTCACATACACTAGGCAAGAGCCCCACCATTGAGACACAGCCCCAGCTCCCCAAAGAGCTTTCAGAGTCAAGCAACAGAGTCTTTTCATGATTTCTCATTTATGAAAATAGACTCACCAGCTATGTCTAGATATAGGGACATACAATTTTTGTGCGTGCCTGAATTAGGAGCCTCCTGTGTGCTGGATTAGCAGAAGTTCCTGATGCAGCAGCTGCGAGTCTCCATAACTTAAACATATTTAATCCTGTCTACATTTCTGTAGGAAAGGAGAACTTATTAATATATTTTAG
Source organism: Microtus ochrogaster (assembly GCF_000317375.1). Lineage (NCBI taxonomy): Eukaryota > Metazoa > Chordata > Mammalia > Rodentia > Cricetidae > Microtus > Microtus ochrogaster. The sequence goes on along the minus strand of NC_022032.1, from coordinate 19,910,650 downwards.
TTGAAGTAGTTTATGGTAGTTTGGAGGTTTTTGTAATTTTGTCAAAGAACTCTAAACTAAGAGATGAAACTGTCTTAGGTTAAATGAGAGTAAGAGAATTAAGGATGGACTTTCTCCTTTTTCAATTTTATTTTTAATCTGGAAAGTATGTCTGTGTCTTACACGTGTATCTTGTCACTGATTTAAAACGGGGGCTGAAGAGATGGCTCAGTGGTTAAAAGTTACACGCGATCCAGTGCCCTCCTCTGGCCTCTGAGCATGCCTTGCATGAGTATGGTACACAGAGAAATACCACACATGCAGGCACTTACACATACACATAAAATGAAGACAAATAAAAAATTGATTGTATGAGTATTTGCATAACTGTATGTCTGTGTACCACATACATGCAGTGCCCGAGGAGGACAGAAGAGGGCGTTAGACCTCTTGGGACTGAGGTACAGACAGCTCTGAGTTGCCATGTGGGTGCTGGGAATTGAACCTAAATCCTCCGGAAAGAGCAGATAGTGCTTTTAACCATTGAGCCATTGCTCCAGCCAAAAAAAATAAAGAATTATTTTAGATACACAGTTTTTAAGGGCTGGAGAGATGACTCAGTGGTTAGTAGCCCTTGTTTCTCCTTCAGAGGATGCAGGTTTGAGTCCCAGCACCCATGTGATGTCTTACAATCATCCACAACTTCAGTTCCAGAGACTCCAGTGCTGCCACCTTCTGACATCTTGGAGACCAGGCACACATATGGTATACATACATACATGCAGACCAAACACTCACACCCATGAAATAAAATAGATAGATTTAAAAGAAAAAAAAATAATGTATATAGATTTGAGATAACATGGGTGTGGTAACTCTCATTTTCAATAAGTTAATTGTTCATATTCCAAATTTTGCTGTCTTGAATAGCAAAAGTCTTTATGAACATTTATTAGTTACAGCTGAACTTAGATTTGCTTGTGGTAAATTTTTCAAAATTATTTTAAATTTTATATAGAATGTTCACGTTTTTGCTTTGGAGTGCAAAGCAGGAGACGGACAGCGCATTTACCTTGTAACGTCCTATGCTCAGCTTTGGTTTTACTACAAGTCCCGGTAAGTAGCGGAGCAGCGTAATTACCTAGAGTTGGGTTTCCATTTTTTGTTGAAATTAATTCATGCCAAACTGGTATTCAGTTCTTGGCTACATGATTTGGTATTTGTCTCAGGGTTACTATTGGTGTGGTGGAACACTAAGACCAAAAACAAGTTGAGGAGCAAAGGGTTTATTTGGCTTACATCTACATCACTGTTCCATCACTGGAGGAAGTCAGGACAGGAACCGAAGCAGGGCAGAAACGTGGAGGCAGGAGCTGATGCCGAGGCCATGGGAGGTTGCTGTTTTCTGACTTGTTTCCTATGGCTTGCTCAGCCTGGTTTCTGTTAGAACCCAGGACCACCAGCCCAGAGATGGCACCGCCCACCAATGGCTGGGCCTGCCCTGTCAATCAAGAAAATGCCCTACAGGCTTGTCTGCTTAGAGCCCAATCATATGGAGACATTTTCTCAGCTGAGGCACCTGCCTTCCAGATGACTGAAGCTGAGTCAAGGTGACATAAAACTGCCCAGCTCATTACTCTTTAACCTTTAGAACGGAGTTCTGAAGTTCCTTTTGAAAAAGATGGTTACAGTACTCACAGAAGCTAATGAGACTCATTTATCTTTCTGGTAGTCATTGACTCCAGTGTATGTCATTTGGAGGTTCCATATTTGACATCATTTTTTAATACTTAATTTTCTTCTTTTTTATCTTTTTATTTTTTGAGACAAGATTTCACTAGGTAGCTCTGGCTGGCCTAGAACTCACTATGTAGACCAGGTTGGCTTTGAACTCACAGAGAAAACCCTGCTTCCTTCTCCTGAGTGCTGGAAATAAAGGTGTACAACACCATGCCCTGCATACATAAGCTTTTAAATGTTTTTTAAAGTTCATTTATTTATTTTACATGCATGCATGTGTGTATGCATGTGTGTGTGTGTGTTGTATGTGTGTGCGTGTGTGGTGTGTGTGTGTATGCATGCGTGTGTGTGCGTGTGTGTGTGGTGTGTGTGTGCGTGTGTGTATGTATGCGCGTGTGTGTGCGTGTGCGTGTGTGTATGTATGCGTGTGTGTGGTGTGT
>NC_022032.1:19907277-19908026 GCF_000317375.1 Microtus ochrogaster | reverse complement strand
GTGTGTGTGTGTGTGCGTGCGTGTGCACTCACGCACTTGTGGACACACATACCGTGGCGTGCAGGTAGAGTCAGAAAACAGCTTTTAGGAGATGGCTTTTCATTTCCTACCATTTGATATACCTGTTATATTAATCTGTTTCTCAGATTTGAGTGATATATGGAAAGGGGAGTAAATCAATATGACTCAAAATGCTTTTATTATAATGTTATTTAAGTTATTTAAGTAGCTTCAGTTATAAAACTAGATTTAGGTATGCTTGGCATGGTATGCTGCCATGGATGCCAGGCAAAGGTGAATGAAGATTTTTGTTTGATTGTTTGCTTTGGTTTGGGTTTTTTTTGTTGTTGTTGTTTTGTTTTGTTTTTTTTTTTCTTTTTGGGGCAGGGTTTCTCTGTATAGCCCTGACTTTCCTGGATTTACTATGTAGACCAAACTGTCCTCAAGCTCAGAGATCCACCTGCCTCTGCTTCCTGAGTGATTGGAACTTAAGGCGTCCACCACCACACCTGGTCCATAGTGGTTCTTAATACAATGTGACAGATGGTGTTTTCTTGAAACACAATCTCATCTTGGACTGTAAATGTAGCGCTGTCATAGTGTATATGCTGGTACCCACAGGGACTGTCTGCACTGTCAGTGTAATTCTGTCACAATGTACATGGTAGTACCCACAGGGACTGTCTGCACTGTAAGTGTAGGGCTGTCACAGTGTATATGCTGGTACCCACAGGGACTGTCTGCACTGT
>NC_022032.1:19903249-19907010 GCF_000317375.1 Microtus ochrogaster | reverse complement strand
GCAGGACGACTATCTGTCTCATGATGATGTACTCCCGTCATTTTTCTTTTATTTCTGAGTATGTGTGAATGCCACATGTGTGCAGGTGTGCAGGTGCTGAGGAAGCAGAAGATGTCAGATCCCCTGGAGCAGGTGTTACAGGTAGTTGTCAGGTACCTGACATGGGTGCTGGGAACTGAACTTGGGTCCTCTGGAAGAGCAGTAAACTGTCTCTGCAGCCCTTGCACCCTAACTTTTCCTGTTTAAACTTCCTACAGACTCTTTATTTGTAAGAGTATAGCTAAACTTCATGTGTTTGTGTTTCTGACTCAACACCATTCCTCTCATGTCTGCAGAAAATGGACAATTATTGACTTCTAGAGATGCAGGGCTTTTTTTTTTTTCTTTTTTAAAATTCTTTTTTTAAAAAAATACATAAAAATAAAAATCATTATTTTAAAAACATATTTATGGAGATAAGATTTTAATAAAGATTTAAGCATTGGACCAGAGGGTAGAGAGAGACTGAAATAGGAAAAGGACAATTTTCACAGTAAAGGGTGTGGAAGAGATTGCTCAGTGGTTAAGGGCACTGACAACTCTTTCAGAAGACCTGGTTTCAATTCCGAGCACCCACATCTGACACCCTCACATGGACATACATGCAGAAAAAAACACCAGTACATTTGAAATAAAAATAAATAAATTAAAGCATTTAAAAGTGTCTTCCTAAGCCAGGCAGTGGTGGCGCACGCCTTTAATCCCAGTACTGGAGGCAGAGGCAGGTGGATCTCCGTGAGTTCAAGGCTAGCCTGGTCTACAGAGTTCCAGGACAGACTCCAAAGCTATCCTGTCTTGAAAAACAATACAAAACAAAACAAACAAAAAATTGTCTTCCTAATGAAAATATAGAATTTAAAAATTCTCACAGAAGATTCATGGATGTATGTGTGTGTGTGTTTCTGGGATTCCAGTTTGAGAAAAAACATTCTTTTCTTAAATAATATTTGTTCCAAAATGACAGCAAAAGCAGCAAATGGAGAAGTTAGACCAAGACATTCGTGAATAAAGAGCAGTGCAAGATTGACCTGGTTTGCCAGTTACAGTTTTCTAAGTGCAATTGCTAACATCATTTTGTCAGAAACTCTAATACTGTGAGCCACAGACTTATTGTTAGCAATTGTCTTTACCAGTTTATCATTTCATAATTATACATTCATAAAGCACAATGGTCACTATTCTTGAGTACAGGACGAACTCCATGTTCTCAAAGGTGTAAGATAGATGGGCAAGTGAGGTGACTCGGTTAGTGAAGTCTGACCACCTGAGTTCAGTCTTTGGAACCCATGATGGAAAAAGAAATGGCTTCTGCAGGTTGCCCTCTGACTGTCACACCTCCAGTGCCCTCTCCCTCACCCCAATAACAATACGTTTAAAAATTGACAGTGTAAGCTACAAATCTAGTAGTTTTGAATTATTCAATTTAGGAAAACTCTCTTGCATTGCTATGAAGTTATTCCTGAGAATGCTGTGTGCAAGCTTTATTTTGATTTGGAATTTAACAAACTGGCCAACCCGGAAGCTGATGGGAAAAGGATGGTGGCATTGCTCATAGAGGTAAGTTCTTCTCCCACTTCTGCAGCCCCTGGCGCCTCTGGATGTCACACCTACTCCACACTTCTCCTACTTTCCCTTGCTATGTCTTCTAACATTATTTCTGTGAGTGAACTATGGAACCAAATGAAGATTCAATTAATGCCCCGTATTTTTTTTTTAAATTACTCTATCTGGTTTAAAAAGCTGAAATAAGTGACAATGTGAAAATTGTTTAACTTCACCGGAAGTATAAAGACTTATCTGTAGCAAAAGCCAGATAAAGCAAATCTCACCTAAAATTGGACACTGAGATGAAATTCAGAGAAATTTTGACTGAAAGTGTTATCGGAGGTTTTGAACTGGTGGGAATTTTGGAAATTGTATCTGCACCTTTATGAATAAAAATAATTAAGACTCGAAGAGACCAGAACGTATTTGGATGCTACAGATAGTAACTGGGGAAACCTAGAATACAAATAGTTACATCTGTTTTCATTAAGTAGTGCAGTGCTAATATTTAATTTTTTTATTTAGCTGTGTCAGTAAAAGGAAATTATATGGACTTATATATTGGTGTCTGTTTTTAAAAACTTAAAATTGAGGCCGGGCGGTGGTGGCGCACGCCTGTAATCCCAGCACTCGGGAGGCAGAGGCAGGCGGATCTCTGTGAGTTCGAGGCCAGCCTGCTCTACCAAGGGAGTTCCAGGACAGGCTCTAAAGCTACAGAGAAACCCTGTCTCGAAAAACCAAAAAAAAAACCAAAAAAAAAAAAACAAAAATAAAAACAAACTTAAGATTGTTTTGCCTAAATTGTATGAAAATTGCATTGACCATATAGCCTCAGGGTAGGTTTTAACATTTTTTTTCTTTTGAATGTGAACCATATGAAAATTTTATGAAAAATAATTTTATACCTTGAAAATGTATCTAAATTTGAATATTCTTGCTAAAGGAGGTCTGCTAATTTCATTAGATCTTTGCATATTTGACTTTAAGTTTACATGAAAGATATTTGTAGAAACCTGACTCTGAAGCAAAATAAACATGTAAAAATCTCCAAAACAAACAAATCATTTTATTCTTAAAATAGCCACTGAAGACTCAGCCTAAATACGTTATTTTATTGTAGCTGGTAAATTGTATGGGCTGCTGGTGGTGGTGGTTGGTTGCGTGTGTGTGTGTGCGTGCGTGCGTGTGTGTGTGTGTGTGTGTGTGTGCATGCTGTCCTGAAACGTGAGACTATCTTCCAGACTTTGACTCTGGAGTGATGACTGCAGGTATGAGTCACTGGCTTGGTTTTTGACTTTGTGTTTGTCATAATTCATCAGTTATTGACTTTTTTTTCTGGTTATGTGATCTATTTCAACAGTCTAATATAGGATTTCTTACATAGATGAGTTACAAAGAACTGAGATTCCGAGGTTTTCATTGCTACTATTAAACAAAGTGCTACAATGTATTAGAAGGTAGAAATATCTAATGTAAATAACAGAGGATAAAACTTTTGTTTAACAGATTTAACTAAACACATGAAAATTAAACACTGAGGGTTTAATTTTTTCCTCTTAATTCTTTATATCTTATCTATATAACCATTGAAGAACTAATCTATATCAGGAAAATGTGGAGGTCATTGTAGAAATCTAACTTCAAAATTGTTTAACAATTTTATTTAACATGTTTACTATTTGATAGAACAGTTCACAGTAGTATTGTTTTAATATAACTCTATAAATAATCATATTGAAATTAATTTCATTTTAGTTTCTTTGCACATGGCAACTTTATAATCTAGTAAATATGTTTTGAGTCTCATGAAGGTTAAATTAGGTTAGCTATTTGCTGTTTCACTTCTACATTGAAGTGTTACTGTTTGTTGTGTTTTGGCATGCATGTGTCGCAGTTCACATGGGGATAGGAAAAGAGGTCTTGCAGGAGTTGCTTCTTACTTGCCACCATGTAGGTCCTGGGAATTGAACATGTAGGTGCCTTTACCCACAGCCATTTTCCTGGATAAACAAGGTCACATATAGTCTAAGGGCCTGGTCCAGCTTGCTGTGTAGCCAGAGAAAACCCTGAACCTCTTATCCTCCTGTTTCTGTCTCCCAGTTAAGTGCTGGGATTATAGGTGTGCACTGCCACACCCATAAAATTCAATTAGTTCTTATCTTTTATTATTATTATTA
>NC_022032.1:19896380-19902984 GCF_000317375.1 Microtus ochrogaster | reverse complement strand
AAAGCCAGTACGTGCAGTAGGATCAAAAACCCATTGCCATTGTTCTTGAGTTCTCAGTAGTCCTCATTGTCCACTATGTTCGGCAAGTCTGGTTTTATCCCATGCTCTTTCAGACCCAGGCCAGCTGGCCTTGGTGAATTCCCGATAGAACATCCCCATTGTCTCAGTGTGTGGGTAGTTCTTATCTTTAAATTAACAGGCAGTTAATAAATAACTTTAATAACAACTGGTTATGACACCTTTAGGCTCAAGGACTTAACTGATAAGGTTCAATAAAGCCATTCCTGCCAGTTAGGATGACTTCCGTGCTAATGCGTTTTGTCAGTAATGGGACTGCGTGAGTAATCATGCGTCTTGACCCTCCATGTGTCTGAAACCTTGTATAGTGTAGTTTCATAAATAACTATAATTCTGTTTACTGCTCAACTTGGGAAGTAGGATTTAGGAAAGGTTGATACCAAAACTAAAGAGCCACTGTATTTGCTCTCTATATATAACTTCAGAGCACAGAAGTTTATTCAAATACCAGATGCTTCTCAGCAGCTACTGAGGGTCAGGCTCTGTATGTGGACGATAGGAATAAAATGGTGAGCCAGAGAGACATGGTTACTGCTTAATCTAACAAAGAATAATAAGTTAGGATCAGGTTAGCTGCCGTAGAAAAGATCCACCTTGTAAATAGCTCACACAAGCGGTGGTGGCAAACGCCTTTAATCCCAACACTGAGGAGGCAGAGGCAGACGGAGCTCTGGGTTTGAGGCCAGCCTGGTCTACAAAGGGAATTCTAGGACAGCCAGGGCTACACAGAGAAACCCTCTCTTGAAAAATAAACAAAAAAAAAAAAGCATCTTTAAAAAGATGGAAACTTATCTATTGCTCATATAGTACCCAGTGTAATTCTGTTGTATTAAAAACTAAGCTTGTTGCTATTAACCCCCCTTATTCACATTGTCCAAGTTGGCTCACACAGCTATGTCTAGATTCTAGTCAGTTCAGAATGGGGCAGGCAGAGTGTGCTCCCTGTCTGTTACACAGAGGGGACGGGTATCACAGGGATGTGAGCTGCTGTGGAACTGCAGCTCTGTAAGTTCTTCAAGGAGATATCCAGGGAAAAAATGAAGAAGAGATTGAGGGAGAGCGCTGAGAAAGCGAGAATTTCCTCAAGAGACGTCAGCTCAGACGCTGGAAGTAAAATGAAGTAATTATGAGCTGATGATATGAATTTGGTAGTGGGTATAATTCCTTGTGTAACTATTATGCATTTCAGTGGTTGGCAAACTTGTGCAGACATTTCTGCTAACTGATGGTAGGTAGTTCTTCATTTTGCAGATGAGAAGACTGACAGATATCAGGGAGGAGGGACTTGTCCCGATGCTCCCTCCACGGGCAGTACTTTAAAGCAGTTACCTGTGTGGGGCACTAGCTAACTCGTTTTTCATTGTTCCTTACAATAACTCCAAAAGTCAGGTGATATTTACTATTGATATCACAGCCGAGGATTGTTGGGATTAGATTTGATCACAGCACTAAGAACAGTAAGTGGCAGGGCCAAAACTCAAATAGCACTTTCTAAATCCAAATGTTGGTTCCTATGCTGTATGATTTCGGGCTGTATTCTTCGAGGTAGAAGTAGGTTCAATAGAAGTGGGAAATTTTCTAATAAGTTATAAAAGCACTAGAAAAAATAAAATAATAAAATAAAAGCACTAGAACCAGAGACTCTAACTTTTAGCTTCTATTTTGGTAAGTGTTTTATCAGCTTCACATGAGCCAGAGTCATTTGGGGAGAGGGAACCCCAACGGAAGAGCTGCCCTCTCTAAATTTTCCTGTGGGCCTTTTTATTTTTTTATTTTTTGTATTAATGATTGATGTGGAAGGGCCCAGCTCACTGAGGTGCATTGCCACCCGTGGACAGTTGGTCCTGGGTGGTATAAGAATGTAGGCTGAGCAAGCCATGGGAATAAGCTAGTAGCAGCCTCTCTCCATGACCTCTGCATCAGTTCCTGCCCTGACTTTTCTGGATGATGTACTACAAGCTGTAAAATCACTTAAACCCTTTCTTCCCTATGTTGGTTTTGGTCATGATATTTTTTTCCATATCAATAGAAATCCTAACTAAGACAGCTAATATTTTAGGAGGTACATAACAATCATGGTTTTAGAGATTAGTATATAAATTGCTTGACCTTTAAGAATCTTCTTCAGTCCTGAGAGCATATGAATTTTTTTAAAAGTGTGTTCGGGTGCTTTTGCCTTTATGTATGTCTGTGCACCATATGTGATCCTGGTACTTATCGAGACCAGAAGAGGGAATCAGAGTCCCTGGAGCCAGGGTTACATATGGTTGAGAGCTACCATGTATGTACTGGGAATCAAACTTGGGTTCTCTGAAACAGTAGCAACTGCTTTTAACTACTGAGATATCTCTCCAGCCCGACGAGAAAAATTCTTAAATTATTTTTAGAATTTTATGTCTATGCACGTTTTGCCAGCACGCATATTTTGTATATCAAATGCAGCCAGTGCCCAGAAGACAGAAGAGGATACTGGAGCTCCTAGAGTGGAGGAACACATGGTCGTGAGCTGCCATATGAGTACTGGAATTGAAACCAGGACCTCTGGGAGAGCAGGCAATGCTCCTAACCCCTGAGCCATCTCTCCAGCCTTACCTTTAAAGTTTTGACATAAACATATGATAATTTTAAGTGATGTATTTCAGCTTATAAGAAAATTGGTAAGGGGGCTGGAGAGATGGCTCAGTGGTTAAGAGCACTGATTGCTCTTCCAGAGGACCCGGGTTCAATTCCCAGCACCCACATGGCAGCTCACAACTGTCTGAAAATGCAGTTCCATGAGATCTGACACCTTCACACCAATGCACATAAAATAAAGTTAAATAAATCATTAAAAAAAAATTAAAAAAAAGAAAATTGGTAAGGTTGTTATAATATAAATGTTATGATGAGGGCTGGAGAGGTGACTCAGAGGTTAAGAGCACTGGCTGCTCTTCTAGAGGTCCTGAGTTCAATTCCCAGCAACCACATGGTGGCTCACAACCATCTGTAATGATATCTGGCGCCCTTCTCTGGCCCTCAGGCATGCATGCAGGTAGAATACTATATATAATAATAAAAAAAGTTATTATGATAAATCATCTAATTTGTAACAAGGGATTTGGATTGATAGAGAAATCTAAAATCAAAACCGTACATTATTTACGTGTGCTTGTATTTTTAGCATGTTTGTAAAGCACTTGAGGAGTTATACAATGTTCACTGCTCAGCTGAAGATGTTTTCAACTTGGATTCCAGCACTGAAGAAAAATTTAGCCGACATCTAATATTTCAGCTCCATGATGCGGCATTTAAAGATAACATTCATGTTGGTGAGTACCTTTCCAAAGATCCTAGTTATATTAAAAACTTGTGTTTTCCTTCTCCTCTTGAAATTTTCTAGGATTTCCCAACCTTTTTGGTTGCTTACCTATTCTAAAAAGATGAAGTGAGTTTTTATTAGCCCTCCTTAGCCTCCTTATTCCCCAGGGAAAGGTGAGTGCACTATCTGCCCCATGATGCAGGACAATCAATCACAGTAGGGAATCAATTCAAAGCAGGAGCTCAGTTTATACTGTGAGTGTCAGCTTATATAGGTTAAGTGACATAATATGATGTGGGGGTACCTCCAGCCAATGAGAGACAGCTAAGCCCTCCCCCTGGCTGGAGGGGCGTCTACCTAGATTTTGCTGTCTCATCCTCATTCATTTCCCTCAAACTTGAGCCTGGCTTTTCTTTGTCCTATAGGCCTCGATTTTGGCCCAAGTTTGTATTTTGACTGATCTCAGCTCTTGACCTGTTGTTCTGTTCCAGGTTGTTTAACCTACTCAGGATATCAGCGGCAGGCCTCTTACCATACACGCTGAGATAACTGTGCATGTCCTGATACTGGTTTCTTTCCAATAGGATTCCTTTTGAGTTTTCTGAGATAAGGAGAGGCCTTATCTGTGATGTCTATCTGGATTATTTCTGACCTTTGCTTCAGCCTTAAATTAGCCTTAGTTTGGGGGCTTGGACCCTGGGTCATATCAAGAAGGGCTTATTAATAAGCCTGCAGTGACGTCTGGGCGCACACCTGAGAGGGTAAGCAGAGTATTTGCTCCAGGACAAATGAAGGCCAGGGTGTCAAGTGAAGTCAGTCCAGAGAACATGAGGATAGGCCAAGTGTGAACACCTGAATCTAAGGTTTAAAGAGAGCCAGAGCCCTGGTGTTCATCAGAGCATAGCAGCCTTAGGCTTAAAGAGTGTTGGCTAACACCCTAGTAACAGGCAACCCATTTCAGAGCTGTCAGTGTCTCGAGGAATGGTATAGTCACTGAAGGCCTGGCATAGGGCTCTGAAGCCCCAGTTAGAGAAGGGCTGGGTCACAGCGAGCTGGAGTGCTCGCTCCTTACCTTGCCACGTTAGTTGGCTCAACCTCGGGCTCTTTCTCTCATCCCTCGGGTGTCAGGAACTGCAGACTCGATGACGCGTGAGCCTTTATTCACTCTGTCATCACCTTCGCTGGCCACCCACTCTCACAGCTTCCATTATCATCCGCATAGACCACTAGGGTCTTTATATTTACCCTAGATGGTTCTAGACACCAGATTCCTGCAGCAACATTTCGCCAATATTTCGAACATTTCGCCTCAACATGTTCTTCCACTTCCCAAGCTCCCTCTCTTTCCCTAAGCACTTACTCCTTCTCCTGTGATGTCTGTCAGTGAGTGGCGTCAGTCACCACCATCCAGTGCCGGTGTAGGCTTCAGCCTTGGTAGATCTCCACCAGATTATTTGGCCAACTAGCCAGAGTGAGGTGATGATAGCACATGTACCTCAGACTCTTCAGGGCTTGTTCCTTGCCCCACTTGCACAGTGAGGTCCACTGTGCTCTAAGCTCATCTCTCCACTCCAGCTGTAACTCCAGTCCTAGCACGTAACTCGCATGCTTCTCTAGTCCTTTGTTGCTGCTGTCTGAGTCCAGTTTGGATGATCTGTCCAGACTTTGAACTTCTCAGGTCATCTGAGAAGCTGTATGTCACTCCAGCTCTAGGATTTAAAAGGCCAGTGCTCTTCTGGGTGGCAGCGTCCAGTGTTAATGTGAAAGCGCTTAGCACTTCCTCGGGTGATTTCCTATTTTCTTATCTCTAGTCTATGTAGTGTACACAAGCACACATGTGAGTGTGGGTGTAAACATGTCCATGTGTGTGTGCAGGTGCACTCACCCCGTGGGCACATGGAAGCCAGAGGTGACATGAAGATATCTTCCTCAATTACTTTCCCACATTATTGTTCTACGATAGGATCCCTTCTTAACCTGAAGATTGCCATTTCAGCTAGGCTGGCTGGCCAGCGAGCCCCCAGGATCTGCCTGTTTCTGCTCCCCAGCACCACAGTTACTGATGGTACAGCCATGCTTGGCCTTCTTCATATTTTCCATAGTTTCTGGGAATCTGAACTCAGGGTCTCAGGCTGACGCTGCAAATACTTTACCCAGGGAGCTCTCTGCGAGTTCTACTTAATGTTTCTTGATGACAGGGACTGTTGTTTATTTCCTATTTTCAGCGGTTAGCATGTATTAATATTGGTATCAATACTACTTAGAATATTAGCAGTAATAAATGGAAGCGGTCATTTAACAACTGTTTGCTGAGTGAGTGCACAGAGGATAAGCAGAGTCTGAGGACAGTCCTGAGGGACTTTCTCTGCCTCCTGCTTTCTCCTCTCAGTTTGCTGTGTGACTGCTGACGGAAGGCTGCATGGTGAGAGACTAGCAGGAGGAGAAGAGGGCGTTGCTAGTGACCAGCAGCCTCTGCTGCACAGAGCTTCTGAAAGCAGATCACATCGTATCTGAGTTTTGGGTAGAATTTCGTCATACAGATGAGAGTAAGAAAGCCTTTAGTACTGGGCAGTGGTGGCGCACGCCTTTAATCCCTGTACTCGGGAGGCAGAGACAGGCAGAGCTCTGTGAGCAGAGAGAGTTCCAGGACAGGCTCCAAAGCTAGAGGAAACTCTGTCTCAAAAAACCAAACCGGAAAAAAGCCTTTACTATCATAGAGCATAGCCGCAGCGAGACCTGACAAATAGGCTATCATCCTGTCATCCAAGGCTGTGTGCACAGACAGAATGCGATTCAGGGAATACAGACTAGACCGCCTTTCCCCTTTATTTCCCCGGTCTTGGTGTTCCTCTTTATGATACTTCAAGTTCTTGTTACGAGCCTTGCAGAAAGAGGAACTAGGCCAAATGGAAGAGATTAGAGAACTTTATCTCTACTGCACACATCTGCCACAGATGAGAGAAGAGAGGACACAGTGGGGTATGGGCAGGGAGCCAGAGTGCTAATAGGCTGGCTGACTGCCATTGTTTTTCTGCCATGTTAGCTTTCTGCCAATGGTCAAAGGCCTGGCTGCCTCAGTACTGCCCATGTAACCATTTTTTGCAGTCCAGTTCTCTCTGTTCTTATTATCTGGGCCAGGTAGATGGAATTTGAAGTTTCCAGGAGAGTCAGCTCTATCAATTTATGTTTATACTGTTTCAGAGTCCTTTGATACATTGTATCTTGATT
>NC_022032.1:19892896-19896044 GCF_000317375.1 Microtus ochrogaster | reverse complement strand
TTTGGTGCCTGTCCCAGAACTAGCTCTTGTAGACCAGGCTGGCCTCAAACTCACAGAGATCCACCTGCCTCTGCTTCCCAAGTGCTGGGATTAAAGGCATGCGCCACCACAGCCCAGCTTTCTAAAATTATTTAATTATGTTTAGTGTGTGTGTGTGTGTATACATGTGTGTGTGCTTGTATGTGTCTGTGTGTTTGAATCTGAATTTGTGTCAATGCCGCCTGAGTGCAGATGCCCTTGAGGCTGGAAGGTGTCAGATCCCCAGAAGCTGGAGTTGCAACAGTTGTGAGCTGCCTGACATGGGTGCTGAAAACTGAATTCTGGTCCTCTGGAAGAGCAGGAAGCACTCTCAACTGCTGAGCCAGCTCCCCAGCCCTGTTTTGTTTGTTTTGAGACTAAGTCTTGCTATGTAGCCCTAGCTGGCCTCACATGGCTCCCGACTGTTTTCTTTGAGCTGCAATAATATGCCAGTGCCCCCATATCCAGTTCTAGTTTCTTTAAGATGCTAAACATGTTTCAGTCATGGTGACACAGGCCTGCAGTCCTAGAATAAAGGAGACTGAGGAAGGGTGATCCCAAGTTCAAGGGTGTCCAGGGTAGCTTAGGAAGACCCTGTCTCAAAAAAAGCAAACTGAAAAGAAATTGTATTTGTTTCTTTACATAGGAAAGTCTTGTTTAGAAAAAGAAGATATTAAGTGTAAAGCATGTGTGTGTTATGAAGTAAATATTGAAGCTTTTTTAATATTTAAAGTGATAAGGCCCAATATATATACAGTTCTAGAGAAGTTTTTTTACATTATTTCTTGTATGCAGTATTATATACAAAGCAGTATAATAGCTGGATTAATGCTTGGCTTTGTGGTATAAATAGTACATGTGAATTTAAAGAAGTTCAGTTGTCTCAGCAATTCTCCACAGTGTAGGTGGATCAGAGTCTTAGGGCAGATGTTGAAGTACGAAATATATGAATTAATTCCAGATAGTAGCTCTAAGCCCATAGTTCCTTTTGTGACCAGTTTGAGGGAGATGTATGGTCTGAAACAGCCTTGGGACTCTCAAAGTGAGGGAAGGAGAGAGGAGATGAACTCGCCAGACTTTGCCAGTTACAGTTTATACCAATAAATAACTGGGGGGAAAGCCGTAGCGCATAAAATTGTTGTTTGTAGATATGCATCTAAACGTTAAGTTATAGTCTACGGAAAATAAGATCAGGTTGTAATCTTAAATCCTTTTCTTCTTAGGTAATTTTGTGAGAAAAATTCTGCAACCTGCCCTTCACTTAATTACCCAGAAAGATGAAGATAAAATTCCAGAGGAAATGTGCCACGAAGCTTCCTGTTTTTCTGATGTACCATTAGAACAAGAGACTTCAGAAGCCTGGGAGACGCTGGAGTTGCCTAAGCAGCACAGCCCTGACCTTTCCTTTTTAGTTGTGAAGAATAGCATAGGAGAAAAGTGTCTTTTTGTAGACTTAGGTAAGTGACATTGGTACCATCAACTGTGCTGCATCCTTTGGGCTTGGGCTCTACCTAGGTTCCGTGATCCACTTGGAATGGGTTTTCACTTATTGAGTGAAAAAGTCAAGATTCATCTTTTACTTTGTCACACCTGGTTATCTTAGCACCATTTGCTGGAAACGGCTCTCACTCCCCACTGCTGGCCACCAACCCACAGTCTGCACGGATTTCGGAGTCTGCTCTGTTCTCTTGTTTATTCTGGCTATCATTTCTTGCCATGTCGTATAATCTTCTGGATAGAAATCTTACGCACCTTTCATCAGATTAGTTGTAGATACTCTTGGTTTTTTTTTTTCTTGGTGCCCCTCTTTCTGTGGTGTTTTCTGCTACGGTTCTTTGGCAGCTCTCAGTCGCAAATTTTCCTTCTGGTACTGTGTCCCGCTCCTCTGTTTGCTTTCCTCTGGAGAGATGCTCCAGAATCATTAAGTTAGCTATCTGCTTGGGGCTTTCTAGCAAATTAACTTCAGCTCATCTTATTTTGTATTGTGTATTGCCTTAATTTTGTATCTGGGGAAAAATTGTCTTTTCTGGCAATTCTGCAGAAAAACATTTGCTGGCCATAAAGCTAATCATGAAAGCATGCATTCATTTTTAAAATTAATTTTTGATATAGGAGTTTATACAAGAAACAGAAACTTTCGACTGTATCAATCATCAAAGATAGGAAAATGTGTGGCTTTGGAGGTTGCTGAAGATAACAGATTTATCCCAGAACAGTCAAAAGATATTTCTGAGGAAAACCAGTATTTCCTGTCTTCCCTGGTGAGCAATGTCAGGTCTGTAGAGCAGAGTTAATCATCATGTATTTATGTAAATATCATTGTATAGTGCTAAAATGTGAATTGTATAAATTGATTCTACCTTAAGAAAAAGAAAGTTTGTTTTTAAAAGCCTCTTTTCTCTGTTTCTGAAAAATAATAGTAAGAAATGTTTCTAACAATTCAGTTTCCTCTTTATATCTTTTTAATGATTATATTTAATGTATTCTAAAATTCCAGTTATTCTACTTACTTATAAAGTAGAAAATAATGACATTTACATTGTGTGAAAGTATAATTACTACTGTCTCAATTTCTTTCCACCTATACATATGTTCATTTAGATCTTACATAGCTCCCTGATCAAAAACAGTTTCTGGCCTTAGTACTTGCCCGGAGTACTCAAGGCCCTGTATTTGATCCTAGAAAATGTGTTTTAATAGGGATCAGTGTTCATATAGTTATGTCACGTGATTTTTTTTCTATTCAACAACATATCACAAATACTTTCCAAGTTAATAGTTTGCCAACAATTATAGACAAAACTTTTAATGTTGTAACTGTTTGCACTATAATGGCTGCTTATTGTCGGGTCTGTTGTTGCACAGTAACAGTAGCTTTCTATGTTTTGGTCACTCATTCGACTTTGTCAGCTCAGAATGTGGTTAGTTCCTAGACCTATCTGTAATTCTAGCACTTGGGGGTGGACATGCAAGGATGAGAAGTTCAAGGTCATTATTGGTTACATAGTAAGTTCAAGATCCTTCATCGCCTGGTCCCCCAAACCAACAAACACAGCAAAACCCTAAAACAAACAAAAGTAGTTAACAACTGGACTAAACCATGTTAATTTACTATGTTGTTGTGCCCTTT
>NC_022032.1:19872447-19892406 GCF_000317375.1 Microtus ochrogaster | reverse complement strand
AGCCAGGGCTACACAAAGAAAATCTATCTCAAAAAAAAAAAAAAAACCAAACAAACAAACAAAAAAGAAATAAACATTAAAGGCTATTATTAAAGGGGTTTTCTAGGAAAAGTTATGTGTAGTGGGAAGATACACTCCCCACCCCCTGACCATATATCTCTATTGTGTTTATGTTCCTCTGATATTTTCCACAAGTAAAGTCAAAGACTTGAAGCCCTGGCTGTCCTGGAACTCACTTTGTAGACCAGGATGGCCTTGAACTTAGAGATCTGCCTGCCTCTGCTTCCCAAGTGCTGAAATTAAAAGTGTATGCCACCAAGATCAAAGACTTTTAAAATGGGAATAATGACCTTCCGGGGTTGTTGAATTAAGCTTAGAACATACACATAACATGTCTGCGCACACATAACATGTCCCCAGGGGCCGCCGGAGCATTGGAGAGGCAGCGTCTGCAGGGTTAGTGTGAATTGTGGTCGTGTCCCCTGTGCTTTCATTAGTCTTTCCTTTTTCTTGCCCATCTTCATAGCTCTAAAACTTAACCGAAATTTCAAAGGTCTGTGTGTCTGGGAGTAGAACTGTTCTTTCAATCATTTCAGTTACCCTGGAATACTTGGATGTCTCTGTGAAGAAATTATTCTAAACAACTCCCAAATGACTATTTAAAGGAAATTGGGTTTTTGTTTCTTTCTTTCTTTTTTTCTATTGTATTTTATGTTCGCTGGTGTTTTGTCTGTATGTATGTCTGCCTGAGGATATCAGAAGCCCTGAAACTGGAGTCACAGACAGGCATGAGCTGTCATATGGGTGCTGGGAATTGAACCCTGGTTCCCTGGATGAGGAACTAGTGCTCTTAACTGCTGTCATCTCTCCAACCTCCAGGAAATTGTTTTTTTTAATTGGCATAATCTTATCATTATGAAGACTGGCACCTTGGGCTCTCTGGTCCTGCTACTTTAATTCTAACATAATGTTACTTTGTTTCTTTTATATGATTTCTTTAGATTCTCAGACTCTTTACGAATTCTCACATGTGACACATCTCAGACTAAAAGAAAGCGGGCTGAGTATTTTAACAGCACTGGCGCTTCAGGTAACTTTAAACAAAGAATTTCACATTAAAATTTAGGGATCTTAAATCTATTTTACTTAAAAAATCTTAAATTTTAAGTACCCATATCCGCTGGTCACTTTAAAGCTAATTCTTCTACATTTCTAACCAGGTTGGACATACTATAAAAAATTTTATAGGTATTTATTAATTAATATACCTGACTTTTATTCTGTAGTATTTAAAGAATATATAAATAATGCATTTTATATAAAACAAGTACATCAAAATATGACTACATAATCTTTCACCCATTTTTTAAAAAGTATTTTTTTGTAATGGATATTTGCCTGTATATTTGTCTGTGCGCCATGTGCATGTCTGGTGCCCACGGAGGCCACAAGTAACCACTAAGCCATCTCTCCAGCGCTGCTTTCACTCTTTGTCCATACTCAAAGACAGGTGGCTTGATGAGATGGCTCACCGAGCCTGACAACCCACATTCAATCCAGGGGCCGTATGGTGTAAGTCAAGAACCGACTCCCACAGCACATGCTCTGACCTCCATACTTAATCTGTGGCATGCTTGCACAGGCGCAGGTGCATCTGTGTGCATTTGTGCGCGCGTGCACACACATACCTAAATTAATGTAATGTATTTTTAAAAATTATAGGCAACAACTATAGTAGTTTCCTGTTTAACCTTGCATGCATGCCTGCAAAAGTATTTCACATATAACTTTATCATATTTTGCCCATTCCTATACTGAAGACCCCATAGAGTCTTTTGAAGTTTCTCAAGTTTCTTATGTAAAATTTCTGGTATTTTTATTCACATATATTGGTATATCATTATAATAGTGAAAAACTCCAGACAACCTAATATACAACAGAATTGGGTTACATACTCCATAACTACAAAGTTTAGATGTGTAAGGCCTATGTAGTGGAAGACACCCATTGATAGTGATAAGAGAAAAAGTAGGTTCTAAAATTACGAGGTTGGGGATATAGCTTGGTGATAGAGCACTTGCCCTGGGTTCAGTGCTTCAACAACAGCAATAAGACACACACACACACACACACACACACACACACACACACACACACACACAAATTATATGATTATAAGCCTATTAAAAATATGGGTAACGTTTTCCTGTGTTTATTTTTTCTGATTGCTTAAGATATATTTCTAGACATTGCCTGGGAGTTGTTTTCATTTCTACACTTAAATATTTTTCAAAATGTCTCCAGTTATATATTTGACTATTTTAAGTGAAATTCCAATTTCATTTTAAGAAAACTAGATCTTCCTGTCATTAAACCTAAGTGAATTTGTGAATGGATCATTCTAAGTTGTGACAGTAGATTCTTAGGTACAAAATAAAGTTGTTAGTGCCCTTCAGTGAGAGACCTAAAATTGAGTTTGTGAGTCCCTGTTCCCTGAGGTGAAGGAAATTCTTGGGGTATCTCAGTAAAGTGTTGGAAAGGACTTAAATTTTGGGGCCTGGCTTTTGGGACTCCGGGGTGGATACACGGAAGCATGGGCTCATTACTGGAGGGAGAATAAATTCCACTAGTTTCTTATAAACCTCTAGGAGGAGGCAGTTTGGAGGGGGATCTACACCTCTATAATTGGTAAAGCACAACAGTTGCTTGTGCTTGCCAGGGTAGTAGTGTTTGGCCATTTTTGTAGTTTGGATGCTTGTGTTTTCTCCTTGCTCAGACAAGATGGCAGGGAGTTTTGTCTTTGTCGTGAATCATTGCAACCTCAGCGTGGCCTCAGTATCTACCTGCTGAAGTCCTGTGGCACCATTACTGTTTAATAGCAAGACATCAAGGCTGAAGTAGGAGGCAGGACAACGCCCAGGCTTAGCCAGAAGACCTGTGCCGCTTCTGGGCTGAGGGTATACCTTCTTGTCTGAGTGAAGAAAACAGGCCTTTTATGAAAACCAGCCAGCATCTGGCCCAGTTGAAGTTTCCGTCTTAACTGCCTCCTCGTAGCATAGCAAGAGCCCAGGAACTGACAGTAAAGCAAGTTACAAAATGGGCGGGGGGAGGGAGATCCTTAATTATTTGATCACTATTTGTTCAGCATTTAACTGTTCTCATTGGTAAATACTTGTCTCCTCTGCAGCTGAATCCATTGAAGGCTTTCAATGTTCACCGTATCCTGAAGTTGACCAATTTGTTATTTCTTTGGTGAATAAACACGCCATTAAAGGAGGTAAAGTGTGCTTACATTTTATTAGCTCTTACATGACCGAGTGATAGTTCCTTGAGCAGCATCCTTTGCGTTTCAGGAATTCGGCGTTGGAACTACTTTTTCCCAGAAGAATTACTGGTTTATGATATTTGTAAATATCGTTGGTGTGAAAACATTGGAAGACCCCACAAAAGTAATAATATTATGTAAGTAATATTGTTTATTAATGACTTGTATGCCTTTAACATATATTTAAAATACTTATAATTTTTAAAATAATGTTGATAATATAAATAATTTTTATAATAAATAAATTTATATCCTATATTTGGTTAATATTGTATAATGTTAAATTAATTTATTTGCTGTTAGATTAATTCTAGTACATACCAGCTCTATTTTGCTTTGTTTGATAACAATCCTACAGTATCAACTTAAACAGATGATAGAATTGAATGGGGTAGGAGACAGTGGTAGACAGTCCTGGTGGACAGATTGCCTTTCCCTTCTTCTCTACCATTGGTCTTTGACACCTGATAGAAGTAAACTGGGCAGATTTGGGTGAGGAGGAAACTATCCAGTTAGCCTGAAGCCTGAGGTTAAGGTGAGGTTGCTTTGTTCTAGACAAAACTGCAGGAGGAGCCTGTATTCATTAAGACTGCTGACCCTGCATACCAGGCCCTGTTTCAGGAACTTTCCTGGACAAAAAGAGAAGTAAAGTGCAAAGTAAAACCAGAAATAGCATTTTAAACTGTATGAGGATTTGGCTGGAATAGGGATAAATTGGAAGTTACCAATCATGAGAGAGTTTACTGTGCTGTATTGTTGGTGTCAAAGCTGAGATGCTTACGTTATTTATTTATGCTAGACATGAGGAAAGGCTCATGAATATTTTGCTGAAGATGTTGAATAGCCTGATTCTTTGTTATAGCTGGTATACTAGATTAATTATGTTTACAAAAGCAGTCAAAACTGTATGTTTGGGGATTGGAGACAAGGCTCAGTGGTACTGCAAAATTTTAGTCAATTTTGCAATAATTTAATTAGTCTTTCAATTTGGTCTTGCTAATTTTTTAAGTTTTACTTTTACTAATTCTTTTTACTAATTACTAATTCTTGTATTTTATTGTTCGCTTTCCAAGGTGTTATTGGTCATTCTTCTTTTGTAATACAAGGTTAAAAACTATATAGCCAGCACTTGCTGCTCTTACAGAGGATCCAGGTTCAGTTCCCTGTGGGGAGATTTAACACTATGCAAAAAAATATTTCAGAGATTATTTTTATTATTTAAGACTTGATATTTCCTCCTGATTTTGAAGTTTGCTTAGTTTAGCGTATTTCGCTGGTGTGTATGGATGGAGGCCGGAAGGCATGGGCTTGCCTGGAACTGGAGTTGCAGACAGTTGTGAGCTGTCATGTGGTGTTGGCAACAAGAGCTGCAAGTGTTCCTAACTGTCGAGCCAACCCTCCAGCCAAACTAATGCATTGCCTTATCTTTTAAAGATCTGTTTATCTTTGTTTATGTGTCCCTGTGTGAGTTCATGTGCACCATGTGCACTGAGTGCCCTCAGAGACCAGCCAGAGGGCACAGGATCCTCTGGAAATGGAGTTACAGGCAGCTGGGAGCCAACTGATAGGGGTTCCTTTAATACCGACTCATGTCTCCAGCCCTTACACTAATACCTTTAAATTTGAGGATGCTCGGAGTATAGCTAGCACAGTCTTTATTAATGGTTTGCACTTGATTACAAAGAGCTACTCCATATGTGCCTATTAGATCAAGTTTGTTAGCTGTATCAATACTGTTCTATTCATATTGTCTGCATCTTTACTGATTATTTTTGGTAGTTACTTTATCTCTAGATTGCTAAGAGAATGCATTTTTTTTATCAAATCCTTATAAAAGAATCTCTTTAAAATTCTTTGACACAGTCATACAATGTATTTTTCTTTTTAAAAATAAATGTCTTTTTCTTTTTATTTAAAATAGATGTTTTCTCCCATAATATATCTTGATTATAGTTTTCCCTCGCTCTACTCCTCCTAGTTTCTCCCCACATCCCATCCCTTCTGGATTGACCCCTTTCTGACATTCATTAAAAAAACAAATAGGCTTTTAAGGGATAATAAAATAAAATATAAGATAAAACACATTGGAATAAAACAAAACAAACTAACAGAATGAGAGAAACCAAAAAAAAGGCAGGAGTAACAGATATAGATGCAGAGACCCATTTGTTTGTACACTCAGGAATCCCATTAAAACACTAAACTGCTTCCACATATATATGTGTGTGTGTGTGTGTGTGTGTGTGTGTGTGTGTGTGTGTGTGTGTGTGTATGTATGTGTACATGTCCATATATAATATATGTGTGTATTTATAATATGTATGTATATACATATAATATATGGAGAAATATGTATGTAAGGTGTTTTAGTTAGGGTTCCATTGCTGTGATGAGACACCATGACCATGGCAACTCTTATAAAGAAAACATTTAATTGGGGTGAATCACTTACAGTTTCGGAGGTTCAGTCTATTATCATGACAGTAAGCATGGTAGTGTGCAGGCAGACTTGGTGTTGGAGCTAAGAGTGCTACGTTATACAGGCAACAGGAAGTCAACTGAAAGTCACATTGAGGAAAGCTTGAGCAAAAAAGACCTCAAAGCCTGTACCCACAGTGACACACTTCTTCCTACAAGTCCACACCTCCTAACAGTGCCATTCCCCTGGGGTCCATTTTCTTTCCAACTACCACATAAGTTAAAAGGAAAGAGAAATATGTAAATAAGACATAACAATTTTTTTAAAAAAAGAGGAAAAGCCCTAATATGCATTATAAGACAAGGAACCTTCAAAGGTTTTTTTTTTTCTTTTTTTTTTTTCCTGTCAGCCATCTATTGCTGGGTATACAGCCTACCCTTAAGAGTACTCCCTTGGAGGAAACTAAATTTTTATTTGTAATTGGTGATAGCTTCTGGGTTAGGGATAGGGCTTGTGTCCACTTCTTTCAACTCTAGGACTCCATTTCCAATTCCAGTCTGTGAGTTCATATCTGCATCCATCCTTCTACAATGTATGTTAATACCAATTCCTTCCCCAAATCCCTCCAGATTGACCCCCACCTTCCCACCTTCCCATATATTTCTGAGTGTGGGATCATCTGCTGAAGTGTAGTTGACCTACCAAGAGCCGCACACTTAAAGCTGACTCTTCCCTCCCCCAGAGGCTGTCATCTGCCCACACCCTCATCTAGGTGTGGGGACTGGTGAACCTCTTCCCACTCCATGATTGAATATTGACTGGCTTGATCTTGTGTGAATTTTGTGCAGACAACCATGACTTCTGTGAGTTTAAAAGTGTAATGCCCTTCGTGTCCAGAAAACAATGTTCTGAGTAGTCTTCCTTGACCCCAGCTCTTAGTGTTCCCACCCCCTCTTGGGTAGGAAATGAGATAGACATCCTGTTTGTAGCTGAACAGTCCACACTCAGTCTGTTGTACTTATCTCTGTGAATAGATTCGTCATCCTTACAGTGCTGTCTCTTGTTTTGTTTTGTTCTTTTGAGTCAGGGTTTCTCTGTGCAACAGCCCTGGCTGTTCTGGAACTTGCTTTGTGGACCAGGTTGGCCTTGAACTCACAGAGTGCTGGGATTACAGGTGTGCACCACCACACCTGGCTTGTGTGTCTTGAAGATATATTATTTTGGTGGATATAACTTGAAAATTTCTGGATCTTCCTAGAGAAGTTTGTCACTTTTTTTCCCTGCCCAGAAGTCCATCTGTATAGTACACGTCCCTCAACCTGGAGCTTACCATTTTGGCTAGGCTGGCTGGCTGGCAAGCTCCTGGGATCTTCCTGCATTCTCCTTCCTAGGTTCCCTATCTCCACACTGGGGTTACAGATGTGCCCCCAGTTTCTTTGTGGGTTCTTGAGATTTGGACTCATGTCTTCACCCTTGGACAACAAGTGCTTTTCCCACTGAGCTGGCTTCTTAGCCTCCTCATTTGTTTTCGTGTGGGTTCTGTGGATTCTGAGGTTCAGAGCCTTGTGAATAAGCGCTTCCCCGTGGATCTGTCTCCTCAGCCCCATGTTTTCTTAGCAACCGGTTATCTTTTGATTACACATGTTTATTTTCATCCCTTAGCTTTTTCATTTTTCTCCATCTTTTAAGTTGTAGGCACATCTCTGGCAAATGGCGTATATTTGAACTTTATCTTCTATCCAGTATGGGTATTAATGCTTTCTTTTCTTTATACATAAAGGATTCTGGTTGACCTGAAAAATGAAGTTTGGTATCAAAAATGCCATGATCCTGTATGTAAAGCACAAAACTTCAAATCTAACTGTGAGTTATTAATTTTTATATTTACCACAAAGTGAAAATTAGACATCCACCTAAAATTATTCTTTCTGATTCAGGTTTTCCATTACCCACTGAAGTAAGTCTGCGGTTTCTTCTGAAAGAGGTGAGTGCAGCTCCTGGCCTTTCGGTACATAGCATGAGTGAACTATAAGCAGCATCCTGTCCAGGTAGCTTTTACACAGTAAGGCACTTGTGTTCACTTTGAAATATGCTAATCATCTTCCCACTTTAGGGCCTCTGATAACAGGGACGGCTAGGAAATAAAGTGTATAATCAATCTAGCCCTGGGCATATAAGGAGGTTCTTACATTTTGTTTTATACAGTAAACCAAGGTGTTTGCATCTTAATGTCCGTTTGACTGACACTATTTGTAGGTTGGGTTCTGTCTTAGAACTATGTCAAAGGGAATACACAATTTTGCTTTTGGATATGACTAGCTTGCCAAACCAACATTTAATCCAAATGACTCACATTTAGTGTTAAAAAATAGAAAATATATAGAAAGCAAAAGTGGGTTATGCTGGATGGTTCCCGATCAAGAGCACTACTGCTCTAGTAGAATAACCGGATTCAGATCCCAGCACCTCATGGAGACTCACAACCATCTGAAACGCCATGGGATCCAGTGCCCCTCTTCTGACCTCCACACGCTCCTGCATGCATGTGACAGACATACACATTTCTTTAAAAAACAAGCAAAAAGGCAAAAAGCTTCATATTAATTTGGCCAAACTGATTCAAAGGTTTTAGCATAAATCTTCCATTGTTTATACTTGTGTGTGCTCACTTTGTTTCCAAGTTGTAAGGCATGGAGGTAGGTCTCTTCCCTCAAGCATCAGGAACATCTTTATTACAAGCTATCACCAGATTGCTCCATGAACCCTGAGGTCGCACAGTTGATGAAAGCACCTGCTGCTAAGTGTGCCAGCACAGCCCATAGCCACCTTCTCACCAGCCTGGAGATGAGTGGCCAGTCACTTTCCATTCGGGCTTATTGATGAAGTTGTGCTCTTTTGAGGTTATTATTTGTGTTTCTCTTATGAATTTCTTTTTCTATGACATCTTATTTAATATTTTTTGGTCATGTATTATTTAGAATTAATTTTTATTTTCACCTTAAAAGACTCAGCACCTTCTTTCAGATTGCCCTGTTGACTGAGGTTTCTGTCCCATCAGGCCCCATAGCCACTTAGTCCCAAATAAACACACGGAGGTCTACATTAATTATAAACTGGCCTCTTAACTCAGGCTTCTTATTAACACATAATTAAAACCAGCCCATTATTCTTGTCTGTGTTAGCCATGTGGCTTGGTACTTTTTTCAGCAAGGCAGTCACATCTTGCTTGTTCTGTATCTGGCAGATGACTGCAGACTGAAGCTTTCCTCTTCCCATAATTCTTGTTGTCCCACCTCTACTTCCTGCCTGACTACTGGCCAATCGGCACTTATTTAAAAGACAAGTGACAGGGTACAGACCATTGTCCCATAGCATTGCCCTGGTTAGAATAAATGACCTGCTACAAACTGAACAAGTGCTTAAATTTGCTCTAGAAAACTGGCATCCTTTGAAACCTATATTTAACATCTCTTATGAGAACACTAAAGTTTTATTTTATGCATATGGGTACTTTGATTGCATGTATGTCTATGTGCCACATATTTACCATGTGTGCCTGGTACCCAAGGAAGCAGAAGGAAGCATTGGGTTCCCTGGAAATCTAGTCACAGATGGTTATAAGCCACCATGTGTGCTGGGGACGGAACCTGGATCCCTGGGAAGAGCAGCCCTCTTAACCACTGAGCTATCTCCAGACCCAGCATCAAGTTTACAGTGAAAATCCCATGAGCTGGACAAAGAACTGATAGGCAGAGCCTCTGGCAGACTGGTAGGTTTGAAAGTGCTAGAAATGACTAGGAACGAATTAAAAATCTTAAATTATCTCTTAAAAGGACAATGTATCATTTTTTAGTGGTTTCTTTCATTTTTTTTGCAATGCTGGGAATTGGACCTGGGGCCTCACCCATGGGAAGCAAGTGCTCTCCCCTGAGCTAATTTCCAACCATTGATTTATTTGGGTGACTGGTTTCAGTGGAATTTTTTCGTTTCTAATAATACCCCCAAAATGCCAAATGAAAGTATTCTTGGTATACACCATTACCATTATTTGAACATCGCTTTTTATTGTTTGCAAACAGTGTAGAAATAGTCTTTCCAGTGAACAGTTAACATCACCACTTCTCCCTCATCTATTTTTAATATATGGATCTGTGTGTGCATGAACACACACATATAGGCCAGAGGGACAAACTTGGGTGTCTTACTCACTCAGGAGGCTTGGTTAGGTGACCACCAAGATGCGGGATCCGGCACTGGGATTACACGCCTGGCTTTTTCACATAGTTTGATCTACAAAGTTAGTTCCAGGACAGCCAGGGCTACACAGAGAAACCCTGTCTTTAAAAAAAAAAAAAAAAAAAAAAAAAACAAAAAACAAAAAAGGAAAAAAGAAATGTATTTTCCAGCTTGTCTCCAGCTAGCCTATCTTCCTGTTAGGGGTTTACAGCTACCTTTGCTGTACCCCTTCTGGGGATATTGATATTGATGTATCTGCCATGAACTACAGGCAATTTCAGCCTGGGGTTTTGAGCATGACTGCACTACCAAAGCAACCTCATTTGAGCTAACTTACCCTTCCCCATGGTGACTGCTCTTTATTTAAAAAAAAAAAATTATTTAACTTTATTTTATGTGCATTGGTGTGAAGGTGTTAGATCCTTTGGAACTGGAGTTATAGACAGTTGTGAGCTGCCATGTGGGTGCTAGGAATTGAACTCAGGGCCTCTGGAAGAGCAGCCAGTGCTCTTAACCACCGAGCCATCTCTCCAGCCCCATGGTGACTGTTCTTGAAGACATAGGAACCTAGCATGCTATTTGACTTTGAAAATCTAGTTATCACTTCATACCTTAACTCAACATATTCTCTTTCCCACCAAAATACAGGAGGAGTTCACTTCTGATGAAGCAGACGAATTCAGCAACTCACTGGCCAAGAATTCTCAAATCCCATCATCCAGCAGCCTGTTACCAGGCGAGTCTTCTGATGCTGACTGGGATGACAAAGACGATGCCTGCTTCCTAGAAGCCACAGAAGATGCTGAATTCGCTGATGCTGCAGACAGGAGTCTTCTTGGTGACAAGAGTGCAATGGACGATATTCCTGACGAACTCATTATGGAAGCATTACAGAGTAGCTAACCATGGACAGGATTTACATAATGAGGCTACAGTTTGTCTGAAGTCTGAGATTTGATGACATAAATGTTAAATTAGGGTTGGGGCTATAGCCCAAGAGTAGACTACTTACCTAGCATCTTCAAGGCCCTGCATCTAATCCGCAATACCATAAAAAAATCAAATTACATTAACTTATTATTAAACTGTTTATAACAACCGTTTTATCACTTAGCTTTCTAATAATTTGCTTTTTACCTGAGCCAGTTTTATTGAAGATTAACTTTGACATGCTTCAATAGATGCCCCTAATTAACCAAAATTACTCCATGCTTGCACTGACATCATTAAAAGTTTATTGTAGGGTAAAACTCTTATGCCAAGTGATGACTAACATGTCAAGACTGAAATTTATTAATAATAATCAGAACTACATGGTTTCTGAAACTGCTACAGTTGAACGGGCGTAACTTAGTTTGAATGACAAAGTGATAGTAAATTCTGATGAGTAAGCCACACTTATTTTCAGAACGGAAGTTTGAAGAGTGTCAAGAGCGCAGCTTCAGGAGAGATGGCGGCAGGAGGCTGACTCAGCTTGTGGTCCTCTCATTCCTGCTCAAGGAGCTTCCCCAGCTGATAGTTGATGGTTTTCAGGTGTTTCTTGGCTCCCAGAATCGTTCTTGCTTTAAACAACAGAGCTGGAAGGCTAGATGAGTCATACTGTTGATGAAAGAGCAATACTTGCTTAACCAGCATCATTAAGAAACCATGTTTTAGCCCATTCCAGCTCCTCAGAATATTGAACAGAACCAACCAACAAAGCCAGAGTAGATCTCTCTACTCCAGGCAACACAAGTTGACTCAAAGAACTGTGGCATCTGCATGACAGAAAATGGCAAGTCATGCCTCAAAACTTGGACTAGGCAAGTGTGTTAGTGGTATGTAGGGTCTACTTGATCTCATTTATTTTGAACCAGCAATGTCTACAGCGAGTTTCCTTTTACTGCAAGAACTAATGGAATGAGAACAACTGGCCTGTTAAAGTCTACAGCAAAATAATCTCAAAGGTCTCATTTAGGAAAGTTACTTAGAGGATCAACTAATTAAGCCTTAAAGGTTGTCATTCCAAATGTAAGGACAAAGTTATAACACTACTCAAAATCCAACTCATGACCTGGAAACAATTAACAAAGCCAAACTTCCTGCTAACTATCTGAGAGAAATTAAATTCCTGTTAAATAATTTACTATACTTTTAGCAGCTTGTTGACAAATGTGTTTCCAAGGTATTTTTCTCAGTGACGAAAACTGAGCAGAAAAGCTGTCAGACAGTGGTGACATAACAATGGGACTTGTTTTCTGCCACACACATACTATGTTATTAGAGAAATCAACTCAACAGACGTAGGTCATCTCCACTCAAGACGCCTCAGGTACCCACTCTCGAAGAAGTGGAAAGAATACACTTGGAGCAGCTGCGGGTTTCATTTAGGAAGAGGTGTGACATATCCAGATGTCACAGGAGAAGGATAGGTGCCTGACAGTAAGGGTACAACAGGCACTGAAGGTCCCACACAGCCTCATCTGTGACAGCAGACTGCTCCACAGTTACCACAGCTTGGTTTTCAAGCCTTGGGGTAGATCTGGGAGAGCATTTGCCTAGCACATGAAAGAGTTATCCTGGCTTAACCAAGAACTATGTACAGGTTAGGTCAAAGCTACTATTAACTTTCACAAATTTAGTGATCAAATCCCTAAAATAAAGTTTAAGTGTATTTTAAAAACATATTTTTGTAACTCTACTATATGAACAGATCTTCAGCTCAGGAAAACTTAGATCAATGTCAGATCTTAAAATTGAATTTAGAGGTTACAAATACAAACCTGATCATTAGATGCTCAGAGACATTGTGTGTAATTACGTATCACTTTCTCTACACAATCCTTAGTGTAATTCCTTACACAGTTCTATACTCCATCCTATTGGTGTAATTCTATATATAATTCTACTAGTATAATCATATTTTTCTAGTTCTCTTAGGTATTTAAACTTACAATTTTTTAAACAAACATTTCTATTAATCTTAATTGAGTGTCATAGCAATAGTGAAGACCCAGGAGCTACTTCAAAGTGTATTAAAATAATAGAAAGCTTCCCTTAAATGGAGGACAAAACAAACAAAAAATTGGAAGATATCAGCAAATCACTTAAAGAAAACCAAGAAAAAGAAATCAAACATATAAAAGAAACTATCCAGGACTTGGAAACTGAAATAGAAACAATAAAAACACAAGCCGAAGGAATTATAAAAACAGAAATCATGAGAAAAAGATCAGGAACCACAAATGCAAGCATGAACAGCAGAATACAAGAAATGGAAGAGAGAATCTCAAGCGCTGAAGATACAATAGAGGAAATAGACTCATCAGTTAAAGAAAACATTAAATCTAACAAAAGCTTAACACAAAATATCCATGAAATATGGGACACCATAAAAAGGTCAAATCTTAGAATAATAGGTATAGGAGAAGGAAAAGAAGTTCAACTCAAAGGCACAGAAAATTTATTTAACAAAATCATAGAAGAAAACTTTCCCTACCTAAAGAAAGATATGCCTATGAAGATACAAGAAGCTTAAAGAACACCAAATAGACTGGATTCAAAAAAAGTCCTCTCGCCACATAATAATCAAAACACTAAACATATAGAATAAAGAAAGAATATTAAGAGCTGCAAAGGAAAAAGGCCAAGTAACATACAAAGGTAGACCTATCAGAATTACACCTGACTTCTCAATGGAGACAATGAAAGCCAGAAGATCATGGTCAAGCATTATGCAGACATTAAGAGACTATTAAGATGCCAGCCCAGACTACTATACCCAGCAAAACTGTCAATCACCATAGAAGGACAAAACAAGATATTCCATGACAAATCTAGATTTCACCAATACCTAGCCACAAACCCAACCTTATACAAAATACTAGAAGGAAAACGCCAACCCAAGGAAGATGGCTACACCAATAAAAACACAGACAATTGATGATCTCATAGCAGCAAATCCCAAAGAAGGGAAAAGCACACAAATTAACATCACCAATGATGAAAACTAAATTAACAGGAGATAGCAACCACTGGTCATTAATATCCCTTAATGTAAATGGACTCAACTCACCTATAAAAAGGCACAGGTTAACAAATTGGATACAAAAACAGAATCCATCCTTCTTCTGCATACAAGAAACGCATCTCAATCTCAAAGACAGACATTGTCTCAGAGTAAAGGGTTGGGAAAAAATATATCAATCAAATGGACTAAGAAACAAGCAGGTGTAGCTATCCTAATATCTAACAAAATAGACTTCAAGCTAATATCAGTCAAAAGAGACAAAGAAGGTCATTTCATATTAGTCACAGGAAAAAAATCCATCAGGAGGAAATTTCAATACTGAACATCTATGTCCTAAATACAAGGGCACCCTCATATGTCAAAGAAACACTTCTACAGCTTGAATCATATATTAGACCCCAAGCACTAATAGTGCGAGACTTCAACATTCCCCTCTCAACACTGGACAGGTCAGTCAGACAAAAAATGAACAGAGAAATAAGAGAACTAACATGTTATGACTCAAATGGACTTAACAGACATCTATAGAATATTCCATCCCAACAGAAGAGAATATACCTTCTTCTCAGCACCTCATGGAAAGAAACTTCTCAAAAAAATAAAAAAATTAAAAAAAAGCTACATTTTCTCAACTTCTTTACTGTTTCTCAATGTTTCAAGCCATTCCTACCGTTTCTGTGAAAGAGCTATGAAACCATGAGTTGTGCACAGTGCACATGGCCCTCCAGTACAGTTCTCTGAAGGGCACTTAGGAGTGGCACGGATGCCTCTCTTCACTAAGTAGCTAAGGTGACACTGTGATCTCGCTGACTTACACTGACAGAGCCGCTGGCACTCTACAGGCAAGTGCCTGCAGCAGCTTCTGCCGCACAGTAAGCTTGAGTGGGGCTCACCTCCTCCTTTTCCTTTGGTTCTTTCTCTTGAACATCTGAATAGTCTCCGTACAGCTGTTTTAAGTTAGATAAGAAATGTATGGCATTCTTAAGTGATGACTTTCTCTCCTTGAGGTCGTCATATTTTGTCTGTAGTTGTTTCAGTTGTGGTTCTAATCTAGACAACAAAAAAATTTTTTTTTAAATCTTAAAAAGAAATTATGTAAAACAAATTAATATAAATATATGTATTGTTCATGGACTGAAAGTATTAAAATACCCAAACTATAAAGAACAGAAACCCAAACCAGAAATAACAGAAACATTTTCTCCTACATAAATGACATACAATAAAGTCCAGCAGTCTACAGTGCATGAGCATCCTGGAAGAAGGAAAAACCAGGGTTGGGCTAGCTGACCTGTGCTTACCTCTCAGAGTATGAGTATAATTCATAATCATATTCTATGTTCCCATTCATCTCAACTATGCTATAGGTAGCAGGGACAGCCATGGCTAATGAGCCTCACAGATGCTAAACTTCACCAGGTCATTGAGTCTGGGAACTATGGATTCCACGGGAATCTGGCTAACAGGCAGGAATAGCCGGCATGACAGTCTAGCTAGGAGGCCACGCAAAAAGTTCCCCTTATTAAAATCCCCTCAAGCTTCCAAGGCCGAAGAAAATCAGCAGAAAATCTGTCATAAGGCCTGGCTAGAAAGATGTGTGACCTTGGGCCAACAGCCGCCTCTCTAGGGCTGAGTTTCTTCACCTATGAAGAAAATGGGTTAACTTGTCATTTATGGCTGAGAAGGAAGGCTGCCAGTTTCATCTCGCAAATAAAAATATGAAAACGAATCTTCTCAGATGTAAGAATAGTGCATCTGTACACATGTTTCTCGTGCTTCTTTGTCCTCGGTTTATTTGCCTGTGTGTTTTCCTAAAGAGAGAGAGACGGCCTGGTACTGGATGGGGAGAGAAGTGGGGAGGACCTGGGAGATGAGGGAGGGGGACTGTGATCAGAAAAACAAAACAAAACATAATTTTCAGCTTGAAAAAGAGCTCTTCACACTGGACAACTGCAGCATTTATTTCTTCAGCAGACTCCAGACTGAACTGGTGGCAGTGGCTGGAGGTCTAGGACTGCATTCCCTGTCCTTCATAGGGGTGAACCAGCTGAGGCAGTGACGCCCTGTCAAGTGTCTAATAGCAAAGTTAAGACCATCATGTACTTTCTTTATTATGCTTTCTCAAAATGTTTGTCCTGCTACAATCACACCTAGAGAAGGAACTAAAGAGGCTGGTCTCAACACATCTCAATGGCCTCCCACTGTTTAACAAAACAGCCTTATAATAGAGCCATACGATAACTTATCTCATGGAGTCGTACTGACTAAGAGTGGGCCAAATGAATGGAGCCTTTAGGAAAGCGCCCCTGTCATAAAAGAAGCTGTCAACTGTTACCACCATTACTGCTCTATTTCCCCAATGTCCCATGCATGGCCAGCACCAATGAACACATTTTCTAGTGTCTCCCATAGACTAAATTTGTAACAAAATGGAATAGACAACTAATTTGTCTCTCAAAAACCTAGTACTTAATTACATGGTATTTCAAGGGTTTGCTGACGTAATGATCTGTCCTGTCCCTTTAAGAGACAAGACCCGCCCACTCCCCCCCCTCTGCCTAGGCAGAAGTGGTTGAAGCCTTCTCACCTCCCCCCTTCCCTTTTACTGAATAAACTAAATCCAAACTCACTCTTCATGGTGTGCCTATCTGCTTCTGTCTCTCACCCGCCTTGGCTCCTCTCCGGACGTCGTGGGACAGGCTGCCTAATCCTAGAGTCTACTCATTAAGTCTGTGATCAGGCTGCTTGAGGCTAGACCAGACGTGCTGATCCGTGCTGACTCTTCTTTGCTAAGACTCTGCACTCTGCCACTGGGCATCAGAAGCTGCTCACACTGATCATCCAAGTGCAAAGGAAACCTGGGGCTTGTCGTGGGTCACCACAGCAAACAGCACTCCCGTAAGTGACAAGCTCTACTACTGCCCTTTAGGTGAGGTCCTAGCAGGAGTGGGGATTATCTCACCGAAGCAGTTCATCCTGGACTTCAATTAAACGCTGCCGTTTCTTTTCCATGTTGGAAATCATCTGAGCAATACAATAATTTACTTAGGTTAACACAGTAGAAGTCTCACTTCTGCTTACACTGTCCTAGGCACTGAAAGCAGAGAAACAGGCAGAATGCAGCTTAGTGGGCAACTTTGAAGACTGGGGGGGGGGGGGAGGGCGCGGGACCACAGACCCTCCTCTTGCTTCTGGTTTGGCTTGCTTAGCGGTCGCATTTCACGACAGGCCCCAAAGGCAGCAGAGCCAGGTAGTCAGGGAGTGCCTGAGCCCAAATTACCTTTCTCTTTATAAATGATGACAGCAGGCTAACAGAGATCCCCAGTCCTTAGTCTCCATTAACATTACAAAATCAAACAAAAACCTGACCCAAAGCACAAAGCCTTACACAAACTGTGCAGGTTCTAAACTAAAGCAGCTTACTTCCTCCCGCCCTGCCCCATACTCACTACGATCCTCACCTGGGTGTTCTTCCTTTTCACAGCTCTCAGCACCTGCTCTTCTTTAAGCTACAATGACAACAAAAACACATGCATGCCGAATTTGCCAAAATTAAGTGTTTCAAGTTCCACATGAAAAGCTGCTGAGAGACAACAGTTGATAAACTGTCTGAAAGTTTAAGGACCTGAGTTCAGATCTCCAGCACCGGCACATTTGCCTTTAACAAGTGCTGGTGGAGATGGGAGCTCCTCGGAGCTCACTGGCCGGTCTCGTTATATCAACGACTTTCAGGTTCAGTGAGGCCCTGTCTCAAAAAATACATTGTAGAGCGATTGAGGAAGTTACTTGGCAGAGCCTCTGGCTTCCACATCCACGCACACATGCAATTCCACATCCACACACCCACAAAAGGAAATAAGGGTGGTTCTCACGTGCTTATTGCCACAGAGCCAGCAAATGCAAGCTTGTCTACAACCACAGGGTACTTCCCAAAACTTAGTTTAAAAATTTTGGAGCAGTCAGGCATAGTGGTGCAACCTTTATTCCAGCACTCACTCAAGAGGCAGAGGCAGAGGCAGAGGCAGGTGGATCTCTGAGTTTGAGACCACCACGGTCTACCGAGTGAGTTCTAGGACAGCCAGGGTCACACAGAGAAATCCTATCTCAAAATAAAAAAAAGTAATTTTAAGCAATATAATTATGCCAGTGAACTTACCATTCTGAAGAGTTCTCCTTTAATTTTAAAATAAAATTTGTTGATGGCTTGACAACATCTTTCAGACTCTACTCCTTGTCTGTAAATTGTTTTAAGAGAACCAAAACAGGTATCAGAAAGGATTCTGAAGGATGCATTTCATTTACTTGATACATAAGTACGTACAGTGTGGCACATATTGTTTAATTACCTAATATAATAATGTAAAACCTATAGCTTTTCTCATACTTAGTAAAACTGGGAATAAGAGAGGGGAAGGAGCAGGGAGCAAATGAAAGAAAAGAAACCTGGTAGCCGGGCGATGGTGGCGCACGCCTTTAATCCCAGCACTCGGGAGGCAGAGGCAGGCGGATCTCTGTGAGTTTGAGGCCAGCCTGGTCTACAAGAGCTAGTTCCAGGACAGGAAACAAAAAACTACGAGAAAACCCTACAAAAAACAAAAAAAAAAAAAAAAAAAAGAAACCTGGTGGACAGGCTCTGGGGACCTTGAGGCAGGACAGCTCTTAACTGCTTAACTGCTCTTAGATCTCCAGCCTATGACTGGACTGAGTTGTCAATTGACAAACTAGGGCCTTGAGCAGTCTAGAAAAGCCCTTTACCACTGAGCCACACCCCAAATCAGGTGGTTTTATCATTGAGTTTTCAAGAGTTCTTTGTAAATTCTGAGTAGAAGTCCTTTATCATATATATCTTTCAAAAACTGTTGATTCTCTTATTTCGTACACACACATGTTATTTGATCAGAGCCCACTCATTATTCACCCCTATTCTTCTCCCTTTCCTAGCATGTCCCTTCTTTTCAAGTTCTACTTTCTTTCTGATCCCCCTTGTGTAATTAGGGTTGCCTGCTTAAGCGTGCGTCGGTGGGGAACAAATAAATCTCTCGCGAAGCTTCTCTCCCACTCTGTGGACGATCTTTTCATGCTTGACAGTATCTTGCAGAAGAAGAAGTTATTAACTCTTGGGTTGTGTTCCTGCTGTTAGCAAGTCACTGTCAAATCCCAGACGCTGTGTTTTCCCTTTCGCTCTCTTCTGGGAGTTTGCTGGTTTAGGTTTACATTTAGGTTTGTGATCCAGTCTGAGTTGAGTGTGTGAAGGGGCAGTACTGGTTGCTCACGAATGTCCCCCTGCTGTAGTGCTCGTGTTTCTTTTCATTTTTGAGACAGGGTTTCTATGTAGCCTTGGATGGCCTAGAACACAACTGTAGACCTGCTGGCTTCTGCCTCCAGAGAACTGGAATTAAGGTGTGCACCCCACAGCCAGCCTGCAGCACCCTTTGCTTTTGACTGCCTCCACTGTGCTGACCCCATGCAGGCTTCCTGCCGTCTGTTATTTTCTCCAGCACTGCACTGCACTGCACTGAGCACCACAGCTTATAGTGAGCCTACGGCAGCACCAGCCACTCTCAACTTTTCCTCTCCAGGAACACGAGGATTTGTCTGTTAATACCCACAACAGGGATTCTGAAATTGCCTGGCGCTAGAAGTCGTGAAGAACTGACACGCTGACGGTACTGAGTTTATTTATAAATGAGCAATACGGCTGCACTTATGCACTTCCGCCTCGAGTTCTTCTACCAGTCTTGGACTGTTCTTCCCACAGCTCTTACATAGACCTTATCTGGGGCATTACTTTACGCCAGGGGTGCTAGGCTTTGATTTCAGATTCCGCTAGTCCCTGCGATGTAATGGATTGTTCTTTGCAGTCTCCGTACTTCTCAGCTCTTTTCCCTTATCTACTGTGCTAGCTAAGACGTACATTATAATGTCAGACTGACTGCTGAGAGGGGACAGCCTTGCCTGCTTCCTGACGC
>NC_022032.1:19868578-19872266 GCF_000317375.1 Microtus ochrogaster | reverse complement strand
GAGACAGGGTTTCTCTGTGGTTTTGGAGCCTGTCCTGGAACTAGCTCTGTAGACCAGGCTGGTCTCGAACTCCCAGAGATCCGCCTGCCTCTGGATAATTCTTTATCAAGTTAAAGAAGCTCCATCTATCCTAATTTAATTTAAAAAACCATGCATGGCTATTGGGTTTTGTCAAATACTTTCCCTGAATTTAACACATGATCGTGTTAACTTTTCACCTTTAGCCTGGAAATAGTTATTTTGCTTTCTAAAGTTGAATCAGTCTTGTATATCTTGGATGAATCTTACTTGGCGGTAGTATTTGTTTTTAATACATTGTTGAAATCAATTTACTAATATTGTGTTGAGTATTTTGCAACTATTTCTTAGGAAAAACAGATACAGATCTACTTGGGTTATATATTTCTTCGTGTGTGTGTTTTGGCTAACTGCATCCACTTGACCTAAGTAGCTCTGAACAGCAAATGCACAACCAAAGCATGAAAAGGCAAAGCACGGAATGCAAGGAAACATCTGCAAGCCGTAAATCTGATAAAGGAACAATATCCAAATGTATCTAAAAATCAGCACATGCATAAAACGTCCAACTGAAAAAATGAGCAAAGGACTTGAAAGAAAACAGAAAGATGGCTACCGGCTACCACACACACAGAGACATACAGTCACACCAAACAAGAGGGGAGCAAAGGAGAGCTACAGAACAAGCTTACATCCACACGCGCGAGCGTTAAATACCGAACAAGCGGTGGACAAGTTGCAATGTGGTGGTGGGGAGCAAGGCATGCACACGTCTGTGCCTTTGCAGAGGACAGAGGACAACAGGTGCCCTCCTCGATCACTCTCCACGTTACTCCTTTGAGACTGGGTCTCCCACTAAACCAGGACCTAGACTGGAGGCAAAAAGCCCCAGCTGCCCTCCTGTCTCCATCTGCACAGCCCTGGCGATACAGCCATGCACAGCCACACCTCGCTTTGCATGTGGATGCTGGGATCCACACGGGAGTCCATGTGTTTGTACAGCAAACCCTTTCTACTGAGCCATTCTCCCAGTCACTGAGGGCAGAAGTATAAAACGGTGTGGAGATCTCAGAAAAACATCAGACAGTTTAAAAGATAAAAAACAAGTATCGTGTGGTCCATCCAGCAGTTGCACTTCTGGCTATCTACACAGAGAGAACTGAGAGAGGAACAAAAATCCACCAGTAATCACAAAGCATCTGCTATGGAGAGGAGAAAGTGGTCAACTGTTTTAACGGCTGCAGTTCTGCGAAATGAGCAAGTTCTAGAAGTGCGCGGCCCAGAGTGCAGAAACCCACCATTCTGCACTTAAAAGAAACGGCCAATGGAATATTCTGTGATGTGTTTTCACAATAAAACATTACTTGTCTACTTCACGGCTATCAGGACAGCTGAAGCAGCACTGTTTGCAGGGGTGACTACGCACTTCTCTGCCCTGGGTAGACAGCACCATGGCTGACAGCTCTGGAGTGGAGGCAGCAGGGAACGAGGGGAGGACTGAGGAAAAGCGGGATGAGGAGCGTCGGTAGATGCGGTGGGATGGTTAGTTCTGTCGACCACACAATCGAGAACACACTGAGGGAAGACCGTCTCAGCAGGGTGTCCAGGGACAGGCCTGGGAGGGATCTTCCTGTAGAGTTAACTGCGGTGGGAAGACCCACCCTGGACATAGGTGACGCCATTCATGGGTAGGGGCATGGGCTGTATAAAGTGGAGAAAGCCGGCAGGATTAGCAAGCTTGTCTGCATTCCCCAGACAGTGGAAGTGACTAGCTGTTTCAGGGTCATGCGGCCAGTTCCTCAGTGCTGAACACAGCCCAAAACTGTGATCTAAAATAAACCCTTTTCCTTCTAAGCTGCTTCTCAGGATATTTTATCGCAGCAGCAGGAAGGAGACAACAGTGGGGCACCGAGCCCCCTGGCGTCCACCAGCACTCCTCTGGAGCGATGGTGAGGATTCCACCCACTGACCCCAGCCACGACTGAAGAGGGCAGTCTGCCACACTTCACACTGTCCCTTAAACACCTTAGTGAGCTCTACCAAGTCCAAGACCAGTGTCAGCGGTGGGCCCCACGCTGTGGCTCACAGCAGGATGGGGAACCCTCCTTGGATATAAGCCTGCCTTCCTAGATAAACTTCTTTCAGGAAGTTAGTGTTGGGAGAATCTCCTACAGCAGCAGAGGAGCCTCCACAGCCCCTCCCCCCCAGCATGCAGCTTCTGCCCTCCAGATTCCTAAGCTTCCACTCGCTGACTCACTGACTAGCTGACCATCGTCCCAGCGGGTCCTGTTCTCAGAATGGCCAGATGCATTCACAGCTGGGTGTGACTAGTCCATGTCTCTCAGACCCACTCTGCCAGGCTGTATTTTAAAATACTTTTGTTTAAGATCTTAGATTTTTATGAGTCACTCTCTTGAGGAAAGTACAGAGCTGGACTTGCGCTGGAGGAAAATGAGCCCTGACTGCTTCGGCTGTTTCTCCAGCTTTCCCCAGCGAACCCCAGGCTGGAGAAGAAAACCAAAGGCGCCCGCATCTATCTTGATGCTGCCCAGAGGGGTGCCGTAGAACAGTGCTTTAACTATGCAAAGATGGGTCACATTTGTTATTGATGCATTGCTGTGTATGCTGCATTTGTTTAACCATGTAAAGACGTGTTGCTGTCTTACCTTGCCTGCCTAAGGCACCTGATTGGTCTAAAAAAAAACTGATCGTCCAATAAACGTTCTAGGCAGTAGAGGGATAGGCGGGGCTGGTGAGCGGAGATAATAAGTAGGAGGAGAAATCTATGTTAGAAGGGAAAATGGAGAGAGAATGAGGGAGAAAGAGAGAGAGCTGCTCAGGGTCAGCCAGGCAGCCACCAGCCAGCCAGACACGGAGCAGGACATTCAGAATAAAAGAAAGGTAAAACGCCCAAAGCAAATGTGGAGGAAGAGAGACAGGTTAATTAAGTTATAAGAGCTCGTGGGGCAAGCATAAGATGAGGCTGAGCATCCATAACTAACAAGAAGTCTCTGAGTTGTGATTTGGGAGCTGGTTGGCGGCACAAAAGCAAGCCGTGCTACAGAGAATCACAGGAGTGAAGCCCTGCTGCAGCCTGTTCTCTGCATGAGCCACGGGAGCTGCGCAGCCACGGGCTCTTCCCTCACCACTGCTTTCATGGGAGATGGAAGGGCCTGGAGTGTGGCCACAGCTGGCATACACGCTCTGATGGAGAAACACTAACAGCACTGGGGAAACACTTCTTTCTAGATTAAATTACTGCCTACAAGAAACAACTAAACTAGATGATTCAATAACTTGAAACTAGCATAATAAATGTATGTAGAAGGATCATAATGAAAATGTAAAGACATCTTAAATGTAGTAACACTGGAACTAGGATGAAGACAGCGGTACTCTGAGCAAGGTCCAAGGATTACAACGTCAAGGGACTTACTTATACTCCAGGAAGGTTTTCTCAAACACAGACAAAATAACATCCAACTCCATGATGTCACCACGTCTCTTTCCTTCTAGACACCAAATGTGCATACTTTCGGAAGCATCTAGAATATTAAGCACATGTCAGTTTAATACATTCATTATCTGCAAACTGGCTCTAGGTCCTGGACTCTGAACCCTGAAGACAGTCATCCTCCAGGGTGTAAAAAGAGCTAAAACTCGGGCTGGA
>NC_022032.1:19864616-19868217 GCF_000317375.1 Microtus ochrogaster | reverse complement strand
CATTTCTTCCCGCCCCAGGTCAGAGAACAAACCTGCCTGCTGTCACTCCTTCCTGCAACTACGGCTGGCCTTCTGAGACAGGGTCTACTATCAATGTGCTGCAGAGTGGGGTCTCCTGCCGGCCCCACTAAACTCTATTACACTTATTCACATGTCACCGCCATTCCTATTTTCAGTGCTGTTTTTAACTGTACAGCAAGCATATGATAGGAGTTTACAATGACTTGGGAAATGGGATATATCTATCTTATGACTCAGCAACTTCACTCTCTACTTCTCCAAGAAGAATAAAAACATGCTGATAACAAAACCATGTGGATAAATTGTGCATAAAAATGTCCATGAGGCAGTTCATAAAGAGGCTGGAGCTATAGAATGGGCAAGGCCAGGAGCTAAATCTCTACCATGGCAAGGGCTAAAAACATAAAGAAAGAAAGGGAAGAGTAAACCAAAGGGGAGGAGTCAGGCTTTCTTTACAATCGGCTGCAGTGAGCAAGGACGTGACTTACTGCTGCAGCAATCCCATCTACACAAGACTCTAGCTTTATTATGTGTCTGTGTGTGTGCAGACATCCAGAGGCCGGAAGAGGGCACGGATGCCCTGGAACTATTGTAAACTGCCTGATGTGTGGGTACTGGGAACTAAACTTTAGACAAATATGGAGGAGAGGGAAAGAGTAGGGTTGGATTTTATCAAACAATATTATATGCATGCATAAGTATTCATTTTTTTTTTCTTTGATTTTTGAGACAGGGTTTCTCCGTAGCTTTTGGTTCCTGTCCTGGAACTAGCTCTTGTAGACCAGGCTGGCCTCAAACTCACAGAGATCCGTCTGCCTCTGCCTCTCAAGGGCTGGGATTGAAGGCGTGCGCCACCACCGCCCGGCCCGAGTATTCATTTTTTTTAAATTCATGATAAAATGATAAAACAGAAAAAAAAAATGTTACTCCAAAGTCATAATTTCTTAATCAAGTTGCAGTTTTAGCCAAGATGGTGGTCGTATGCCTTTAGCTCCGGTACTCTGGGGGGCAGAGGCAGATGGATATTGTGAGTTCAAGGCCAGCCTGAACTACAGAGTGAGTTCCAGGACAGCTAGGGTTGTCCAGAGAGACATGATCTCAACACCACGCCCTCCCCAATAAAGTTTGCTCTTTCAACAACTAAGACAACTTAAGAATGGGAAACCTTAGAGATCCGCTATACAAGTGACAAGGTACAGAACACCATCCTCTACCTGAGTCTGTGGCTTCGCTTCTTGATTTCTTCCTTCTGCCAGGGGACGGCCTCACTTTCTTCTGAGTTTTCTACCAAAATAAATAAATAAAATAGTATAGATTATTTAGGAAAACTTTTTTCTCTAAAATTTAAAGATTAGGACAATAACATTAGCAAGCCATCGATTGATATTAACTACAGTTCTTGTTTAGTTCGTAGGAAACACTGAAGAACAATCTCGGGCCAAGGGGGCCTAGTACATGAAGCTACACGCAGGACGCTGCAGCAGCGAGGAGATCTGTGGGTGCTGATGGGATCGTGCCTGAGAGAGGTGACAGCAATGACAACATGCTGAGAAACCCCCCACTCGAGACCCGCTAGCCTAACAAATCCTAAAACCAGCTCCTGATGGGATCTACCAGGAAGAGCACAAGAGCTGTAGTATGAAGAATTCCAAGATGACTGACAGGCACAATTCCCTCCCTCTTGAGTGCGGGCAGCACCTGGGAACAGGACCAGGTCTGTTCCCTGGACTCTGCAGGTGGGTGAGACGCCACTGTGGGAACCTGGGGAGTCGGGCTGGCTCTGCAGGTACAGGCACCATCCTTCAAGGGCCACAGAATAGCGCCTGTAGGAACTGAGAGCAACCTCAACCTCCAAGAGGAGAGGACAGGGACCTCAGGATTAAAGCCTCGATGAACTTAATTCTGTCAACAACTCGAAAACTCTTTAAGAAGAAATTCAAGCTTCACCTGAGATGTCAGCCCTGGATTTCCGCCTTCTACCACCCCGAGCAGAGGAGCCAGCTAAACTGAAGCTGGACACCCAGCCTGTGGAAGCTACGACATGATAAACGTGCGTGTGTAAGCAACCAACTCTGTGGTCATGAGTGTGAAGCAATTATAGACAAACAGAGAGGTGGAGTCCCACTAAGTTAGACAATGGGAAAATGTCTTAGGCTTTTACACACTCGCCCTAGCAAAGGATAAAATTAAGCCTGTAACTCCAAACCCCAGGCAAATGTGAGGCTGAGTCTGTCGGGACAGCCATTCCCAGAAGGACTGGGCAGGGAGGGAGGTCTTAGCAGAGAGCCTCCTGTGGGGTGGAAGAGAGGCGGTCAGGACACAGGCAGACCCCAGCACACCAGTAAGTCAGGGTGGGGGTAAAAGCATTCTCTGTCCGGTCCAGCTTCTGGTGGCTGTGACCGGTGCTGCAGCTGCTTCACCCGTCTGCCTCCACCCTGTGTCTAATCTCCATCCCTCTTAGAATACCTATGACCACATCCGAGGGTACACATATAATTCATGAACGTATAGCTTTGGCTACCGATATAAGCAAAATTATTTCTCTAAAATAGTCAACCAAATGAGTTAATAAAACAATATATAAGAACATGAACCAAGATACTGTATTCTAGTTATCTCAAAAACAAATCATGACAATTATGACCCATAGCATTTTTTTTTCATAAGGAAACAAATCAAGGGTATATGAAGACTTGGCTACAATGTAATCCATCACTGAGCAGGTTGTACTTACACACTGAGGAAGATACAACCACACACACCCATACACCCTAACAATTAGGAAAAGAAGAAGCCATGTATTTGAAAAAGAACAATGGGGTGTATGGGAGGGTTTGGAGGGAGGAAAGGGAAGGGAGAAAGGATGTGATCATATTACAATATCAAAAATAATTAATATGCCCATGAAAGCATCAAAACTGCATATCGATAGCATGGGTCCCCACGAGAGGGGTGCAGCACTGGTTAAAGGACACCGCAGACGGACTGGAGCACACACCAGGACACAGATGTCGTTCTGGATTGTAAAACTGTAGATAAATCTATCTTCCTTTCTAGATTTTTCTGGTTTTCTAAAAGAAGCATTGTTTTCTGTAATAAAAGCTCTAAACTTATTTTTAAAATTAAAAATAAATTCCTCCTTAATCTTTTTCTTAGGTTTATTTTTGCTATATTTAAATGATGAGTATGGGGGAGAGGAGTATATGCCCAGGAACGCAAGTACCCACAGAAGTCAGGGGTGTCAGAGCCCCTGGGGCGGTGGTTATAAGCGGTGTAAGCTGCTTAGCACAGGTACTGGGAATCGGACTCCAGTCCTCGAGAAGAACACTGAGGCCCCTTCTTAATCTTTTTAATGAACGTTTCTCTCTGAGAAGCAGATGGTAAACACTGCTCACCAGCGGTCTCTGCATTGCTCGAGTCTCTCCTACAGCAGAGGGCTGAGTGCCTTGGGGTCTCGTCTTCTTGGCCGTGAGGTTTTCGGCTGTCTTCACAGGGGGTGCCGCCTGGGGCTGCTGTGCCGGCTTCACAGGGGGTGCCGCCTGGGGCTGCTGTGCCGGCTTCACAGGGGGTGCCGCCTGGG
>NC_022032.1:19857574-19864511 GCF_000317375.1 Microtus ochrogaster | reverse complement strand
GGTGCCGCCTGGGGCTGCTGTGCCGGCTTCACAGGGGGTGCCGCCTGGGGCTGCTGTGCCGGCTTCACAGGGGGTGCCGCCTGGGGCTGCTGTGCAGGTGTTCTCTCTGTGGACCTCACTTTCCTCCTTACGTCATCTTCAGAGCTCTCAAACTCATCGCTGATGGGCTCAAGCTTTCTCCTTGGCTATGAAGGAAACAGCATTGCTTGTTTAGAAAATTCAACTCTTAGACAGGCAGATCTCTGCGAGCTCAAGGCCAGCCTGGTCCACAAAGTGAGTTTGAGGACAGCCAGGGCTGTTACACAGAGAAACCCTGTTTCCAAAGAAAAGTTAAATCTTATGACTTCTTGTCAAGAAACTATGGGATTCCCATTTCTCACTCATAAACATCAAAACTGAGCACAGCATCCAGAAGACAGCAGGATTAGAATGTCACCCAGCTCTCTCGGCCCTTGAGAGCCACAACCTGAGTACACTATCGAATGCCACAGCAACTGGCTGGGGAGGAGAGCTGAGAAGTCTTTCATAACATTTCGGGCATAAACATATTTTTCCTGGGCTAGTCTGATAGTGTGACAGGGAGAGGCATGTGCCACCAGGTCTGCATTCAGTCCCTAAGACCCACAGTGTGGAAGTGTCGAGTGGACCCCCACAGCTGTCCAGTTCAGTCCCTAAGACCCACAGGGTAGAAGTGTTGAGTGGACCCCCACAGCTGTCCGCTGCACACTGTACATACCACATACATACAAACACACACAAA
The DNA here is from genome assembly GCF_000317375.1 of Microtus ochrogaster. Taxonomy (NCBI): domain Eukaryota; kingdom Metazoa; phylum Chordata; class Mammalia; order Rodentia; family Cricetidae; genus Microtus; species Microtus ochrogaster. Next base: position 19,863,751 of record NC_022032.1, on the reverse strand, counting down.
TGAATATCATTATTATAAAAAACATTTCTAAGACTTTTCTGTATGAAAAAATACTGCTACAGGATTTTTTTCTCTATTTGCATCTACTCCAAGTAAAAAGGTTTCTTAGAAATAGAGAAGAACAGTCCCGCATACCTTTTTCGTGCTGCTCTTTAGAGAACTGCTTCCTCTTGCTTTGGTCTCAGAAAGGTTCAAGCTGTCAAACAACAAGCCATCAGCACCGTGTGCATGACATTCTCCACACGACGCTTCAGCGTGAAAACCAGTGGGCCGTGAAGGGTTTTCTACCTGCCGCGGGCAGGCCTTACAAAACCATCTGTAATTCTGTGGGGTAGTTTGAATGTAATTGTCCCCATCAAGCTCATTGGGAGTGACACCTTTAGGAGGTGTGGCCTTATTGGAGGAGGTGTGGTCTCGTGGGAGGATGGCTTTGAGGTCTCATGTAAGCTCAAGTCATGCCCAGTGAGGCAGTTCACTTCTTGTTGTGTTGGGGACTGTGGACCCCCAGATCCTAAATTTCCTGTAAACAACTTGTTTTTCCAATGCTTGCTGCTGCTCTGAGCAAAACAACTTGTTTTCCTGTGTTTGCAGCTGCTCTGAGCACGAGACCCTCAGGAGTTCCTGATGGTAGGGGAGTGGTTTCTGGTGGGTTTGGCTGGGGCGTGGCTATCAGTTAAGGATTCCTATATAAGCTGCCCTGGAACACAATAAAGGGGGCATTTTTGGGGAATTCAAGACCTGTGTCTCTGTCTCTGTCTGTATTTGTGTGTGTCAATCTCCAGGCCCTTGCCAGGCCCGTGAACCATCCCGTAGTACAGGCATAGTACCGTAATACACGTAGTACAGGCACTACAAGATTGTAGCACATGAAGTAGTACAGACGTTACACTGTTGCTGGCATATCAAGATGTAAAACTCTCAGCTACCTCTCCAGCACCATGTCTGCCTGCAGGCCAACATGTTCCATCATGACGATAACAGACTGAACCTCTGAACTGTAAGTTGCCACCCCAATTAAATGCTTTCCTTTATAAGAATTGTCATGGTCATGGTGTCTCTTCACAGAGATAAAGCCCTAACCAAAACACTCCGGCACCAGGGGATCCAACGCTTCTGGAGTCCTAGGGCACCTGTGCTCACTTGCACACACCCACACATATAATTAAAAAAATAGTTAAAGTAAATTTAGCCCTCCCCAAATAAACCAAACAATCTGCTTGAGATGGACCCATACCTTCTGCCCTCTTCTCTTCCGTGAGCGGCTGGAAAGACAGGCGGCCTTTTGGGCAGCTCCTCTTCGGCATCAATAACAGTACTGTGCAGAGGAGGGTCTACAAACACAGAAGAGCAAGTTTACCACGGGCTGTCTAGGGAATGAGGTGTATTCCCTGACAGGGATACCAGGCAATCTTTGTTTAAATGGTCAAGCAAATCAAAGTCTATCCCACACGCCACTTCCCAGATATGTTTTAACTCGTCCCTCAGTAATAGAAGATGTAAACCTTATTGCCAATAAAAACATGGCTCCAGGGGCTAGAGAAGAGGCTCACTGGCTAAGAGCACTTGTTGCTCTTGTCAGGGACCTGGACTTGACTCCCAGAACCCAGAAGGCGGCTTTTAACCTTCTGTAACTCTAACTCCGAGACATCCTCTTCTGGCCTCCATAACCACCAAGCATGCACACGGCACCGACATACATGCAAGCAAAACCCTCATACACACAAACTAAAATAAATCTAAAAAGAAATTTTAAAGGCATGTTTTCAAATTATATATCTATATCTCATGTATATTAATAGAAATGTTTTCATAACACAAGAGAAACATGAGTAGGAAGCCTGACTGGGTCTTTCTTTACCACTCTGCATGTGCTTTATCGAACACACCCCTCGAGGCTGCTGCGCTAGTTATCAACTGCTCAAGCTTACAGTGCACCCCTCTGACTTCATCACTCACAAGCACCGAGCCTTTAGATGGCACTGGGGAGGGCGCCTGCCCTCTCGAGTTCACCTGGACTGCTAGGCCTTTACACTAGAGCAAGAAGTGAACCTGAAGGAAGACGTAGGTGACAACATGGCCTTGGTGGAAAGGCAGGGAAAGGGGATGCTAAGGCTGCTCCTACCTGCTGGGGGCGGTGGATAGAGCAGGGATGGAAAATCTGAAGGGGCAAAGGAGGTGGGTGACCAGTCTCAACAGACGTAATTGCTGCAAGGGGAGCTGGGAAGAGCCAAGCAACCAGGGTTTTTTTTTTTTTTTTCATGTTCCAATGTTAGTATGATGTACAAACTTAAAAGTTTTCTTTCCAAAATAAATAGCAGTTTAAATACTGAACATGTCAACTGCATGATTTTAAGGCTGATAATATATTCCGTGATGCCCTCAACTAAGCAATGGTATTGATTTCTTCTACAGCTGGGAGTGAGGGTCATCAGTGGATGTCCAAAGATAAAGAAATCAGTCCTGAACTTTCACAAGTCAGCTTCTCTAAAGTTTAACGACCTATCAAGAGCACGCCCAGAAGATATTTGACATCATTATAAAAATGCGCATACAACCATTAGATACATTTCACATCTCTTACATAAGTATAACCAGGATAAGAGAAAGGAGGAAAGAGAAAGAGAAGAAAGAGGAGAAAGCCCAAAGTAGCAAGGCTGGGTAAGCCAGGAGCTGAGCCACACACACCGATGTAGGATATAAACTGTGGCAGCCACTGTGGGCATCGAGGAGTCCTCAAACACACAGCCCTACAACCGGTGTGGCTGACGTACACCCCAGGGGTCCTACTTGTGGGCACCTGCACAATAGTGAAAGCAGGGACTCGGAGACACCTGCACACCAAATCTCCACTGACAGATGAGTGCATGACCAAGTCCGCTTTCTGTTGCTGCTGTGTTTTGAGATCAAGCTTCATGTAGCCCAGGCTGTATACTCAAGCCTGACTTTCGACAGATGGTTTTACTGCCTCCCTCTACCTCCCAGGGGTGATGGTTACAGTGCGCTACCACATTCAGCTGGAATTGGGCTTACAGAAACAGTCCTGTACTGTAGGCAAGATCCTGAGCCGCTCCCCAGCACCACAGACACTCGTAACAGGACAAAAGGCAGTTCTGAATCACGATGAGCGTCATGACCCGAAAGGCAATACACTGGATGAAATTAGCTGGATACACAGGACAAATGTGCTGGACAGTTTGATATCAACTTGACACAAGTCAAGTCATCTGAGAGGAGGGAGCCTCCAGAAGATTAGGCTGCAGGCAAACCTGTAAGGCATTTTTTTTTATTAGTGATTGATGGGGGATGGCCCAGCCCATTGTGGGTGGGGCCATTCTTGGACCTGTGGTCCAGGGTTCTATGAGAAAGCAGGCTCCAGGAGAAGCAAGCCAGTGAGCAGTACCCTTCCATGGCCTCTGCATCAGCTCCGGCCCCCAGGTTTCTGTCCTGAGTTCCTGTCCTGACTTCCCTCGATGATAGCAGTGAAGACAAGTATAAGCCAAACAGACCCTTTCCTCCCAGCTTGCCCTGGCCACGGTGCTTCATCTCAGCAATAGCAACCCTAACTGAGACAGCCATGTACCTTCCTCTCACGTGAGGCTCCTAGAGTCGCCCAGTTCACAGAGTGGCTGCCTGGGGCTGGGCCATGAGAACAGGGAGCTGCTTACTGGCTATGGAGTCTGAGTTCAGGATACTGAGAGTTCTGAAGATGAATGGTGAGAGATGGCTGCTCAGTAGTGTGAACGGACCTCTCTGCCACGGACTGCTGTGTTTAAAACTGGTTAAAATCGTAAAGTTTGTGTGTAGATTAACCCTCTATGCATACAACACCACAAGGAGACATTATTTTATACTCACTAGACTGGCTAGAATAAAAAAGTCAGAATGTTAACACCAAAGTTGGTATAAACTCACTATAGATTCAACAGTTCTCCTAGGGGTATGTCTCAGAAAACAGCACACACACACATACACACGTACACGTACGCACAGACACACACATGTACACATTCACACACACACACACGCATGCACGCACAGACACACACATGTACACATTCACACACACACATGCACGCACAGACACACACATGCACACACACACACGCACGCAGACACACACAACCTTGACCATGAATGTTCATAGCAGCACAGCACTATGATCAAGATAAAGAGAACCCAAAGCCAACTGAGCATTAGTAAGCCATAAAATTTAAGAATGAAGTAGATACACGCTACAACCTTGAAAACGTGATGCTAATTCAAAGAAGCTCACCAGAACAGGATAGATAGTCTATGATTCTATTTATATGAAATGTCAGAAGAGACAAAGCCATAGAGTTTGGAAGTAAATTTACAGTGTCCAGGGACCAAAGGAAGGGAAGGGGGGCTGGCTGGTGTGGGGAGGTTCTCCAGGCCAAACCTGCTCCGGCCTTAGATAACGGACATGCTAACTAAGCGTCGCAGCGTCCACGTCCTGACAGGAATGGAGAACACAAACCGAAGGACTCATTCAGCTCCTCTTCATCTCCCATTTCTCCCAGCATGCTTGAGGCAGAATTATCCGAGAAGTCAAACGGGTCCTTAGGCTTGTGCTTTTGACCAGCTCTCTAAAAGTGAATAAAAGCAGTCACTGAAATGGAGACCGTGTGGACCACTCTCTTCTCCTGAGGACCCTACGGTCCTCCTAAGGAGTCCTGCGGTTCCTAGAAGCACTTGACACTTTTGAATCTCGCCACGACTTTGATGATTCAGAACAGGGAAAGGTGAAACACTTGTATGAGACCAGAGTAGACTAGATTCTGGTGGCCATAGGATCTCTCTACCAACTATTAAGCAGAACCATTATGTACAGAAGCAGATACTGACAAGCTAGGGAGGGATGAACATGGCTGTGTTTCAACAGAACTGACTTCTGGGCACTGAAATTTCCTATCATTTTCACAGGGCATGAGACATCTTCATTTAGGTCACCTTTATTTGATTTTTTGAGACAGGGTTTCACTGTGTATTCCAGGCTGACTTTGAACTCAATGTACAGGAGTCCTCCTAAGTGCTAGGATTATAAACAGGTGTGAGCCATCCCATCCAGTTTATTTAAATCATTTAAAAAAAATACAACAAACAACAAAAACCATTCTTAGTTCACAAGGCTGTACAAAAATAAATGGCAGGCTACCTTTGGCCCACAGGTATCATTCACCTAAATCCTTGATGTAGGGGACAGTATGATCCCCTCCCCCAGAAAAAGGGTATAAGCTCATAAGCAGTTTTGACTGCACACAGGGTAAAGCTGCCTTCCTACCGGACAGAGAAGAGGACTTTCAGTTCCATCTGTTTCAATACACAGACGAAACCCTAATCCCGATGAAAGACCAAAATGAGATCATCTTCTATGGTAGCTTACAAAATACAAGAGGATATTATTACAGATAAGGAAAAGTCTGGAAGCTATTAAGGACATGCAATTACACTGGCAGACAAAACCCCAAGCCTCGGGGAAAGCCGCATCCAGAGTGTTATATGGAGAAGTGCCAAGAGACAGCCTAAGATTTGCTCTCCAGCCAAGGATGCCTCCCGCACAGGCAAGGTAACTCCCTCCCCCAGGGAGGACCTGAAAGCCGACCAGGAAGGCTGGGAAGGGGCGTAAGCGAGTAGAGAACCACTCCCCACCCTCACCCCACCCCTGGGCACAGTGAACTTTAGCCACCCTGAGTGGGCAGGAAAGCGGAGCAGGATCCCCCCAGAGGTATGCTAGAGATTCGCCACAGTGAGGGAACACCATCCAGGTTAGAGTCAGGGCAGCAGGGTGGACCTGCTGAAGATGGAGAAAGTCAGGCAACCCACAAGGCCACCAGCGCTCCGAAGAGCTAGTCCTAACCGGGAAAAGCAAGCACCTTCATCGCCCTGACTGGAAACGGCGATACAGGTTATTTGGAATTAGCAATCAAGAGTGTTAAGTAAATGCACTTGCCTTTAACACTTCCTGAAGAAAAACAAAGCTATTACATGGACCAAGAGGAATACCATAGGCCCACACACAGCTGTTAAAAACTGTGGCAGGGAGAAATTGCTATAAGTGAAAAATGACCATTCAAAACATATTACAACTTTTACACGATGTCAATATCTGAATAAAATATCAATCTAGGCACAAAAAAGAATTTTTTTCTTTTCTTT
>NC_022032.1:19853353-19857014 GCF_000317375.1 Microtus ochrogaster | reverse complement strand
CACCACCACCTGGCATGATTTTGTTTTCAATGGTTAAAAAAAATAATGTTAACAAAGACTACTTACGTGTCTCCTAGAATGTGTTCTTCCCAGAGCGTTCTTTGATTGCTTTGCACTATTAAAACACAGACAACAGAGTTAAAAGAGAAAATTAAAAAATGTTTTAAGTAATTCGGGAAAGCACTATAAGCTGTAATTCTTCCCAGGCAATCCTTTCCCAACTGTTCTCTTCATCAGTGCTCACCGAGCAGAGCAGACACCATGGCAACAAAGGAAGCAGAATGGGAAGGGGCGTGTGCTCAACACCCCACTTTGTAAACCATCTCCACTGTGTGTGTTAGGTTACAACACAAAGGGGATCTTCCTATCAGTTGCAATAAGATGCTTTCAAAAGGCAGCGCCGGGAAGAGAACTTTCCCAAGACTTAGTCTGCGCATCTGCGTGAGGACCTCCTATACTCTAACCCTGGTTCTCAAATTTTAGCTGATGTCAGAGCTGCCTAAAAGGCTTGGGCTGGAGATGCAGGCCAATGGTACACTTGTCCAGCACACATGGGCCCTAGGTTTCATCTCCAGAAATGAAGTTGGGGGCTATCCATCGCTGCTCTGTCTAGCTGGCTGGTTAAAAACAAATTGCCTAAAGTCACCACACCCCCAATATTTGACACCACAGAAACTCTCAGCTGAGGCTAAGATTTCTCATTTCTAACCAGTTCCCAGCTTTAGCCGATTCTCAGACTGACAGAACATTTGATCTGTGATAACTACAGACTACAATTCCGGGGTTCAGAAAGCTTAAGTGACTTCTGACTGCCCCCCATGACGGAAGTAGGTATGAAAACCAGGTACATAGCTGCTTAACATAAACTCTTTCCTGTGTTTTCTTGTCTGTGCTCCAAAAACACAAAGAAATTTCCTTCTGGTTTGGCTGGCCTAGAGCACCTTCAAACGATGGAAATCCCTAAGATAACCACCTACACAGTCTCTGTTGTACGCGCCGGTGTTTTAGGAGTGAAGAAGGAACAGATTTCACGAGGCTCAAGCCTCAAGATGCTGAAACAAAAACAAATGGCTTAGCAGATTTTCTGAACATTTCCCTAGTCAGCCTGACTTGCAATCTTCCCCTGCAAACCGAGTGTCTTCGGTACCTACAAACACCATCTTTCACAGGCAATCTTCCCACGGAAGGTCTCCTACCCAGCAGAGGACTTTTTTACCCAGATCCCTACCAGGTTTTGGATGCGCGCCAGACACTCGCAGAACATCCTTCGCCAGGAGATCCTAGACCCAACCTTCCAGAGCACAATTTGGTGACCTCTTTTGAGATGCATTTGTCTTCATAATAAAAAGAGGCCTGACGCATCCTGTATGTGCTTTAGGCATTTAGGTCATCCCAAATACTAAACAAACGGCTGCTTGGTCCCTCTCTAGAGATCTGGTTTGGCTGTAAGGTCTGTGTTGCATCCAGCTTGACCCCTGGGACTGTATCCCCCTCCCCAAGACTCTAGGGCAGGACCTGTGGGAACCGAGGCCGGGTCGGCGAGTCTCTGAGACAAGCTGAGCCCGTCCTGGGAGGCGTGCGGGGCGGCTGCACTTACCCCGGGGACCCCGGGTATCTCAAGCTTCTCCGAGCCGCCATCCTACCGCTCCCGACACCCCAGACTGCCAAAATTCGCGCCAAGCTGGAGCTGTTCGGAGCAGCCAATCAGAATCTAGTCCTGTCTCTGCCCCGACACTTCCGGGGCGGGCCCAGCCGGCTTCCAGGGCAAGAGCATGGCGAAGACCCAGACCTGGATTACACGCTGCAGCGGAGCGGAGTTCCGACGCGTACCGCTGAGCTGCCACCGCTCTGTTCCTCCTACACCAATACCGCTCCAGGGTTTCGGAAATTCGTGGGCGGGGACATGACCCGGATGTGCGGGTGAGGGTGGGCCCGAGCCGCTCCTGGACTTCCGGGAGGCTTATTTGCTTGTTTTGGGGATGATTGTCGAACGCCTTGCTTTGAGAAATGCATGTCCTGCTTTTAGCTCCTTTCCGCAGCGAACTGTTGAACTTGATTATGTTATTGGTGCTCCTTTTATAAACAGGGAGGATCCCTTCTGATCCCATACTCATGATTCTTTTTTAAAAATCTCTCTTGGTGCAAAAGAATGAAAAATGAACTTAATTGGATCAAAGACGTAAGAGCTAAAACGGCGAAACTCAGAAGGAAACTGAGTCAAAACAATGGTCTTGGGCAATGATTTTTTTTTTAAATTTATGTGTATGAATGTTTTGTGTGTGGGAGGGAGGGAGACCGACGTACGTGAATGGTCCCTGTGGAAGTCAGAACAGAGCATCGGACACCCTGAAACTGGAGTTACAGATGTTTGTGAGCCACCATGCGTGTACTGAGAATCGAACCCGGGGTCTTCAGTAAGAGACTTTAAACGTCTGAGCCATCTCTCCAACTCTGACAATGATTTCTTTTTTTCTTTCTTTCTTTCTTTTCAAGACAGGGTTTCTCTGTGGTTTTGGAGCCTGTCCTGGAACTAGCTCTGTAGACCAGGCTGGTCTCGAACTCACAGAGATCCGCCTGCCTCTGACAATGATTTCTTGATTAACTTAAAACACAGCTGGCTATAAGTGTAGAGATGGGGAGGAGGGGATAGATGGTTGTACAAAAAGGTGGATGTATTTAATTCCACCAAATCACAAACTTAAAAATGATTAGAATGAAAAAAATGGAATGTCCACTTTTATGTTACATATTTATCACAATAAAAATATGCATACAAAGGAATATAATATTGTAAAGGTAAAACACAAGCACCCATATTACTGAATGAGGTCATAAAAAGTTATAGCTTCAGACTCTTCTTTGAATGGTGTCCTCTTCTTCCCAACCATAACTATCCTTTTTATTTGTAAAGCATTTTAATGCTTTTCAGCCTTGATTATGCCCCTATGTATAATTATTGCATAGTTATAAATGACATTTGGTAGGTTTTTGCCATAATTTTAAAGTCTCCACATCTGCATGGAGCGCTAGTTCACTCAGATTGCCTTTGAAATTCATTAGTAAATATTGGTGTCATTGTTATCCTCTTGTGGTAGGAATACTTTCTTGCCCTTTGCTATTCCCCACAGTGCATCCCTGTACAACCTTGTGTCTCCGGGGCGCACATCTGTGAGTGTCTAGGGCGGAATCAGTAGAGCTACTGCTTTATAAGATTATAGAAATGATCAGCCAGTTTTCGTACGCGGCTCTGTAAACTGTAGACCGTTCAGCTAATGCTCCCCTTGATTCCACACAGTTGACAAGCTTTTGAGATGAAGTGTCTGTGTTTATAATTTGCATTTTCCTCAAGCAAATCGTCTACTCATTGCTTATAGTTCATTCCTGCTTCCTCTTCAGCGAAATGTGTGTTCACAGCTACCCAGAAATCATCTGGGTGACTGCCGCAGAAGGATAAACCACCTTGTGGGGATTGAAGGAAGTTCCCCATGGATGGGTAGAAACGGGCTTCCTGGAACCACTGAACACTGGCACGTGTTGGAGAGGCAGCGGCTGCATTTTCTGGGGGAGGGGTGTGGATAAGCCTTTTACGCTTTGTAGTCCTGGAAAAAAAAGAAATCACTCAGCAGTTAAAACAGGAAGGGATCCCTCCCCCAGTGGAAAC
>NC_022032.1:19850689-19852406 GCF_000317375.1 Microtus ochrogaster | reverse complement strand
AGAGAGAGAGAATAAATGGCATCTCCTGGCGCATTCTTGTTCATGCTCACGAAGGAGAGGCTGAGGCAGGAGAATCTCAAGTTTTATGCCCGCCTGAGCTACGTAGCCAGGGTGTCTCAAAAGAGAAAACCAGCCAGGCGTGGTGGGGCGTGCCTTTAATCCCAGCACTCTGGAGGCAAAGACTGCTAGGTCTCTTTGAGTTCAAGGTCAACCTGATCTATGTAGTGAGTTTTAGGTCCCCAGAGGGGTTATAGAATAAGATCCTATCAATAAGAAGAAAGGAAAACAATAGCAACAAAGAACTAAAACCGCTGCAAAGAAAAGCCAAACAACAAAGGGAACCAAGCCCCATAAAACCTGTTGAATGCTTGGGATAAACTGAGCACGGTGGGGGAGGGGGTTACTTCCCTGTGACAACTTATCTTCCCCGTGGAGTAGTTTAGTGAAAACATTGGTCCATCTCCCGAATTCGCAGCAGCTGATGTTTAAATGGGGGTATTGTTATTTCCCCTCCAGGACAATAAGGAAGTAAGGTACCTGGATCCAGATAGTCCACACAATGGCTTACCACTCCTCACTGCGCTTTTTCTCTAGAGAACATTTGCTGAATTTTCTGTTCTGTAGTGTCCACCAGAGGGCAGAAGAAGAAAGGGACTGGAGACGTTCAACTTTCAGTGAGACCTGAGCTGCTTCAGTCGTAAATGTCAGTTTGCGATTAAAGGCTCATGGTGCTTAACTTGTTTCTCCCCATTACACGAATTCTATTCTTCCACAGCTTGGGAGATGCATTTCTGCTACTATCCCTTTAAAACAGTCTGACTTGCCTTCTTTCATCTTATATATTTTATTACTTCATTTTATTCTATAGGGTCTCATATAACCCATGCTGGCTGGCCTTGGCCTCACATGTCCCTGAAGATGACCTTTGACGTCCTGGGCCTCTGGTTTCTACCTCCCAAGTGCTGGGATTACAGGCATGGGGCCATCACGCCAGGCGCAGGGTCTGGTTTTATACCGTGGGAAGGAAGAGAAGATCTTAAATTTTCCTGCTATTATTTACCGTCCTGCGGCCCTTATTCAATGTTGTGTAGACACTAGATTTGCAATTTCATAAATAAAGGTCGTTATCTGCTACAGACAGGCCCACAGCTGTAGCTGTGACATTGCAAAACAAATTGCAGTCCCCAGGAGGGCCGGAGAGGGAGGGCCATTTGCCCATGGTCGGTCCCTTTAAGAGGCAGCGAGACCCAGAAAGGAAGCGGTAACATTTGAGTCTTTTAAAATTAGAGGGCAGAAAGATTTTTTCCATTACACCCGAGAGCCGGGCCTCTAGATTCCTTCTCTATCACATGCTTTCCAACGGCCCCTTGGCTCTCTCGCCAGAAGACTAAACTTACTTGCTGTGTAACTAATATTGGCCTACTTTTTCCAGACCTAACTGGCACTGTGCCAGCCCACACGGCTAAATTAGTCAGACCAGCACCTCACGAGTTGGCATTCTCACGTGTTTCAAATTCCATTCCCAGTGCCCTGAAGGGCTGGGAGGGATAGCCGGTGGAGCCCTGGCAGGAGCAACTAACGCCACCCAAATCCAGGGTTTCTTTAGCCTCAGAATACCCTACTCACTGACTTGGGACCTTCTTGTTATAATACAAGTGGGTATAAAAGAATCAAGGAAGTACAAGAGAGGGAGGGGGAGAGAGAGAGAGAGAGAGAG
>NC_022032.1:19845301-19849669 GCF_000317375.1 Microtus ochrogaster | reverse complement strand
AAAAAAAAAAAAAAAAAGAATGGAAATAGCCCGAGAGCCAAAGGTCCCATCAACAGAAAGAATCCACCAGATGGCTTCCTGGTTGACACAGCATTCTCTTTGTGAGATCTTCTGTAGTGCACGACCTCTTCCAGTGCTGTGCTAAACCCGCTTAGCCAGCCCTCACAACCCTTTAGCCTTGTTGCTTGGTCTAAATGAAGAACGCAGTGCCCTTCCTCGTCACTAGGCGACAAGCATCTCTTTCTCTGAGCTTGGAAAAGTGCAGCTTTCCTGGAGGCCCCGACACCTGCAGTCCCACTGAACTAATGAAGCAGGTGCTCCCTAGGCTGGGGGGGACAGCATGGCATGTCCGAAGGGTGTGCAGGAAACAAAAGTCTGATGTATTTGGGGACCCGAAGTACGTTCAGTGCAGCTAGGACAGTGCTGACGAAGTGGCAAAAGACAAGGCTAGAGAGAAACAAGTGTCCCCGATTTCTTTACTCCCCAAGTATAGGGCAGAGACCAGCAACATTATCATCGCCTGAAGTGCACAGATGCGCAGAACTGTTGGCCTGACTCCAGACCTCATGCACCAGAGTCTTCAAGGCTGACCCGTGGTGCGATGTGCTGTGTGGTCTGAAATGTCCCCCTCTGAGGACGTTAGGCAGTTCAGAGCAGAGTACGACAGGCCTCCGAGAGATTAAATAGAGAAACCACATCACACTAACTATTCTTGGTATAGAGTGGGTCAGCACAGGCACATTGCAGGGACAGGTGGGCCGCTAAGGTTGGCGTAACTGTCTTGGCAAAAGGTGACTTCTATCCTTCTTGGACAGTGGGCGTGAAAGACAGAGAGAAGCAACCAGGTTTGTCGATAATAGAGAATATATCACTAGGACCTGGCAGGAGGCAGGCCTGAATTTTTGCCACAGGCATGGCTTCTTTATTGGGAAGTCTTCCTAGGGCCAAAGAACTGTCGGGGAGCAGTGTCAGCGGCTATGGGAACACAAGAGATCCCCAAGTGAGAGTACTTCTGGGTCAGCACGGATTGCCTCATGCAGAATGTGAGCAAACTGGATTTGTCTACAGCTCACACATTACCTGTGCAGAGTGCCCACCCACCCCTGCGGCAGGGCACCGCTGCCAGGGTTACTCCCAGCCCTCTCCCTTCTCTCTCCCTTTTGCATAACCTACATGGAAAGCCGGAAGCCTGCCAGTGTTCTCTGGAACCCCAGCAGCCTTGTGGGACTGAGCAAGGATGATTCTGATCTGTCAAATTTGGCCGTCAGAACTATTTCCCTCCTCCTGTTTGAAACAACACAAAAGAGCTGCTAAGAACTTTTATGCAAGCTGGGTGGTGGTATTGCACTTTTACCCCAGCACTCAGGAGGGAGAGGCAGGCAGAGCTCTATGAGTTCAAGGTCAGCCTGGTCTACAGAGTGAGTTCCAGGACAGCCAGGGCTACACAGAGAAATCCTGTCTCAAAAAATATTTTTTTTTCTATGCAAAATATATTGGGAGAAGGGTTTTACTCTTGGCCAAAACTCAAGAACATGATATAGAAACAAAATCCAACTGCCAAGGCTTCTCTGAGGGGCCGGGAGACACCGCTCAGACGATAAAATTATTGCCGAACGAGCACGGGGACTCGAACCTGAGTTCAGTTGCCAGTATCCGCATCAGAAGCCAGCATGTGCTATGTGTAATCGTGTTGTGTTTATAATCTCAGCATTTTTGTGGACCCACGGATCCGGGCTGGTAAAGACAGGTAGATCTTCCGGATTTGCTGGCCAGCTAGTCTAGTCTGCTCAGAGAGCCCCAAGTCCCAGTGAGAGACCCTGCACGGATCCGGGCTGGTAAAGACAGGTAGATCTCCCGGATTTGCTGGCCAGCTAGTCTAGTCTGCTCAGAGAGCCCCAAGTCCCAGTGAGAGACCTTGCACGGATCCCGGGCTGGTAAAGACAGGTAGATCTCCCGGATTTGCTGGCCAGCTAGTCTAGTCTAGTCTGCTCAGAGAGCCCCAAGTCCCAGTGAGAGACCCTGCCTCAAGGTGGATGGATCCTGAGGAACAGCACCTGAGTTTGACCTCTGGCCTCTTCCATGTGTGGGCATACAAGTGATATACATGTCCGTACACACACACACACCTTTTTGAACAAGTCAAGGTATCAAAGGGTTAAGAATCCAAAGGGGGGGGGGGTTGTAATCTAGACTGCTTTTTAGCCCAAATATGTGGATAGTTAATATGCCAAGCCAATTTCACAATTATCCCTGCTAAAACAGAAGAAACGTGTCATGGATTTTGTCACTAAGTCTGGGACACAGTGGTCAATGGATAGCTCAAGCAGGTTGGGGAAGATGGCAGGTGGCCTTTTGGGATCTCCTATTGTGCAGGGTGCCTGCTAACTTGGAGCCCAGGTTTCTAGCCTGTGACGACCGGGAGGCCACGGCAGAGGAACTGCCTCTGCACTGAGACCTGAAAGAGCAGACCCCCGCAGTCAGACCCATAACTGAGGCCTAGCTCCATAAAAAACGAGGAGGGGGCTGCCGGCTGAAGAACGGGAGGGATGCTCCAGGCCCCGGGGAAGGTGAGACCTGTAGCCTTCACCAGTCAGGAGCCTCAGGGAATGTCTTTTCTCCCTGTTCTCTGCCAGGGGACAGGCTGGTGAGCTCCACTCATTCTGCTGGGAAAGGGTCCAGCAGCCAGAAGGGCTCATGACGGACCCAAAGGGAAATTCCGGAATCAGTGACATTTACGTTCCTTCAGCTGATGGCATCACTTGCAAAACTGAAAGCAGGTGTAGCGACGGGAAGTTCATTCTCTCTGAAGATCCACTAATTCAGAAAAAACGCTGAGCTGTGACCAGGCCATCATCAGGCTGTGGGCCTCACACCCTAGACAGGGACAGCAAACAGGTGAGCCGGGCGCAGAGAGGCCTCTCGCAGGGCAGCTCCACCCTGGGCTGATTAGCCAATCTCTCCCTCTCACTTTCTCATGCATAATTGGAATTTATGTGTAGCTGATAAATAGAGGCACTCAGACGCACCGCGACCTTCCTACTCAGTCACCACGCAGCTGCCACGTGGAGCGCGTGTTGCCTCCCTCACCTGTGGCAGATGAGGCTTTACTATCGGCTCTTCCCTCTGCTTAACTTGGGTTCTAGTCCATTCTTCCTGCCGGACGCTTTCTTCTCTTCCTTGGGTCGCTCTCATGCCTGCCTTTAGGTCTAGGAACTCCCCGCTGAGGGCCAGCTACTACTCACACACAGAATGGGTTCTCTCACCTGGCCTGCGCGGCTCTGCTCAGGTACCATCTGTTTATCTGGTGTCCCTCACAGTAAAAAGATACCTACTGTTCCACCCTGAGATTGTGCCTTAACCCACCTCCCAGGCAGGGCTCTGTCCTCCCCTTTCCCCAGCAAGTGACGTCCAGAGCCGCTGCCATTTTTTCCTGTGTTCGGCCTTTCAACGGTGCTGTTGAAGACCCTTCCCTATTTTCTGGGTATCTATCCTCTGCAGGTTCTCTGGGGTTATTCACAGGTCTAATTCCCTGCTCCACAGCTGGCCACAGGCTCATCTACTGCTCCATAGGATCCTCGAGTGAGAAGACTTCAAATCCAGGTCCAAAGTTCCCTCTCTAAGACAGACCTGGCTCTGAGTCCTCTACAACTCAGGACGTGGGCTCTATCATCGAGGCCACTCTGAGAACACCAAATATTCTCCCGACACTGACACCAGCTTGTTCAAGATGCTACCTGAGACTCTGCGGGTTTTGTTTTTTTTGTTTTTGTTTTTGTTTTTGTTTTTTTGAGACAGGTTCTCTCTGTGTAGCTCTGGCTGTCCTAGAACTCACTCTGTAAACCATGCTGGCCTTGAACCCACAGAGATCTGCCGGCCTCTGCTCCCCTCCCCGCCAGGGTTGGGATTAAAGGTGTGCACCACCAGGCCCAGACTCTGTGGTTCTTATCTGGTCCTTAGCATTCTGTTTTCATCCCTGTGCAGCGATTTCCAGAGCAGCCAGCTGTTCCCCAGAGGGGTAGGTAATTCAGGGGACATCGCTCTTTACTTCCGGAGCTTTCCTCCTGAACCCAGAGTGCGATCAAGAGCCCTTTCACGACGGTCAACTGAGGTCATCTCTTCTGTTTTCTCTAGCTTACCTGGGTGCTCAGACCCCACTGGCTCCCTTCTGCTTCCTTCAACCAATCAGCCTCTGTCACCCCAGGGCCTTCACACTCACTGTCTCTTCTATTTGAAAACCTTTCCAGACTAGGGGAAGCTGTTCCCTGTTCACCGAGGTTATCACCTCCAGCGTCACCTCCCCACACAGACCTCTCCCAATAATGTAGTGGTTTTCAACCTGTGGGTCGCGACCCTTGGCGGGGGTGGGGG
>NC_022032.1:19841898-19845201 GCF_000317375.1 Microtus ochrogaster | reverse complement strand
GGGTGTGGGGGGGGCTCAAATGACCCTTTCGCAGGTTCACCGAGGACCATCGGAAAACACAGATATTTACATTATGATTCATAACAGTAGCAAATTAAGTTATGAAGGAGCCACGAAATAATGTTATGGTTGGGGGGTCACTACAACATGAGGAACTGTATTAAAGGGTCACAGCATCAGGAGGGTTGAGAACCCCTGTGAAAACGACACTTACGAGGGCAGATCAATACAACCGTTTTTTGCCTAAAGCCTAGCACATCGGAACTACTCCTTTGCTCTCTTGCCTATGGCCTGTTTCTCCGAAGCACCTGCGTGGAAGGATCTTGTTGGCGGGAGGACTGTATCGCTGCAGAACAGAGCAAATCCAGAGCTTGGTGATGGCAGACATGCAGTTACAGGTTGCTTGCCCACCTAATAGGGCTTAAAAGAGATTAAATAAGAACTCGAAGAACACCACGTAGGCATGGCCACAGCAGGTTACCCCAAAGGTGTGGTTATTGCCACCCTCACAGCTGGTGATTCCCAGGGGTTCTGAGACATGGAGTCAAACACATCTGTAACCCAGCTTTATGCCTCATTTTCCCCCTCATGTACGATGGTGGCTTCCATCAATCTGTTGGCTCCTGATGGATTTGGGGTTGCCCAAATCGTGCGTGTCTTTTGACGTCATAAAAACAGAAACTCAAGCAGCATTAGCTAATGAATGGTGCAGAAAAATCCACTATCTAGAACCTAAGGCCACTGGGACTAAAGCTTAGAGGTACAGCTGCTGCTATCTGGCAGCCCACATTTCCTCCTGAAGTTCATTGTTGAAACACCCCCCCCCCACACACACACACCAGCAACAACAGCAGCAGCAGCAATCCAGCGTGGGACACTGCTCTATGTTTTCGCTTTAGTTGCATCTGTAACCTTGGGATAAAAGCAGAAACTGGCTAAGAAGATGAGCTAATCTGGCTTGTGGAAGCACACCCTACAGTCTAAAACACTCCATACACTTCATACATCATTACTCTACGCAGATCTAAAGGTAGAGAGCAAGCCAAAATATTTACTAGATGCCAGCTATCCTTAAAAACAGACCGGCTTTGGGGGTTTAGAGATTACGCTAGGGAGTGTCCTCACTGGCCTGGAGGGAGGGGCTGGCTTGAGCTTCCTGCAGGGTTGAGCAGGGTTGCCTGCTGGACTGGCCTTCCCTGCAGTGAAATGCTCTGTAGTTTCTGGCTCCTGGTCCCTGGCTCAGTGTCTATTACAAGACCAGCTGTCCTGGCAGTTGCTAAGATGCTTAATACGCAGTGAGCCTGGAGACAAGAAAGAGCTGCCTTATGGTCAGGCAGAGGCACCCTGAAGTCACTTGTCTTTCTGGAGAGGTGAGAGACAGAGCCACCATGTGAGTGTTGGGTACTGAATTCGGGTCCTCTACAAGAACAGCGAGTGCTTTTAACTCCAGTATTCCTCTCCAGCTTCACAAACTCATTTAAAAAAAAAAAAAAAAAAAAAGGGACAGAGGGTTTTCACTGATAGCTTCTCCAGAGAGAATATATAAATGTCCTTGGAGCAGAGATCTCCGCATCAATGGCTACCTAGGAAATACAAATCCAAACCACACTCACTCAGACTATTATAAAAACAAATGACACTAATTTCACTTCCAAGTATACACAGAGAAGTGTTGAAAGCAGGGACTCAAAGTCTTCAGAGGTCTCTCTTTGCTCGCCAATGTGACACTCAGTCCATCTCCTCTCGCCTTCGGGTCAAGATAAAGAATCCCCAGCTCCTTCTGCAGCACCACGTCTGCTTGCATGCTGCCACGTCCCACCATTACAATGGATTGAACCTCCGAATTGTAAGCCACCCCAATGAACTGTTTTCCGTCATGAGAGTCTCTGCGCTCATGGGGCCTCTGCACAGCAACAGAAACCCTAACTAAGGCACAAATTAAGTGGAGTGAGACAGTGTCACCTCTGCTGCCACTTCGAGGGAATAAAGTCAAGTTCACAGAGAGGAAGCGGGATGGTGGCAGCAAGGGGCTGAGCTGAAAGGAAACAGGAAAGCTATTGACAAACAGACACAGAGTTTGTCCTCCGCAAGATGAACACTTCTGCAGGGACGAAGACAGACCCCGTAGGAATGCGAACACAAGGCCTCTAGGAGCTGGACGTTTCAAACGGGTGAAGAGGAGGGCATGTCTGAACACTTCACCAGGACAAACCCAACCACCCGCTTGGTCACCTCACCGCAACAGCCGTGCTCTCAATGTCAAGACCTATTTAGTGAACGCTTGCGAGTTTCTAAGTCCCAGGTTTGGTGCTGGAAGAAAAGTAATGCCTGCTCTCAAGACCTTAGGCTTCAGTCAGGGCAAAAGAACAAGATGAAGGCAAAAATGGGATTTTAAAACAAGAAAGGCAATCTGAACTAGGAGGCATGAATACACACTAGAAATGTGTAACTCCCAATCAGGAGAGGTGACTGGCTCTGTTGTCACTAACGGGTTGACCGATTTGCATAGTAATGTGTCACCAAAGGAGTTACTAGTTTGTTTTTACAGGTAGCTCCCTCAGAAAAACAAGCTGGGGGCTGGAGAGATTGCTCCATGGTTAGGGGGGCCAGAGTTCAATTCCAGAATCCACACAATGGTGGTGGCTAACAACAGCCTATAGCTTCAATTCGAGGGGACCCAGCACCCCATTCTGGCCTCCTCAAACACTGTATTCATGTGATACATGTAGGCTAAACACCCATACACATAAAACAACAAAATAATTTAATAAAAGCCTGGCCATCCCTCATAGGCCCCTTTGCCATGTGATAACCTATACCACCATGGGACTCTGCAGAGACCCCCTGTCAGCCAGATGGCATCTAATCAGATGGGTCCATGAATGTGAATGTCTTTAAACCCACAACGGTACACTTAAATATTAAGTTAAGATGGTGGCTGCTGCTATGTTCTCAGGCTTCCCAGCCTCTAGAACTGAGCTAAATAACCTTTATGGTTTTACAAATTACCTGTCTCTGATATTGTGTTATAGCAACAAAAAATAGAACAAAACAAGCTGTGTCGGACATTCATCAACATAAAACACTATCCACAACGGAAAGAGCAGACTAGGCCTGTAATCCCACCTACTCAGGAGGCTGAAGCAGTTCAAGTTAGTCGTTGGCTGCAGAGTGAGTTCAAAGGTGATTTAAAGAGAACTCAAAAAGAAGAGAACACTAGCCGGGCGGTGGTGGCGCACGCCTTTAATCCCAGCACTCGGGAGGCAGAGGCAGGAGGATCTCTGTGAGTTCGAGACCAGCCTG
>NC_022032.1:19836734-19841798 GCF_000317375.1 Microtus ochrogaster | reverse complement strand
CTATCCACAACGGAAAGAGCAGACTAGGCCTGTAATCCCACCTACTCAGGAGGCTGAAGCAGTTCAAGTTAGTCGTTGGCTGCAGAGTGAGTTTTTTTTTTGTTTTTTTTTTGTTTGTTTTTCGAGACAGGGTTTCTCTGTGGCTTTGGAGCCTGTCCTGGAAACCAGGCTGGTCTCGAACTCACAGAGATCCGCCTGTCTCTGCCTCCCGAGTGCTGGGATTAAAGGCGTGCGCCACCACCGCCCGGCCTGCAGAGTGAGTTCAAAGGTGATTTAAAGAGAACTCAAAAAGAAGAGAACACTAGGGAGATAGCCCAATGACAAAGAACATTCCTAGCATATATCAGGCCCTGGGTTCAAACCCCCATAAGACATGCATTCTCTCACTCTGACTCTCTCTTTCCTTCCTCCCCTCCTAAAAGCAACACCTCCCCACCAACACACACACATACATAAAGACAAACACAAACTTGAAGAAGCTGCAGTGATAACAATGGTGACAGTGAAATTAAACACAACAGACTTGAAAGAAATTGGGAGTTAGCTAACACCTGTTAACACAGAGCAGGCCACGAAAGGGAGAGCAAAAGGTAGCTGTAAACAGGACACCTCTACACCAGTCGTATAGTAAGAGAATTACTCCGATATAGTGGAATTAAATCCATCACCACAGACCAACAGCTGCTAATGTCTCTTGACACTGTGGCTTTGGAGCAAAGCCGCTCCTAAGACGGGGGGCCCTTATCATTTATAGTCCAGCTGCCATACCTTGGTGTTCCTCCCATGGCATGTGAGGACAGTAGTCACACTGGTAGAGGGGCAGGGGGCAGTTTAAGTGTCAAGAATGACTGGGCCGGAGAAGGAGACCAGGGACGGGAAGGAAGCGATGGGAGGGGTCCCAGGAGGGCCACCCTTACTCAAGATGCACAGCACGGGTGGACCGTCCCCAACGTTACACTGCACTCCTAAGACATTCTCCACTCACTCGAAATGCAGAAATATTTATTTTGGTTTCCTTCATTGTTTTTGGAAATTCTGTTTTGGTTTATAAAACATAGAAATAGCCAACACTGAAAGCAAACATTCAAAACCCCCGTTGTGAAAATTATTGACTTCTTGTGCAGTTAAGAATACAAGTATGAAGTTAGGGTACCAAATAGTGTTATTACAGTGACGATTCCTTAGTGCAAACCCAGTTGTGGTTCAGTAACACACGCACTGTCACACGGCCAACAAGGGTGGCCTCGAAGGTATCAACGACAGCAAGACCAGGTCACAGGTGGCAAAGACTCGCAGTAAAGTGAAATGCTGCTAATTTCCCAAATTAACTTTGCAAAACAAAAATTCCTTGAGGAGTTAATCCCAGGATTTTCCCCAGATTTTTACACACCAGAATGTTGGCTTGTCAAATGCATCTCACAGAAATCAGGTAGTTTTACATTTACTCACTACTGTCCATTCTAATAAGTACCCATATTTACCAACTCCCTTAACAGTTTTGAAGACACGCTTTGCCTGAGTTTAACTGGGAGGAAAAACAGCAAGTTGATCCCCACATCATCACTGGCTAGGAAAACCAGGGTTGGAGCCCAGTGGCCATCACAGTTGTGAGGCGGTTCCACGAGGAGCTGGTGGACAGCAGCGGAGGAATCGCAGCTGAACGTGGCCAATCCAGGTGGTTCTCTGACAGACCATCTTCATTGCAGAGTCTAAGGCAGGAGTTCTCACAAGGCCTGGGAAGGGCATGGGGGGTCAGATCTGGAGAAGAGTCCGAGGGCATCCTGCTGCGTGTGTGGGAAGCTGCTGGCTCGCAGGAGCTGCCATGTTTTCTTTTCTTCTTTTCTTTTTTTCTGAGATTGGGCGCCAGCATTGTTCTGAGGAGGACTGGTCTTTTAGTTTGCTGGGAACCTTGTGTCCCAGCAGGCACAGCAGGGACCGTTTGGAACCCTTACAAATAAGAAGGGTTGTGTGAGTGTATTGTGTAGGAGGTGGAGGAGTGGAGGGGGAAGGGATTTAAAAAGAGAAATCTGCGGTCCGCGGCGACTTGCTTCCGCCTGGACACTTGTTCGTACTCATGAAGGGACAGCTTTCCTCCAGTGCACTGTACTCTCGAGCAGCAAACTGCTGCGGCATGGGCAGCAAGGGGCAGACACATCAGAGAGAGCAAAGTCCTAACCCCTCAGTGAGAAAGACAGGAGACAGAAGTTTTAACACCCCACCTTAGCGGCTGAGGAAATCTTAAATAACTTAGCACTTTTATGGGTTCCCCTTTACAATATTTAAGGCTCGTTTTGGAAATCGTGTATCACCAGGGTCGTGGGCTGCAACACACGTGACTGTAAGGCAGTGTTCCGTGCCCTCTAAAATCCCTACGGTAAGACCCCAGGGACAAGTCCCTCATGGCCATTTCCTTTCCTACACTTGCTGCAGGCGAAGTCTGTTACCAACGCGAAGGCCATTGGTACAAGGAGGATTGTGGAGGTGTGCCGTTTCTTCCAAGTCGTCATCTTCACATTAAATCTTGATGGTGGAATACATTTCATCTATCTGTGACCTGAAATAGTTCCGTAGCTCTGGCCTTTTTGCCTTCAATGTTGGAGTCAGAAGGCCATTGTCAGTAGAAAATAATTCCGTGTGTATAGCAATGCCTTTGACCTGCAAATAAACAAAGCTGTTAAAATGAGGGGAGAAGACAGACACAAGTCGTCTCAACAGAAATGAAGTTCTCAGCGGTGATGGAGGCCTGTAAGGCACCCAATCCAGCCTCTCATTTCACTGTGCATCCTCGAGGGAGGATGGGGGTCCCACAGGACAGAATTCAGAAGCGTGGGTCAAGCTCAGGGAAGTACGCAGTCATAGACTGAGTACTGGTGCTACAGAGACTGCTCGTCACTTAAGAGCACTTCCTGCTCTTCCAGAGGACCCAGGTTCAATTCTCAGAACCCAAGTTGGGCAGCTCATGACTGCCTATAATGTCAGCTTCAGAATCTGACACCTCTGGCCTCTTCAGCACCTGTACCCGTGTGCACATGGGTATACATGCGTGAACGAGCACGCGCGCACACACACACACACAAATGTTTAAGAAGAAAATCCTTCCGCATCAAACTACTCCTAGTATTTCCTTAGGTCTGCTCTTCAGCCTCTAAAATCTGCACATTAAAAATCTTCAAGTCAGGTTCTGTTCTACACCGCATCTGCCCTTGGATCAGCGTCACACCTGCTCAAACGGCTTCAGACCAGCTTCCTTCCCGAGTTTCACCATGTCTTCCAGGATAGCCTTCTGGACATCCTAACAATGTAAGGAAAAACAGATTACTTTCTCTCATCCCTAGAGGTGCTGAGAACAGAGTGGAGAGGCAGAAGACGGTCGGAACAGTGCCGAGTCTCACCTTATGTCTGCACAACTCCTCAAATGAGCCTTGAAATCCCCTCTTGGAGGCCCAGGATCCCAGGTTCTCAGCATCCGGGACCACAACAGCTATGAGAAATGCCTACGACACACACAAGCGAGTCATTACCAGTTGATTTGTCTATATTGCAGGCCCATGGGAATATCTGGTAATATTATGGGTTGTTGCTCAGAATGTATTCTGACATGCGCCCTCCCAGGGCTCCTTGAGCCCAGGTGAGGAACTACCAGCCCTCAAGTAGATAATTACAGATCAAAATCTAATAACAAGGCAATTTTTATTTACTTTGATTCAAACTTTTTTAACTTGCCTTTTTTTTTTTATTTTGAGAGCAGGATCTCATATAGCTCAGGCTAGCCTTGAATTGGCTACATGGTTGAGACTGGCCTTACACTACTGATTCTCTCATCTCTGCCTCCCAAATGCTAGGACTACAAGTGTGTATCTCCATGCATGGCTGTGTATACTTCTGGAAATTTTACATGCAATTAGAATATTAATTTTGATTTTCAACAGTGAATATTCTTGACTTAAAACATAATTTTCTCAAAAATATTTACAATGTCATAAATAAGCTAAGCATAGTAGTAAGTTTAAAAATGTAAAACTTTCCCTGGGTCCCTGGCCTATCTGGTCTTAGGTTCGAATATCACCAATCTATTAAAGAAGGTAGCAATAAAATGCCTCTGGAGACATTCTGCTACACTCAGAAATCAGTGTCCTGCTCAGCCATCATCAGAGAAGAACAGAGACCCACAGCTGCACAACGTTCGAAGAACGAGAGACTGGAATTCTCAGCCCTAAATGGGAGGTCTCCATCACATCCCCTCCCTTGGGGTCCAGGGAGTCCTTCAGAAGAGAAGGCAGAAAGACTGTAAGAGTCGGACAGGATGGAGGCACCCAGGAAACAAGGCCTTCTAGACACATCAGACCGTCACACATAAGAATTTAGAGACCGTGGCGACACCCACAGGGCCTGCACAGGGCCTGCACGGGTCCAAACCAGACAGGGTCCTAGCACTGAGAGAGAAAGTGGACACCTGCCTCTATCATCCCTAACCCAGAAGCTATCTCCAATTGATAAAAACTCACAAAGGAAAAACCAGGGTTTTTTTTCCCCCCAAGGGAGTCTCACTGCCATGTGCAGCGGTTGATGGTCAACACACAGACTCAGTGACATCTTTAGAGGGTCTTTGCTCAATACTAATGTTTTTCGGAACTTTTTAAAAACCTTTTCTGTGTCTTTTTTTTCTTGCTTGTTTTATCCTATTCCAGTTTGTCTTATTTTATCACTGGTTTTTAGGAGGCTATGTGTTTTCTAACGAGAGAGAAGAAGGATGGATTTAGATGGGAGTCTCTAGAGGGAGTTGGGGGGCGGACAGTAATCAGACCTATTACATTAAAAAAATCTCTTTTATTGTGTTTATGCTGTTGATTTAAACAGGGTTTCTCTGTGTGGCTCTGGCTGTCCTAGAACTCACTCTCTAGACCAGGTTAGCCTCAAAGATCCGCCTGCCTCTGCCTCCCAAATGCAGGATTAAAGGCGTGCACCATCACGCCCAGTGTTTAGTTTGTTTTCACTTGTTTTTCTTCTCTTAAAAAAACCCTATTTTCAATGAGGCCCTTAATGTCTGTGCTGCTGGGGTTGTAC
>NC_022032.1:19819110-19836536 GCF_000317375.1 Microtus ochrogaster | reverse complement strand
GCACTCAGGAAGCTGAGGTAGGAAGGACGCTGGGAGTCTGTCTGCAGAGCGAGCTCCAGGACAGCCAGGATGACAAAGAGAAACCCTGTCTCAAAACAAAAATGTACAATTTGAGGCTGGAAAAATGACTTAGCAGTTAAGAGCACTTGTTGCTCCTGCAGAGGAACCAGGCTGGGCTTACAACAATCCATAACTCCAGTGCCAGGGAATCCAACGCCTTCTGACCTCCGCAGGCACTAGGTGGTGCAGATACACACACTCATACGTACAACATAAAATAATCTTTAAAAATGTAAAACTGGGGGAATGGGAAGAAGGGGGAGGGAAAAGGGAGGAGAGGAGGAGGTGAAAATTTGTAATAATATAATAAAAAAATTGAAAAGTAAAAGATAACATAATTCAAAAATGTAAAACTGTTATATTCCTTAAGCATTAGTATTTCCATTCATAATTAAATTAGAAACATACTATCAAGCCCCTAGTATCTTTATCCAACTACTATTGATACGCCAGAGCAATTAACTAGTGTTAAAATCCAGAAACTGAAGGGAAAAAAACTTTTGGGGATAGGAAAGGCCAATGGAGTAAAACCCAACACTGAGTTAGTGGTAGGGAAGCCCACCATAGAGCAAGGTCAATGGACACTGACTCAAAGTGTCATTCACCTTTTTGTTTTGATTTTTTGAAACAGGTGCCTATAAGTAGTAGCCCAGGTTGGCCCCCAGGTCATGATCCCTCACACTGCCAATACTGGTATTGTAGCTGCGTCCGGCCATGCACGGCACTTGGGGTGCTTAGCAATGGCTCTAACTTAGAGAGAACATACCTGCAAGCTTTCTCCATGCACAAACACCTGGGCCACGGCTTCGCTTCGCAGGTAGATATTCTCAATCTTTTCTGGTGCTATGTACTCTCCCTGGGCTAGTTTAAATATGTGCTTCTTCCTGTCGATAATCTTCAAGGTGCCATTCTGTGTATCAGAGAGGAAGGGATGGTGGGTGAGTTAAGGCTGGTTCCCCACCATCAGTACAGGCTATTTGAGATTGCCATGTGGAGAGAAATCCGAGAGCCCATGTGATCTCAGCT
This sequence comes from Microtus ochrogaster, assembly GCF_000317375.1. Taxonomy (NCBI): domain Eukaryota; kingdom Metazoa; phylum Chordata; class Mammalia; order Rodentia; family Cricetidae; genus Microtus; species Microtus ochrogaster. Next base: position 19,835,450 of record NC_022032.1, on the reverse strand, counting down.
TCTCCACTTCGCACAGACTTACCACGCTGCTTCATTTGGCCTCCTGTCTCAAGTGGGGACACATGTATCCTGCTCACCAAATGGGGTGTGTTCCCTGACAGCCAGAACATAGCCTTACCCTCCCACAGCACTCTGCAGACAAAGGCCAAATTTCCACGGCCATTACCATGCTTTAGAGGAAGGCAGATGCTCCAGTGTTTTGTGATGGGTCGGTCCCAACACATACAAACCTGTGGGAATGCTAGCCAGCACCCAAATTCAAGTACAGATTTTTTTTTTTTTTATTTTGGATGTCAAAATGGAAGGTGGTGATCAACTGATTTTAGGCATCAAAAAAGCATTGTGCTGCAGTAAAAATCAAGATTTTAATCAAATATTCTAAATTATACCCCAGTAGCACAGACACCGAGAAAAACAATTAATAAATGGGACCCCCTGTAACTGAGAAGCTTCTCAGCAAAGGACACAGTCAACAAGATAAAACAACAGCCTACAGAATGGGAAAAGATCTTCACCAACTCCACATCAGACAGAGGTCTGATCTCCAAAATATCCAAAGAATTCAAGAAACTGGTCATCAAAAGAACAAATAATCCAATAAAAATGCTTAACATCCTTAGTCATCAGAGAAATGCAAATCAAAACAACTGATTCCATCTTACACCTGTAAGAATGGTCAAGATCAAAAACACTGACAACTTACGCTGGAGAGGTTGTAGGGTAAAGGGAACACTCCTGCATTGCTGGTGGGAATGCAAACTGGTACAGCCCCTTTGGATATTAGTATGGCGATTTCTCAGAAAATTAGGAAACAACCTTCCTCAAGACCCTGCAATACCACTTTTGGGTATATATCCAAAGGATGCTCAATCATATCACAAGGACATGTACTCAACTAAGTTCATAGCAACTTTGTTTGTCATAGCCAGAACCTGGAAACAACCTAAATGCCCCTCGACTGAAGAATGGATAAGGAAAATGTGGCATATTTTCACAATGGAGTACTACACAGCAGAAAAAAGACTGACATCTTGAAATTTGCAGGCAAATGGATGGAGCTAGAAAACATCATATTGAGTGAGGTAACCCAGACCCAGAGAGACAATTATCATATGTACTCACTCATAAGTGGATTTTAAACATAAAGCAAAGAAAACCAGCGTACAATTCACAATCCCAGAGAACCTAGATAACAATGAGGACCCTAAGAGAGCCATCATGGATCTAATTTACATGGAAGTAGAAAAAGACAAGATCTCCTGAGTAAATTGGGAGCATGGGAACCAAGGGAGAGAGCTTGAAGGGGAAGGGAGAGGAAGGGAGGGGAGCAGAGAAAAATGTAGAGCTCAATAAAGTCAATAAAAAAATTAATAAGCCTGTTTCCTGCAGGATACAAAGGATCATTCAGCAAGTAGAGGGGTGAGGTGTAAAAGCCACAGGCTGTGCATCAGGTGCAGGGGCACACCAATGGGAAATGGGAGGGGGGAGAGGGATGGACACGTTCCTCCCTGCAGCGAGACAAAACTGTCTGCAAAGAGAAGTGACATCAACTTACTGGTAGCCACTTCCCAATGTCTCCCGTGTGTAACCAGCCATCTTTATCCAGGGCTTCTGCTGTTTTTGCTGGGTCCTTCAAGTAGCCTTTGAACACATTTGCCCCTTTCACGCACACCTAAGTAAAGAGAGTCTATTAACATCTACTAGGGATCCTCCCAAGAATTCACACATGTGTGTATTCCACCCTTTACCTGGAAGCCTTCCCTTCTAAGCTCTAGAGGGAATTACCAAAGTCCCATCAGGACTTTGGGGCCATTTCGTGTCCCCACTTCCTTTACTACAGGCCTCAGGATAGTCAAGCCACAGGGGAACTAAGTCTCAGATGGAATGACATCACTTGGGTAATTAGGCTTTCCCAGCAGCCTAGGCAGGGCCATTAGCAGACTGGGGACAAGCCTCTCTGGAGCTTTCTGTCATGCTCAAATCCCCAACTGTGCAGCAGAAGGAAGGACCCCGAGGGGGTCAAACAGAGATGCCCTTTGTATCGACCTGCTTGACTCTAAGATCCCAACAGACTCCAGCCTAACAGCTGTCCTGAGCACTTTCTGGAACGGGGCTCCTAACAGCAGCTGTCACAGGATGCTGCTCCTCAGTGACAGGCGGGTCTTCACTCACCTCACCCTCGCCCTTGGCAGCCATGTAATTCATTTCTTCCACATCAACAAGCTTTATATAATTGCAAGGCATGGGGGCACCGACATGGCCTGCATATAAAACGGAAGAATCATTTCAAAGTGCACTAGAATGGCCTCAGGTCAAAGCATTTTTACAACCACAATATACCTCCTCATGGTGACAGCTCCTAATCATGCCTGGCTTTTGCAATTGCAGCCTGGTAAAATAATTTAAGAGGGCTTCTTTCTTGGAGAGAGGTGAGAATACCCAGAGGTCCACTTCTGAGATTCTGAAAACATCTCCAACACTGAAACTCCAGCCACTGACTTGAACGTGGGTTCAGACACTTGGAGGCATGCTTTCTAAATAAAACTATTACTTCAATTCCATGATCTGATTGCATTGACTCCACCCACCCCACATACAATTATTTTTTGGCCCCTAATACTTTATATAGCTCAAGATGGCCTTGGTTTTCTGATCCTCTTGCCTCTACCTTACCAGTGCTGGTACAGGCATGCCACATCCGATTTCAGACATCTCTCTCAGAGAACACAGGCAGCTCTGTACACCCTGGTGATTCTCTGACACATCCCTTGGTTCTGACTGGCACAGTCATTGTTCTTAGACGAGCATGTTTTTACATTTATGTCTATTAAGACATTTCCACAGTCAATTTAACTCTCTTGTCTAAGAGGATTAGGGATAGGCTGTATGATGCTTAGATTTTTGACAACTTGACACAAACTAGGTCACCCGGAAAGAAGGACCTCAATAGAGAAGACACATCCATAACATTGGCCTGTAGGCTACTCTGTGGGGGCATTGTCTTGATTAATGATTGATGTGGGGAGGGCCCAGCCCGCTGTGGGCAGTGCCACTCCCTGGGCAGGTGGTCCTGGATCATGTTAGAAAGCAAGAGGAAATAGCCACAGACAGCAAGCCAGAAGTATTCCTCTATGGCCTCTGCTTTGGTTCCTGCCTTGTCCCCTGCCCTTCATGGAGTAGTAAGATGAAACGAACCCTTTCCTTCTCAAGCTGCTTTTGATCCTAAAGATTTGTCATGGCAACAGAAAGAAAACTAGGAAGGGCGTCTTTTCCCAAAACAAAAATAAGATATTACAGATACATTTTAAGAGTCTCACAGCTAATACTGCCTAAGGTTTAACAATCTAATATAGAAATTGTTGTTCTAAATTCTCTGACTGTTAAGGAATATGGTGTTAAAAACTAAAGGTATAAAGACACTTATAGAGTGTCAGCATTGATGCCTGTAGAATTACATTATGAGACAGTGCCAGTCACTGGGGTCTATGTTGCTAGATGGTTACTAGATTTATAATGCACCGAAGAAGCCAGGGGAACTCATTCATTGCTGTACAGAAGACACTACATTCTCTACATAATATTCTCTCTGTGTACATGCTATTTAAACAACATCTATAACTTAGCTCTCCATGGTATCCCTGAGATAACATTTACACAGTGTCCACCATGCACCCTCCCTACAGGGCCATATCCATTGAAGAGGCTCTTTGGGTATTCTCCTCCCTGTTTGCTTTGAGACAAAGAGTCTGTATGCATGTCTATCGGCACTTCCAACGACAGGCCCAGCACACGGTGTAACTGTAATACCTACTTAAGGGTTGAAACTACCAGCAAATGAGGAGACTTTGTTCGATCACTGGCAAGTCTGTGGACGAGGCATTTCCTCTCAGATGCCCCTGCTAGGATGCACCACAGCCTAGACACACATTTTCTATCCAGGAGACCTAATTCTTTGAGACATATTATGCATTGCCGTGCAAGGAGGCCGATGACCCAATCAACGATGACCTCATCTCCAAGCACCCCAACCTCGAACTCCAATGAGGAGACTCTGAAGATGGCTCTCTTGCCAACCGTACCTGCCGTCCAGTCCCCAGGCATGCTCAGGGAGCAACCAGCGGTGCACTCGGTCTGTCCGTAGCCTTCATAGAACTTGGTCAGCGAGAAGAAAGACATTGTTAGTGAGAGACAGCTGTGTCTTTGTAACTAACTCCCGTGGAATCCCGGCCTCTGAAACCTTCTAATTTTCAGTTTCGTAAGTTCACTCAGGAGCATTAAATGCACCCAAACATCTTCACCCCCATGTCAAGCACTGGCTGTAGTCCATGTGGCCTTCCTACTCAACCTCCTGCAGACAGGACGGATCAGTACTCCTGGTAGTACTCCTGCTCTGCTAAGTCAGGATAACACAGGTCCTGACTGTCAGCACGAGCCCTGGACTCTTCTATAATAGCTTCTCAGCATGGCGTGTGGGTAGGCTTATCACTGATGACCCATCCCATCCCTGCAGCCATACTCTAGAGGCATGGCTCACACCTTACCCTAGATAAAATTACACTTACGTCTTGGCTAGGGCTATATTATTCCCCTAGGAGATCTGGCATTAACCTAATTCCGAATAAAACCAAGGCCTACAAATGAGCTGGGAGGCCTGGAAGACCGAACATATGAGGCCAAGGAGGAGTGAGCTCAAGTGATCGAATGTACAGCATGGTGAGTGAGCTCAGGGGCAACTGCACGGAAAACGGAGTAAGATACAATGGCCGTCTACTGAACGTCTGAGCTGTTTCTAAGTGTCTCAGCGCACGATGTCTGTGAAGTGACACGGTAACTGAGCCACTGCTCAATGCACTCGCGCATCATGCCACACAGTGACAGCAGACATAAATTCTCGTCAATCCTAACATGGGCCCACAGCACGACACAGCCTGGGATGCTTGGGTGATGTGATGAAGCTCACCTGACAGCCGAGAGCTGCCCTCAGAAACGTCAGCACTGTGGCGGACACCGGAGCCGCTCCCGTAACCATCAGCCGGACTTTCCCACCCAGGCTTGACTTGCGAGACAAAGAGAAGCCAGGGTTACCTATGCAGAAGTCGGAGCTCCTCTGCCAGACACTTGCTTGGGACCCCGTGTCCCAGCCGACCAGCTGTACTGCAGCTGCATGGATAGGACTCTAGCTTGGGACAGAGCTCTAGGTGTCCACAGCAGGACCCAGGGCTGAACCCACTCCTCCCAAAGCTGCCCGCATCCCCTGGCAGACTTGGCACTAAGCCAGCGCTCTGCTGCTAGATGTCTCAGGAATCAGATGGTGACAACTACCATATTTCTGGCATTTGAGACAGCTCCTGAGATTATATTCTTATTCTCAGGCTTAAATCTTCACCTCAGGAGTGGGATATTTGTTCCAGAGAAACTAAAGGAAGACTAAGACACCCAGAATCCTTCCATCTAGAACAGCTGTAGCACTGTTCAGATATAGACAGAGAACAGGTTCCACCTAATAGTCCTATCTCTAACTTTCAGACAGATGCCAGAAAGAGTGGACATGTGTTCTTTCTTGGCTTCCTATCTAGCCCAATCCAAACACACTTGTGTGTGTGTGTGTGTGTGTGTGTGTGTGTGTGTGTGTGTGTGGTGTGATTGATCTCTCAAGGCTGTGATGAGCATGCTAGCAAGCATTCCACCACTGAGCTGTGTCTCTACCCCTCTTTTTACCTTGAGCTTTGCAAGAAGGTTTCACTAAGTTGCCCAGGCTAGCCCTGAATTTGCTATCTTCCCACCTAAGCCTCCTGAGTAGCTGAAGTTACAGACCTGCCCCATTCACTGCTTTCCCCCCCCCCTCCCATGCTCACTTTATGTGAGACATCCATGAGGTGAGAGCCTATCTGCTACCTGTATCTTGTGAAAGATGAGTTTATCCCACAGGCTGTTGTTTCTGATGATGCCGCTGCGAAGCTCGGCTTCTTTCCTTTTGGAGGCAAAGTCCAAGAGCCATCGCTTCACTGTGGTGTTTGCTTGTCCAAAGATCTAGTAAGGCAAGAGGGAAGGTTTGCACAGCTTCCAAGATTGCCACAACCAAAAGGGCAGACAGCAGTGTGCTGGAGACCACACGCAGGAGCCGTGGAACCGCTGGAGGGCAGACATGGCTTCGGACAACTACTGATCAGCCCTTCTGGCTGTGAAGTATAAATCTGCCCCATTGCCCAACTCTACAAGAAATGAAGACATGTCCACAGACAGCTACACACAAGCGTTATGTTTACAGCAAGGTTTCTTGTAGTAGTCAAAAGCTGAAACCACTCAAACACCTGCCATTAAGGAATGTGTCTGACCATACAGCGGAATAGTAACTGGCTATAAAGCACTAAAAACACTGAAATGTACACTTTGAAGGTGTGGTATTGGTTGCTCAGGAATCTAGCAGGTAGAGGGTGGGTGGTAATGAAGGGTTCTTTTCCTGGTGTTGAAACTGAATGTAGTGTGGTTAGGAAACTCTGGAAGCACTCAAAGGTTTGGAAGGCGTCGATGCTCCCTACTGTAGCACCCACAGGGACATCCTCAAAGACCGCTCTGAATGTCCCATCTTCACTGCTGGGATTGAAATGGGGCCTCATGCATGCACTTCACTGTGAGTTCTACCCCCAGGCCCCAGACTGCACAACTCATGAGGACAAATTGTATACTATGCGAATTATATCTCAATGCACCGTTTCAAAGGGTTTTTGGAAAGAATGGATTTTAAAACTAACATCGTTTTTTAGAGAGGGCGAGAAAAGGAAAAGGGAAAAGTATTCATAGCGCCCACTAGAAACTCAGATTAAGACTGGCCATGCCGTGTGCTGATCTTGCCCGGCTGAGCAGTCTATGCTAAGACAGGAAATGCCACGTCTTCTCAATGGGCACCATGGCCTGACACTTCTCTCGGAGAGGTGAAGGGACGCTTCATGCATGCAAGGGTCAGTGGAACAATTAATAAAACCATCTTGTAGTTATGTGTGTGAGTCACTCAGCACCTTCAGGAAACAGGGAGAAGGTACGATCCTCTGTTTCACAGATGCGGAGTGAAGCTCAAAGAGCTTGTGGAAACAAGCCAAGGTGCAGCTTAGGGCTCAGCATCTGCAGAGCGTGCTGTGTGTTCCCTTAGCAGATCTGTGCGGGAACAGAGTTCCACTTCTGCAGAGGTGGGCACTGAAGCTCTGTGAGAGTAAAGGGACTGCTGACGGCTGTAGAGGGGTACATGGCTGAACCCTAGTCAGACTGGCGCCGGGCCTCACAGTCCCACCTTCTGTCCCCCATGCTTCGTTGTCTGGGACTCACTCTGTCAAACATCCGGTTCAGCAGCCTTGGGACCACAGGGAAGATAGTGGGCTGAAGCACCTGGAGGTCCTCCATCAGAAGCCTGATATCTCCTTGGAAAAATCCTATCTTAGCTCCATGACACAGCATCACACACTGCGAGTGAAAGCAGACAAGCGTCAGTCAGCATGACAAAGGGGGGCTCCCCTGCACCCAGACTTGCAAATGAGCCCATAGCATTAGTCTTTCAAACCAGCTTCCAGAAACCGTAGAACTCCCTAAATACAATGGTTTCTTTAAAAATGTGTCAGCATTTACTTGCCATCATACAAACATGGAAACTGAGTATTTTCACAGTCCCAGTGACACAGGAGTTAGTATGAAACTGGGTTGGGGGGTGGGCTCTTTCTACTGGTAATGAGATGGGTTATCTGGGGCTAACAAGCTACATCTGTTGGATGAGTTATGTTATTTTATATTCCTCAGATATTTTTAACCTTCCAGGAATTTGAAAGCTTATTTATTCTCGAAATAAAAACCTCCAGACCAGACTTATTAAAATCTCCTTTCCTTTTTTGAATCTAAGTAAAATTTTCTGAAAAAACACTGAATTAGCTTGGGTCAGGATTCCAAGTGGCTGGCCACAAGATTGTCCCACACGATGCTTTATCTCCTGCAAACTGTACTGGCCGCCCAGACAGACTAGACAAGTTGTCTATCTGTCTCTCTTAGGTTCAGAGTAAAAAAGATTCGCTGAGATCCGTCTGTCTCTGCCTCCCGAGTTTGAGGCCAGCCTGGTCTACAAGAACTAGTTCCGGGACAGGCACCAAAGCTACAGAGAAACCCTGTCTCAAAAAACCAAAAAAAAAAAAAGAAAAGAAAAAAAGAAAAAAAAAAGATTCGCTGAGTGCTGGCAGCACCTGTTGTGGTGGTCTGTGCATTCTGCAAGCCTAATACTAAGGAGGGCGGAGATCTCTGGGACCTGGGACTCACTCAGTAGGCTAGGCCAGCTGGCCAGAGAGCACCAGAGCTTTTTCAAGCGGGTGCTGGGAACCACCTCACATCTTCATGCTTGCAGGACAACCATTTTACTTCGGTCAGCTCTCAAATGAGGTGCACAGTTATGTGCGCACAGGGAACCCAGGCAAGGATCAGTTAGACACCATCCTTTCCCCCAGGGCATATTGGATGCCAGTGAAAACTCAGCCAGTTTGTGCATGAGTGAGAAGCACAAACAAAAAGGGAGACATCTTCCACAACAGGAGCATCCAAGACACCAGATTCAAGGGATTAAAATATTTCCTTTGGAGAAGGGGACTAATATGGAGACCCACAGCTGGCAATGTGTGGAATATGGAGGACCCCAGAACACTCAGTCCTAAAAGGGGTGTCTCCATCAAGCCCTCCCCTCAGCTCTGGGAGCTCCATGGAAGAGGAGATGGAAAAACTGTAAGAATCAATGGGGACAGAAGATGCCAAGGAAACCAGGCCTTCTAGACACATATGACTGACACACACACGAACTCACAGAGACTGTGGCAGTCTGCCCAGGGCCTGCACTAGTCTAGGCCAGGTGGGGTTCCATCACTGATGTGAATGGGGCAAAAGCTCCCATCTATAACCCAACGGCTATCTCCAATTGAACCCCACTCCAAAGGAAAAATGAGGTTTCCCCGTGGAGCTTCACTGGATATACAAATCATACAAAACGGAGACCCCTCGCCAAGAAGTAGATGACCACCACCAACAAAACCAAAGGGATTTTTTTAGAGATGTTTTGTCTCAGAATGCTTTGGGATTTTTTTTTCTTTTAACTTTGTCTTTTGCTTATCTATTATGTGTGTGTGTTTATGGGTTTTGTCTGCCTTGTGTACGTGTGCCTGTGTATGTGTTTCTGGCACTTTTTTTCTCTGTGTGTATCTGTTTGCTTTGTTTGTTTTATGTTTATTTGCCTTTTTTTTTTTAATCTGGCCTGTTGGTTTTCTAAAGAGAGAGAGAAAGAAGGCATGGAGTGGATGGGTGGGGAGGTAGGGAGGATCTGGGAGGAGATGAAGAAGGGGAAATAGTTCATATAGATCAGAATATAGTGTATTGAAAAAGAGTTATTTTCAATTAAAAGAAAAAACCCTTCCTTTAACAATAGTTCATTTGCAACCATGTCCTATGGGCATTCTTTAAATGTTCAGACTCTCCAACTTTAAAAGTTCAAATACCTAGGTTGGACCTAGAATAAAAATTCATATTCTTTCTAACCACCACCATCGCGAACGGGATGGAGCGAAGAACCGCGAGTCCAGACGGCGCGGCGCACCACACTTACCTGCAGCTGCTGCTCATATATGTGTGCCAGTGGTAAAACCGAAATCTGTGTGTCACTGGCATTCAAGGTCAGTATGCTCTGCAAGACACAACAACTTAGCGGGGCACACACGGACAAATGGGGAGACACAACAGATGCCTACCTCTACAACGTTCTCAAACATATGGGCGAGAGGCAAGAAAGAGATCAGAGTATCATCCGGGGAAGCAGTGAATGCGCTCTGAAAGCAAGGACACCAGCGAGAAGAGAAGGGTTAAGACTTCCGGGATATCCCCATTTTCCTCCAGAGCAGGGCACACGGCCCCTCAACACTCAGCATGACCGATTTCTACTCATGTGTTTATTTTTTTCTCACCAAAGAATCAAAAGTAACTAAAAAAAAAAAGTATTATTGGGGATGGCACTAGAGCCTTGCACAAGCTAGGCCAATGCTCTAACATAGGGCTCTATCCCTGTCTCAAGGCAACACCAGGCAGAGTGGATGTCATCCCTCAAAACTAAGCATATCGACTTCAGCATTGTTTTCCCCTCTGTGAAGAAAACCTTGCCCAAACTGGAGTGTTGAGGGACTGTGTGCTCTGCTCCTTTCAGCTTTCAGTTATAACACCCCTCTACCAGGAAGTTCCCACTGCCCCTCAGCAACGTTAGGATCCACGGTCTGACAAGACAGCACTGTTATACTGCAAAGGGAAAGCGGGAAAGGTTTCCCATGTCCTCTTATTTCCAGAGTAAATGGTTCTACTGGATGCGTTGGGTCGATATTTTTACCTTAAAGCCTCCCTTCAGCTCAGGAAAATACTCAACAGTGGTTAATGCAACCTCAAATCTGACTTGAGGAGATTTGTTCTCCTATAAAATCCTGACCAAGATGAGCCAGAGGCAGATTAAGTGTGGATGCCTAGTGTTCCTCAGGGTGGGCCTTCTGAGGGATGGGTACAGCGAGGGTTTGCACATATGGCATGTTATTAGCGCCAAGAAAGCTTGCCAACACAGCTGCAGTCATGTCAATCAGAAATGAGGTAAGTGTGTGTTGTGCATGCGCATGAGTGTGTGCATGTACGTGTATGCACGCGCGCATACATGTGTGCATGCGTATGCAATCTGCACTACTTTCTAGGCCGTATACTCTTATCCCTAAAGAGGGATCGGTCTTAGCAACAATGTAACCCTAAGTGGGGTCACTGCCTATGGATGGGTGGGTTATAATTTAGGTTTGATCTAATACAGTTAGAAAGGCATCTCAGTTAGTATTTTGTACTGTGAAATTGTTACATAATGAGAGATCAGACCCAGTAATATCCATATATGCGTGTTTATATGAATGTGTGTCTGTGTGTGTGAGAGAGAGATGTGGATTGAACCCAAGGCCTCAAGGATAGAAAGCTTGATTTCTACTGCTGAGATACATTTCCAGCACTCATACTTTTCAATTTTCTGGTATACCACAAAAAAAAAAAAAAAAAAAAAATCACACCAGTATCACAGTTAGAAGTTCTGGAAGTTGAGCTTCTTCTTCATGGTGTAACTATTTTCAGTGAAGCTCTGACATCACTGCAAGCACACTTGAACTGATCTCTGCATGCAGGCCTCCCGGGAAATTCATATTTCATTTTGGGGGCGCATTAAGGGCTGAGCTTTGTTTATACAGCATGCCCCACAAAAAGGTGGGAGGGTGAGAATGAGAAAAGTGGCAGGGTGATAAAATGAAGTCTGGAAGCAGCCTCAAAAATCAGCCCTCAATCGCTGTCTCTATCAAGGAAATCTCCCTGAGTCGATGCGAGAGGTGCCCACTGCACCCGCAGCAGAAACCTCCGCCGAGCAGACGGGCTCCCAGAGTGCTTAGGGCGTATGGGCCGGGAGGGATAGTGTCTGGGTTCTGTGATGGCATGTGTCTGAGACCCTAAGGAAGTGACTGCTGCAGAGGGCAAACACGTGAGAAACTGGAGAGGGGTTCGGATATGAACAGGGGAGTCTGGACTGGTGTGCACTTGAAAGTCTGTCCCTATTTTAAACCTGCTGGCCCAGCGTTTCTACAATAAAGCTGTCTCTTCTGTCAAAAAAAAAAAATCAGCCCTCAACAGCCACCAAAGAAAGATCCACTCCCCTACATGAGATACAGACAGCCTTCTGACACAAGAAGTAGGGGTACAGGATGCTCCCAGGAGCCTGCAGCAGCACACTGTTAAATGGGAAGAGAACGCCTTTGCAAAGATAAGCATGCATCCTATCTTTGGAGTTACAGACTGAACTCTGCTCCCCTAAGCCCCGGGCATGGGGAACAGGGCCCTGGTGTGACCGGATCGGGAGTAGACTCAGACCCAACAGCCTGGCGTCTCCTCAGAAGAGACACTGGAGCACCCAGAAAGAGGCAGCCATCTGCGAGCCAGGGAGAAAAGCCCTCCCTCACCAAGAACCAAACTTGCTGGCAGCTGGACCTGGATTTCAGCCTCCTAAACGGAGGGAAATAAACGTCTGTTGTTCACGCCGCATGGGCTGCAGTGCTTTGTTAATGGCAACCCAAGAGGACTACAACCTGTGAGCAGAAACCTGAAGAGGACAGGGCACCGACTTGAGTTTAAGACTTTAATCTTTCGCATACAGCGGGAGTCACACTGACCACAGGACAGAAGGAGGATTTAAAACCTTCAGCTGCCTTTAACACTGACTGGTAACTTAAACTAGGTTCCTTACGCTGGAGTAAGGACGTTGAAAGGTCTCTCTCCTTTGTCTTTTCCTAAAAGTACTTAACAGAGTGACAGCCAAACAGTCCCCACATGAAAGCCACCATGAGTTCCATATGGTGATCCATTCTAATGTCACGGCAAGGCCTATAGGATTAGCTCCATAGCAAACCATCTGAGAAGAGGGGACTTTGGGTCTTATGTGCAGTGTGGACCTACTGGGGTGAGGGGAGGCTTCAGTACTTTCTCTCCTGGGGCCTAAACGCAATCACTCAATGTGAAGAACCATGAAGACACTCTAGAGAATTACCTGTGTTGATTTCACAAAAGCTGAACAGTCACTAATGATGTTTTGGTGAGTGATCATTGCTCCTTTGGGGTTGCCTGCAGAGTACACAGGGAGCAGAAGAAGGTTAGATACTCCAGCGAGAGCAGCAGAAACCCTCTCCCATTAGGGGCTCGGACAGCTCTGCTGTATACCCGCTGGGCAGTCAAGTACAGAGTAATAGTAAATTTCTAATCAACCTACGATCCCTTGAAGGAAATTTACTATCAGGAAATTGCCTTAAACATTCTTCACTAAGGTCTTTATGTGAGTCAACAGGGCATGAGAAACTAGGAATTTCATTCTAGGTAGAGAGCATTTGAGTTCACGTTCAGTCAGTGCTGAATTAACCACATGGCACGCTCAGATTCTGAGACTGCCTCCCAGAGAAACAAGATGACCTCACTGGGTCCGCGTCTGTCTCTTGCTTTCTTGCACGCATCAACAACTAATTAATACATTACCCAAAAGGGAGGCAGAGAGCACAGACTTCCAGATACTGCTGTGAAGTAAGCACATCTCAAAATATACCTGTAGTTCCACTTGTGAAACAAATTATTGCAAGATCTTCTGGTACTGGAGGCTGAAGAAAATTTTAAAAGAGACGGGATACGTCAGAATAGAATATACCAAGCCATAAGGTATCACCCCACATTTCCAACAGTCTCCAATATGAATAGGCATTGCAAGGAACAAAAGGCTGTAACCCAGAGTAATCCACGATGCTTACCTTGGGCTTCTTTCTGTTCACTCTTCCAAGGTCCTTAATTAGGGGAGAGAGAAAGAGAAAACCTCAGTATTAAGATTTTCTAACTATTCAGAACAAAGTCAGGGCTATGGAGATGGCCCAGTGGTTAAGAGTACTGGCTGTTCTTCCAGAGGACCTAGATTGGATTTCCAGCACCCACATAGAAAAAACCATCTGTAATTCCAGTTCCAGGGAATCTGATGCCCTTTTCTGGATTCAGATGGTGCACACACATGCTTCACAGACATACATGCTGGCAAAACACCCATACACATAAAAAAGTAAGAGTGAAGTCCCACAGGTTACTGCCTTTCCTGTAGATGTCACTCTCAGCTGGCTAATCAAATGAATGAGAGCAACGTTAACGAGCAAAAGCCACAGCAGCTATTGTTCTAGAAAGCCAGTTTCCAGTTATCTGTCATAAAACTACATCTTCTGCTCTGGATTTCAGCCCCCTCTTCCTTTTCCTAGGATGGCGTTTAGCAAAGCTTTGCTCCTGACCTTAAGCAAAGACCTGCCGGTCCTCAGCACCCTCTTTCCTGACTATGAGGCTCCACCTCAACAACCTCTCTGCACAGGTGGAAACACTGTGGAGGATTTAAATGCTAGTTGTGTTAGGGAGGCTCCGGTTTCCATGCTCCATACACAGGGGAAGGAGGATTTGTGCACTCTGCACTGAAACAGGCTGCAAGGAGGATGGGAGGCCACTTCTGGCATGGGCATTAAGGGGATCTAAGCTCTTGTCCCTAGTCCCTAGATACAGTTGTTCCCAGCACAGACTTCTGCTAATGGGTATGTGCTTCCGTTTACTGCGTTAAAAGTAGCCTTTGTATCCGGTCACTGAGAAAAAAAACCCTTATATTTATTCTTTTCCGAGGAAAAGTAAGCAACTTGAGAATGCACGTGGAGTGTGCTGGCATCTACCACAACATGGACATTGGACGGGCATGCTCAGGGCTCACTGAGCTCCACCTAGCACACTTCTAATCAATTGAAATTACACACGTCACAACCAAAGATTAAAAACAAGAACAATGATGTCTAATTAGAAGTCAGCTAGGGTTGGGCACTGCAGCACACACCTATAATCTGAGGCAAGAGGACAGCTTGGCCCAGGAGTTCCAGACAAGCCACCAGCTTAACACAAAACAAGACGACGACGACAAAAGCCACTCCACAGTCAACAAGGAGCTAAGGCAAATACTTCTGCAAATGATTTTCCAAATAAGCTTTATTGACTTTGTTGGTTTCTACTCATCGATGCAAACTTTTCTCCACTTTGCTGCTGCTGCTGTTGTTGTTGAGGTAGGAGCTTACTCATGTACGGCAGGCTGACCTCGAAATAGCTAGGGAGCTGAAGATGACTTTGAAATGATCCTTCTACTTCCTCTTCCCAAGTGCTGGAACTACAAGCATGCACCACCATGCCCAGCTCATCTGTTCAAAGTTCTTAAAGGACTTCTAGAACCTTCAGCTGATGTGGAGTGAGATAAAGCCATAGTCACAAGCAACTTGCTTTTAAATTAGGAAAGCCAACATGACCTCCACTGGTACATTATTTGGGGTGATAGTTTCGGAGACTTAGGTCTGTCTTGCTATTTCTTAGAAAAAATTCAAACAATTACTTTTAAAAGTGGTCATTTTAGATTAAAAATGAATAAAACTGAGTTCTAGTGAGTGACAAGCATATTGGAATACTTATAAGTAATGAAATTTGTTACCTAATAAAAAATATAGATGGGTTGGTGAATACTGGGTAAAGTAATGCTGAAGCAGATGTGTTAAACCTGTAACCATAGACTATTTAATAGAAAGAAGGGGATATGGTTGTATTACTCAACAGTGTGTACGTCCGAAATGTTCATATTAAAATACACAAGACGCAAACATTCCAAAATGCCTATATCCTACCTTGATTCTGCAAATATATGCATTAATATAAGTATATATTAATGAAAATGACCTCACAACCAACCATAATGCAAACTTTAAATTCTTTTCTTCTCAGTTTTGTTTACAAAAATGTCTAAAATACATAAATTACATTAAGCAGGTCAGTGTGTGTGAAACAAGATTTTAATATAAACTCCATACTACAATTGCCATTCATTCATCAAAGTCATGTTTTAATTTTAAAATTATCTCTCCATCGTGCTGTGGTTACAAAAAGACGAAAGGAAAGAACAACAGTGAGTGTGCCTTTTGGAGGTGGGGACAGAAAGGCAGGTGGGGAACGGATGTTTCAATAGCACGCACGGAGACAACAAATTACGAAAACATGCCAGTAGAAAATGTCGGTAAAAAGCTAGATAAACTCTAATTTAAAAAATGAAGCCGAGGCAAAAATGCATATGGAGTCGTTCAGTACACTGCATGTGAATATGTAAATGTGCACACAGTGGCATGTTGGTGTTGGAATAGTGAGTTTCCCTCTGACTACTGGTTCCTTGGGAAAGGTCCCACGGACCCTGCTCTATAACCTCTAATTCTCTGTAGAAGGAGGAGGAGTAGACATTAAAAATCAAAACCTATTTATAACAGTTTCTTAAAAAGATTTGTATCTTCAGCAACAGTGCAGCTTCCTCTTGGATGCACGTGGGCAAGGGGCCTCCTGCTAGCTTCCTTGCTTCCTAACCTAAGACAGAGCAGTGTTGGGGTCAGATCCTAAGCACCCCACTGATACTCCTAGAATGTTTACCATTAGCGTTGAGCTTACGCTGAAAATAAAGCATATTGAAAATAACAACAAACACAAACATAAATGAGCTGGGCCAGTTGGTTCCATGTCAACGGGACACAAACTAAAGTCATCTGAGAGGAGGGAGCCTCAATTAAGAAATGCCTCCAGGCCGGGCGATGGTGGCGCACGCCTTTAATTCCAGCACTTGGGAGGCAGAGACAGGCGGATCTCTGTGAGTTCGAGACCAGCCTGGTCTACAGAGCTAGTTCCAGGACAGGCTCCAAAGC
>NC_022032.1:19818506-19819010 GCF_000317375.1 Microtus ochrogaster | reverse complement strand
ACTTCAATTATTTTTAAGTGTGTGTGTGTGTGTGTAGGCATTTCCTTAATCAGTGATTGATGGACGAAGGCCCAACCCATTGTGGGTGGTGCCATCTCTGGGCCAGTGGTCTTGGGTTCTATAAGAAAACAGACTGAGCAAGCCATGGAGGGCAAATAAGTACACAGCACTCCTCTATGGCCTTGGTATCAGCTGCCATCTCCAGGTTCCTGCCCTGACTTCTTTCAGTGATGAGCAGTGATGTGGAAATATAAACCTTTCCTCCCCAGCTTGTTTTTGGTCATGGTGTTTCATCACAGTAATAATAAACCTGATTAGGACAGAAACCAAGCAAAAATCTGTGTTAAATAAGCTGGAGGAAGGGAATGAGGAGGGAGGGCAAAAGGGTCTATTAGTAAAGGCACTCGCCGTCAAGACTGGTTTCCTGAGGGTAATCCCCCACCCCCACAAGGTGGAGAGAATCAGCTCCAGCAAGCTGTCCTCTGGTCTCCATGCCTGTGTCAT
>NC_022032.1:19808387-19818301 GCF_000317375.1 Microtus ochrogaster | reverse complement strand
ACACACACACACACAGATAAATGATGAGACAATCTGTATCTGGCTTGGTTTCAGAGACCAATCAGTAAAAGCCAGTCAAGACCAAAAAGAGTATACAAGATACAAGCTAGAAACTTCCACCCGTGTGCGGTTGAAGTTCCGGTGTCAGTGTTTACTGGCATGGCTCACTGGTGCTAAGGATAAATGTGAGTACCACAGCTCCTTTTGTGATATATTAACACTGGGCACTGGGCATGTTACTGTGCTGGTCAGTTTTGTCAACTTGTCACAAGCCAGGACCATCTGGGAGGACGGGACTTCAGTTGAGAAGATGCCCCCATCAGATTGTCTATAGACAAGTCTGTGGTGACATTCTCTTGATTAATGATTGATATGAGAGGGCCCAGCTCACTGCAGATGGTACCATCCCTGGGCAGGTCGTATAAACAAACCAACTGAGCAAGCCACGGGGAACAAGCTAGTTGGCAGTTTCTACAAGGTTCTCTTGCCCTGATGTAAGCCAAATAAAACCTTTCCTCCCCAAGTTGCTTACTCCCCCGCCCCCCCGGCCCACCACAAGACAGGGTTTCTCTGTGTAACAGCCCTGGCTGTTCTGGAACTCACTTTGTAGACCAGGCTGGCCTCGAACTCACAGAGACTCACCTGCCTCTGCCTCCCAAGTGCTGAGATTAAAGGTGTGCACCACCACTGCTCGGCCTTGGCTATGGTTTTTAAACACAGCAACAGAAACTTAACTGGGACAAGCGATGAGTGCCTTTGCGTATGACCCAGCATTGGAGAGCCTAAGGCAAGAAAACGGCTACAAGCTCATGGCTAATCTGGGCTCCATAGTGAGCTGAGACCAGTCTCAGCTATGGGGTGAGACCATCTTAAAAACCAAGCCAAGCAGAACAGACAAGGAACTCTGGGCGTGCAACCCAAAATCTTTGTTTAGTGGGAGGATGGGGATTTTGTCCTGTATCTTTACCATGGCTGACCAGCACTGGGTACCACATCCAATCCTTCAGAGAAGTGGGCCGCGTGGAAGGACTCACCTCCAGGGCCTTCAGGCTGATGATCTCCACCCCACACTTTTTGCCTCGTTCCACTAGATCACTGCCGTAGGAGTCCATGATGACAATGATTTTAAGGCAAGGAATTAGCTTATTTTCTACACCTTCTAACAAGAGTTTGGCCTTTTCTGGATTGTCAGTAAAAATCACAGAGAGCTCAGCTGTAAATGAAGAGGAGATAAGAAATGAGCCCCAGGACATCAAGAGCTTGATAATAATATACGACACATGGATACTAAGATACTGGGGTGATACAGATTTGACTGTAACATCTCCCTCCAAGCTGATCTTAGAATGTAAAGTCACCAGAGCGAAACCCATAACCAAGACAATGGTCACCCCAAGATCAAGGACATACCTTTGTTCACTATGTAGTTGATGGCTTCGGTTCCAAGGGTATCGTAGAGTGGAACAATCACCATCGAGTAAGTAAAGCATCCCTGTTCGATGATCACCCACTAAACACAGTCAAGGAAAGAAAACACGGTGTCTTACCAGAATCATTGCAAAGGGCAGTGTTTCAAAAGTCAAATCAGAAGCATCTACAGCAGCAAAGTTAACATCTGTCTGTCTACCACTGTGCATAGGGAACCAAGAGGGTTCAAAACAAACACTCGCTCCTCCTTTTTAGCTTCTCTATTCTTGCAATCTTCTTAAGTTTTTAAGTTAGCCTACAAAATCTGCCCCTTCTTAAAATCAAACTGCAGTCTGCCTAAAGAAGAGAGGCAAATGTGTGAGGTCAGGCCTAGTAAAAGACAAGACTGGCTTAGAGAGCGGCGACTTGCTGCAGCTTCTAGATGGGTTGGCAGGAAGAAACCCTAGCGTATCTATCATGACAGAGTCACAATAGGCTGGGAGACCAGTGAGCAAGCAGGCTGGACAGAAGCCTGTGGCAGGGGTGGACTGGAGTGAGCCTGAGCCACAGGGTCTGGCTCTACTGTACCGCACAGAACTATGAAAGTATTCTGGACAGCACAATGGTTGTGGGGTTTGAGGAACATCAATCTCACAGCAGCATGTAGTGTGGCCTGGGAGCCAGGGAGGAAGAACACGTGCCTATCAGAGAGGAACGTTGTCTTGAGAACAAGCCTCCCTAGTAAGGTGACCAGGGAAAGCGGTGAGCTGATAACCGTTTCCCTTGCCACTAGCCTCGGCCGCACGGCAACTCATGAGCTCCCAGACATGTGGGCGGCCCAGCCCCTCTTCTTTCTCACTCACAACTCCTCAAGACACCCCTTCACCCCAGCTGCATTTTTCAAAGGACACCACAGGATGCTATCACCGCACTGAAAAGCATACGGCTGCTGTGGGCGAGGAGCCACTGGGTCACATGTATGTGACGTGGATCTGGGACTGTGTCTGTGATTTTAGAATTTCCTCCAAGACGCCACTCGGGGGCTCTGTCCAGAAAGCACTTCCTGGCCGACCTCCCATGATCCTTCCCTGCATCCACACTTAGATTTGAGAGAAAGCACCTATTCCTTGAGATAAGGGGTTTGTTTGTGGGTGATAAAAATTCTACTGAAGTAAGCTTTTTGGATATGTTTCTGAGATATGAAAGAAAACCAAATCTTCCATGAGACTAAGGGCAGGCCAGCTGTGGACGATGCTATTTCTTGGCAGAAAATGAGATTCAATGTAAGAAGACATTTTAACTAATGCAAACAGGAACACACAGGGAAAGCAGAACCAGGATGCCTTTCTGGACACAGCAGATATACAAGTAAATCTGAGGCTTGAGTTTTTCCAAGGCAGCTGAGGCTGACACAATAGCGTTAGAGCACAAGCAGTGTCTATGTGGGGCTTCCCACTTCAATTATTTTTAAGTGTGTGTGTGTGTGTGTGTGTGTCCACATGCACATGCACATGTGGGTGCCAGTGGAGACCAGAGGAATTGGATTCACCTGGAGTTAGACTTATAATGTTTCTAAGCCACTTGATGCGGGTGCTGGGAATCGAACTCTGGTCCTCTAGAAGAGCAGTGTGTGCTCTTAACCACTGAGCCACCGCTCCAGCCCCTCAAGTCACTTTTCTGAAGTACTAAGTGTGAGTCTCGTAGCCAAAGAACAGCAGTATGTCACCACCAAAGCCAGCTCAGAGTGGGTATTTCACAATATTTTAAGTTTGGAAATTCGACCAGAAGAAAAGTTAAGCCCTTTCAGGAAGCAAAGTTTGCTACTAACAAAAATATATCCACAATTTCTACTCTAATTTATTAATAATTTATTAATGCCTTTTATCCAGTCACAGAGGTACTCGAAGGGAAGGGACTTTTGATTTGACATTTTTTTCCCCTAAGGATTTTGTTTGATGACCAAAATCTAGTCCCCAGCAGCTACAGGCGTGAAAATCACGGAGAACCGTGGGAGCCCTGTATGGCAAAGGAATCGTGGTTACTACCTCAGGTCTATTTTGAGAAAAGATGCCGATGAACTGCTCTGGGGAGGCCTTGAACCCCTTCTGGATCAGTGCGGAGCCTATGCACTCAGCCAGTTCTTCAACCTGCAGGAAGAGGAGGTAGACATTAGCAAAAAGGAGCATTCTCACGGCAAGGCCCTTAGGGGCTCACCAGGTGACATGAATGTGTCGGCTGCAAGCAGAGCTATTCAGAGAAGGGGAGCTAGCCCTTTTTAAAAACTGTTTGCACAACACAAGGTTTTATTCACCCACACAGCATTAATGAACCTGGGTACAGGACTCGTGCAAAGCAAATTATTCTGTTTGCAGGTCCCAGATGACTACAAATCAGGGCTTTCTATGTGTGTACTTTTCTATTCTAGTGTTACAAAATGAGCATATAGAAACAGTTTCCTTTTCTTTGGGGGAGGCTGTTGCTGGTTTGTACTGCTGAGGGGAACCTAGGGGCGTGCACACACTAGGCAAGCATTCTAAAATGACCTTGTCCCCAGTACTTGACTTCTCCAGCTGGTTCAGGCTAGCCTTAAGTTCAGAGTCCTACCTCTCCAGCTGGGGGGATCACAGGTATGTATCAAGAAGCCTGGCTAGACTTTCCTTCATTTATAACTTTGAAAAGTGACCAAACCCCTCAAAACCTGTCATTAGAAACAGCTTTTACAAAAGAAAAAAAAAAAGACTAAGCTTTTATTTGTTTGCTTTGTTTTTCAAGACAGGGTTTCTCAGTGTAGCCCCAACTGTCCTGGAACTCACTCTGTAGAAACAGGCTGGCCTCAAACTTCTAGAGATCCACCTGCCTCTGCCTCCCGTGTGCTGGAATTAAAAGCACTGCTGGCTAAGGCTAAAGTTTTCATCTACAATCCCATTCTTGAGAACTTCATTTTGGTAAATAATACAATCTTAGGAGGAGATTTTTAAAGGCGTTATATGCAAAGATACACATTTCAAAATTACCTGAAGTTGAATAAAGCTGGGGGGCGGGTGGTGGTGGTGGTGGTAATAAAACCCGCTGGGTGGTGAAGCAAATGAGAATATTTCCCAGGAAATGACAGCTAGGGTAGCTGACGAATATTACAAGGACGAGAAAGGGACCACGCCTAGGGCAGTGTTGGCAGTGTTGATGAGCGGTGAAGGCAGAGGAGAGCCAACGCCGTGAGAACAAGTAAAGGCAGCCACGAAACGCAGGAGACACATCCATGGCTACCCTCTCACCACTCCCTACTCTACAGGCATTTTTAATAATTTTAACCTTAAAACATTAGGCCGGGTGGTGGTGATAATCCCAGCACTTGGGAGGTAGAGGCAGGTAGATCTCTACAAGTTTGAGGCCAGCCTGGTCTATAGAGCGAGTTCTAAGACAGCCAGGGCTACTCAGAGAAACCCTGTCTAGAAACACCAAAAAAACAAACAAACAAACAAACAAAAAACCTTAAAACGTGGAGTTCTTTATCCTCGAGAGTATTCTGAAGGCATAGCAGGCATATAGGAAAAACAGCCATACCAGCCTTGTTAGGAATCCCGTCAGTTCTGGTACACAACACTTTGCCAGGCCTAAGGGACACAGAGTGATGCTGGCCAGGTGACAGTCGGATGGCACAGTGTCTTCTATTCTCGGCCAGTTCACACATCTACGTTGATTGTCAGGGACTGAAATCAGAGACATGCCTGCAATGGCTCGCAGGGCTCCATGGGACAATACGCATACAAATATGTTTCTAGAAAGATGGTCCATTTTGCTCTTTAAAAAAAAAAAAATCTCAAAAAGATTCTTACTTTCCTAAAAGTCAGGCTTGTTAGATGAGTAAAAAGTAAAATGAGATAAATATCTCTACAAAGCCAAAGCTGGCTAAAGTGCCATCCAGCTCTGTGCCTTTGCCAAGCCTCCGGCAACACCTTCAGAAACTCCGGGGACTTTCAGTGAGTCCTGAACACCAGTTGGCAACAGACGCCTTTCTTCTCCTAGCCAACAATGACAGAAATAACGTAGAGAGCCCTAGGGTAATCTCTGGGGCCTGAGGGCTGCCGCTCAGTGCCCTGTGCCCTGTGCCCAACACATGGTCTTGTTATAGGGACTCTGGAAGCAACTTTCTTAGTGTTTTGATGTGGTCTCACTCTGCAGCCCAGAGCTGGACTCGGCCTCAGTATGTATCCAAGCTGGCCAGGAACTCATAATGATCCTCCTGTCCCAACTTCACCAGTGCTGGGAGCACAGATATGAGTCAGCACTGACTAATGAAAAAAAAAAAAACTGGATAGAAACTGGTTTAGGCTTTGGTAAAGTCAAACAGAAAGTGGGAAATCCCTCTGGTCATGTGAGCTCCCAGCTCTGTCCAGACAAGGTATTAAAAGCTGATCTCTCTTGTCTCTCTTGAGAGACAAATACTACCTAAGCAAAGTGTTGGGCATTCTCGTCCACCTTCTGAAGACAGAAGAGGACAAATCCAGGGCTTCAAGCCAAGAAGCTCTGACAGGTACTCCTCCCAGGCTGGGGTTTGTGGCTCCAGAGGACAACCCCCTCCATGTCCACACCCTCAGACAAGCCAACTACTAAAAACAAAGAGGGAGAAAGTCAGTTTGTGTTCCTGAGCGCCAGATGATTACCTGGCCCCAGAACAAGCAGCAGTGGAGCCCAGGGACAGAAAGCCATTTCCTGGACAGCTGTGTAGGAAAAAGGAAGACAGCTAAACTGTGCTCGCAGCTGCGCCTGCCCATCCCAAGGCCAGACCGGAAAAGCAACAACAGCTTGATTCTGTATAGCCATAACGAGAATAAAAAAATAAGGGGTGACGTCTTCCTACTCTGCAACCCACTACTTACAAACTGATTGAGACAGTTACAGCTGCAGGTGGGTAAAGATAAGTCTGAGCATAGCCAGATCCTAGCTTACGATTTATGCAGACAGAGAGGGGTCTTCTCTGAACACCTGGGCTCATCCCAAGCCTGCCAAGGGGTTAAATGTCACACCCTAGAGAGCTGGCCAAGGACAGTTCTGAGGATCGATGAACAGATGCCAACTTGCCCACAGCACACCTGACTTTGGTCTTACTTTCGCCACTCACACTATATGAACATGGGCAAGTTGCACCTTTTCACGGGGCATGTTTTCCTCATCTCTAAAATAGGGGGACACTCCAAATTGGGGTTTCTAAGTTTTCTAACACTCCTCAGGCAAAGACGAGTCATCCTACGCCAGGGATAGGGGTAGGGGTAGCATTTGCTTCTGGAGATTTCTAAAATTATCTGAAAAGTTATACTTCCCAATAAATCCATATAGGTTGCCAATCTATAGTGCTTCCATCTATCAGTTAGTTTCCTGGGATTTTCTATGCTCTGTTTTTCCATAGATGCTCAGTGGAATTTTTGAGGTGCAGCATGTTTCCTGCCCCAGCAATCTTTCACTAGTGTGCTGAACCAGTCTACAGAGCCATTCGTACCGCTGGAGTCTGAAATGGACCCCACAGGTTCATCTGTTTGAACACTTAGCCCCTAGCTTGGGGCAGGACTCTGGGAAGAGGCAGAACCTTTCAGACATGGGGCCTAGCTGGCGGATGTAGGGTCACATGGACTGGTCATGGGTTTAGGCTAGCCCTGCTTCAGACTGGGCTTGGCTTTCAGAGTTGCTGAGATGTTAACAAGCTGTATAACCCACCTGCACAGCCAGGCACCACGCCTCCCTCACAAGGACTGAGTAACCCCACGCCTGAGCTCAAATCCATCTCTTTTCCACTTGGTTGCTTACGTTGATTACAGACGTGAGGAGAGCTATCAGAGCGACGGAACTCACCTGCTTGTAGGAAATCCATTCATAGGGCTGGTTTGGCTTTCTAGAACCTAAGCAAGGGCCATTGTCTACAAAAAGAAAAAACAAAGATGAAGCAAAAGATAGATGGCGTTGACCTTTAACTATCCCTGCATTTTACTGGCTTTTCTCTTTATTCCTCCAAATATCAAGTAGACTCTAGTCTTCAAAGTAGAAATGGTGAGTTCAGATTAGAAATGTTCCCCCTCCCCCGCCCAGTATGAAGTGATTTTTATGTTTTTATTTGCTCTGCTTCTTAAAAACAAGGGGGTTGGAGATAAACAGAGGAGAAAGGCAGATAGTAATATGACCAACTCTTTTGTTGTTGGGTTTGGGTTTTTGGAGACAAGGTCTCTCTACCACATGGTTCTGGCTGTCCTAGAACTCACTTTGTAGACCAGGCTGCCCCTGAGCTCGCTGAGCTCTACCTGCCTCTGCCTCCAGAGTGCTGGTATTAGAGGTGTGCACCGCCACACGCTTACAATGACTTCCAACAACATTTAGCCTGTGACTTCTTCCTTCAAGCCAGTGGCTGAGTGCAGCTACACACTACTGTGTTCAGAAGAGGCAGCCACTCTGGTGAAGCTTCAAGCCTTCCGACTTAGAATGAAACGCTTCCCCAAGAGCCGTGCGTTGGAGGCTCAGGTCCCTGCTGACTGGCTTTTGAGAAGTGATGGAGGCCTGAGGGTTCGGACCTAATGACTGGGTTAATCCCTCTATGTGCTTGTAACATGATGGAAGCACTGGGGATATCCCTGAGGGTAACATACTGCCCTGGCTGCTTCCTGTGCCCTGCCCCAGCTCTGCTCCCATCTCCTACTCCAGGGAGAGGAAGGGAAGGGAAGTGAAGATATCACAATGTCTAGGTTCACTAGTCCCAGTCTGAATCTGTAAAGGTGTTCTGATCTGGTGTGGGGACATGGGAGGACTGGCAGGGAAGACAAAGAATGGTTTTGCCAGGGGCTGTAACAAGCCTGGTCCTATCGCCTAGAGAAGCGTGGCACACCAATGGATTCAAGTGTCAGTTAGATGTCAAGAGAATGGGATGACGTGAGCTGGCTCGCTGACCGTTCCCTAGTAACAGAGCTGACAAAAATGGTCCTTCTAGACTTGCTTCAGTTTACAGCACTATAACCAAGGTTCAGGGGACACGGGAGGGTCAGCAGCTCTGTTTCTCAGATGGGAGACCCCTCAGCTACAGGAA
The DNA here is from genome assembly GCF_000317375.1 of Microtus ochrogaster. Taxonomy (NCBI): domain Eukaryota; kingdom Metazoa; phylum Chordata; class Mammalia; order Rodentia; family Cricetidae; genus Microtus; species Microtus ochrogaster. The sequence goes on along the minus strand of NC_022032.1, from coordinate 19,809,831 downwards.
CTGATGCCATTTTGTTCCTCAAGAGCTAAGATGGGCAAATTGCAGCCAAAGGCCACAAGGAACCGATGGCTGTTTTTGTAAGCAGTGTTAGTAGATCACAGCCTTATCAACTCATCCACCTACATCTGAAGCTGCAGAGATTATATGGCCCCAAACGCCTAAAGCCTAAAGTACTTACTGTTTGGCTCTTTATGGGCACAGCACACTGATCCCAGCTCTAAAACTGTGGCTAAGCAGTAGCTTACCTGCAAACTTGAAAACCATCCATACCCAGGCCCTGCTGCCAAAATCTGATATAACTGGATGGCTTTAGTATATTTAAAAAGTGTCCCCAGAGGACACTAACACACAACTAGGTGCATCTTAAAAACATCAAATTTAAGGGGGGGCGAGAGAAATGGCTTAGCAGTTAAAAGCACTGGCTGCTCTTCCAGAGGACCTAGGCTCAATTCTCAGCCCCCAAAGTTCATCTCTTAACTCCAGTTCCAGGAGGTCTGACGCCCCCTTCTGGTTTCTATGAGCACTTCATGTAAAGGGTGCACAGGCAAAACAGACAACATAAAAATAATTCAAAAAATTAAATTAAAATTAGGTTTAAAAAGCTCTAGGCTAGCTTCTCCTGCCGTTGTACAAACTTCTGACCATCTAAGCAAATGCTGGGCCTTGCTCCTCTATAGTATTTTAATCCTGAGAGATCTTAAGAACACTAATGTTTAGGATAAAATGTTTCTTGGAGGAAAAAGGAAACATTGACACAAAAAGCAGCTGCCTTTAATCAATGCATATTAAGAAAGCTCACATTTCCTTTTCCTGTGATTTATTGAGGATCACTCATTTTCCAAATAGACAAGAGACAACAGAACAAAAAGTTGTCTAAGAGTCAGAGGTACAGTGTAAGTAAGCCCCATACTTCTAGGTACACCACACGCTGTCTTTATAGAGGAAAGGCTGTACATAACTTACAACACATATATTTTCATGGAGCTTGATGCTGGCCTGCTCTACCTCAGGGAGATTTACTGTCATTGATAAACTCAGATCTTGATGCTAACTTCAAAAGGTTCATGCAGTCAATGATACACAAGGAAGTTTGCTTTCTCTTTACAATGGGCTAATGAGTCTTTTATAGGCATATTTGGCCGAACACAATGGGCTGAGTAGTCAGACTGCACCAGTGTCGAGCAATAAACAGCAGGTACTTCTCGAGTGCATACATGTCTTATGGGGCACAGAGGAGCAATCTCCCCCGATTCCTGGCTAAGACCACAATCTAGCTTCCAGTGGCAAAAACCAGAAGCTGACGTATGGATCTTAAGATCCATTTCTATGATGAATAATGAAAAGAGCAAAAAATAATCCTTAAAAAGAGTGTTGCTTCATGGACAATATACTAATTGAGTACCTACTGTGGACAGGTCCTTCATGGGCAGTACACTAATTGAGT
>NC_022032.1:19791327-19808287 GCF_000317375.1 Microtus ochrogaster | reverse complement strand
CCTACTGTGGACAGGTCCTTCATGGACAGTACACTAATTGAGTGCCTACTGTGGACAGGTCCTTCATGGACAACACACTAATTGAGTACCTACTGTGAACAGGTCCTTCATGGACAACACACTAATTGAGTACCTACTGTGGACAGGTCCTGTGTCAGTGCTATGGGGAGAGCAAAACAGAAGGGCATGTTCTCAAGGAGCACAGGCTGGAGGGCAAAAGGCAGGGCATGCCAGGCGAGTAGCTGTGTACGGTGAGGGGTTATCGCTGAAGTAGATGTGAGATGCTGAGAGGAAAAGGGGGAGATGCCCCACTACTGGGACAGGAGTGGGAATGACGCACCAGGAAGATGTTTATAGAAACAGCGAAATGCAACACGGTGTTAAAGGTACCCATATGTCAAGAACACAAGAGAGGGTGGGGAGAGCAGACTTAGGATCTAGAAAGGAAGTGCATGAAGACACACGGGGAGGGACCAGCCGTGCTGTCGCCTGAGAGCTGAGACAAGGTGGAAAGCTGGACAGAGGCTGTAATGGAGACAGGCATTTGGATAGCAGGGGTTCTCGACGGTGTTTCTGATGGGGTACAGCTTCCCTGGAAAGTTAGTAGTTCTCTCAAAATATGTATGTTAGTGGCCCAATACATTCAAAAAAATGATGGACCAGGGCCAATTAAATATTTAAAAAAAAAACAAAACCACAGGAGGGTCGGGTGGTGGTGGCGCACGCCTTTAATCCCAGCACTCGGGAGGCAGAGGCAGGCGGATCTCTGTGAGTTCGAGGCCAGCCTGGTCTACAAGAGCTAGTTCCAGGACAGGAACCAAAAAAGCTACAGAGAAACCCTGTCTCGAAAAATCCAAAAAAAAAACAAAAAAAACAAAAAAAACCACAGGAAACATTGGAGCCCAGTACATGTGATTCTCCATCAAATATAGGCCGTATTTGGTGATGGAGGACATCTGGAGGGTCCTACGAGCTTTGAGATTGGCTCTAACAAGTTACAGGAGACAGGACAGGGACAATGCTGGGTATATGGAAGACTGGCAGATGTGCCTTTTTGCAAGGAAGGCTGCTCATTCCTCATGAGAAACAACAGCAAAGTGTCAGTCACGACAAAGCAGCTACGGGCTTACTTGACACCTGAAGGCCCCTCTGGAAGCCTTCGTACACTGTTCTGACATCATCGTAGATGTACACCAAGAGCTTGTCATTGTCGAGGAGCGCTGATCTTCGAGCACCATCAGTACCCTATTGGGAAGGACAGGGGCAAGCAGGATGTTAACAAGAAGCCCACAGCATGTTGTCTCTATAGAGGTGCATGCTGCGGCCAAATGAAGCTAATCAACATGCCTATTTTTTTTTCCCGAAGCTTGCCATTTATTTGCGGAACAAACACTTAAAATCTCCCGCCCTAGCGATTCTCAGGTAGATAATACACTATAATGAATGAAGGCCATGATACTGCAGAAGAGGTTCTGTGAGTCTATTTTCCCTACTGTGCACCATTGATACATGCCATTACTATTCGTCGGTTAGATGTAAATACAAAAATACAAACTGCTGTGCAGTGAGTAGCAGCTGAAGGAAGAGGGGCAGAATTTGTCGATGTGCTAATTTAAGCCAGCTGTTCCCTTGAAGAAACAAGGCAGCTTTGGAGAAGCGAGTCTAAGACAACATGGCCATGAAGGGAATCTTGAGGAAAGAAGATGGATTAAAAAAAAAAAAAGCTGCTCACAGATTTATAGGTATGTGCGCTGCCAGACACAGCTGAAGGGAGGGAGGGGACACCAGAACAATGCCACCACCTTGCATACTCCAACTGTATCCACTAACAGAACAGAGGGTGATCCTGTCAGCTTGGGAGGAAACGACAGGTGGGTCAATTTTACTTCCACGAACCCCTCCATCCTTCCATGAGGATCCCCTACAGCTACTGCTCCCTCCCATCACCAACTGCAACACAGTCTGCGAGAACCTTCAGCTCCGCCAGCGGCACCTCAGCCGCCAGCACTAAATGTGTGTGAGCAGACGCATGTCTTTCCAGGTGTTTATGGGCAGCTTGGACAGGTGGGCACATCTGCTGCTGAACACCTTTATCTAAGCTGTCTCCACCTGCTGGGGCCTAAGTACAACCGCCATGTACAGAGAGTCCTGACGGCGAACAGAGTATCAGTTCCTAGCCCCCCGAAGGGGCAGAAGGAGCTACCGAACCCCCTAGGAGAGACTACGGGGGTCCAGAGAGCCACAGCAACCCCTCAGACATTCCCTCAACACTGGTAGGGAAGAGCTCAACTACTAAGTTAGTGCCTTCTACCTAGTTCACATTTTAAAGGGGAAGCCCCTCCCATTTACAACACCCAGGAAAGCCTTAAGGGAAATTAGAACACAATATGAAACATCCAGTACCACAAGAAAGGACTGTCCTAAAACTGAAGAGATCACTTCTGGCTTGAGGTTTGGTGAAAGAAAACAGGAAACCACCCCAGCAAGCTGGGTCAAAGAGCGGCCAGAGTTGAAGTACAGGCACCCTGGTTGTCCCATGCTGTCCAGAGTTGCCCCACTGTCCTTACGACACAGAGCTCAGGATGGTGCCTCTCATGCCACTCACCTACTCATCATGACACGGAACTATCCGTGGCATTTCTCAATACAATGCCATCTCTTTAAAAGTGAAGATGATACCTGCATTCCACAGAGAAGCTCTCACGGCCCTAAGAGGAGCAGCTGAGACAGGCAAACAAGGAGCCTAAGACTTCTGCTATGGTTTGAATCTCAAATGGCCCCTGCAGCTTCATGTTTTGGATGCCTGTCCCCGGGCCAGTGGTGCTATTTTGGAAGGCTGCTGACCCTTAAAAGGCGGAGCCTATCTGGCAGAAGTAGGTCACCAGGTATAGGCCTTTGAAGGTGACAGAGAGCCTCCAGTTCTGCCGGAGCTCCCTGCGTCCTGTCGCCATGGCATGTCCAGCCCATGACACATAACCCAACTGCTATGAACTAAGCTGCTCTATCAGCCTTCTCTACCATGGGGGACTGACACCCTCTGAAACCATGAGACACGGTTCATGAGCTTCCTTCTGCCCCCCTGATTCATGACACAAAACTCATACAGAAATGAACACCAGGAAAATGGTGCCGTGGCTTTGACTGAATCCGACTCTTGGACTGCTGGAAGGATCTGCGGGAGCGATCTGTAGGACTCAGGAGACAAGTTAAGAAAGCTTAATGAGCGACCACGGAGGGAGTCTGGAGGATGAAAATGCCTCGGGACTATGGACGGTGAAGACTGCTCGTGGATTTTCAGAGGGACGAGGGCTCCACTAGGAATTAGACGAGAATTCACGTGTAGGACGTTCTGGTAAAGAACGTGTCTATACTTTTCCCACATCCAGAAAAATAAATAAATAAATGAAGCTGAACTAAACAGTAACAGTACTAACTAACCAATTTGGAGGAGAAAAACGTAAAACTATATAACTTTAAGCTGTTGCATGGTTATTGCTAGCTGCTTTTTTTAGTCAGCTTTACTGTGAGACTTGAGAACAAAATGATCTAAAGAAAGAGAGAGAAAAAAGGATAGAGTTTGGCCAGAATGGGATCCTATTTAAAGTTGTAAACAAGGTAATTGTTAAAGAGATTGACCACTAAAGAAAAGCCAGGTAATATTTACCGGGACAATAGAAAAGGAGCCCTGTGGACTTTTCAAGAATTGGAGACTTTACCCACCAAAAATTCCTGGATCCTGGGTTTTGTATATCTCACTATCAAATGATATATACACACCATTTAAATATCTATCACCACCATTTACATAACACACACCATCATATACATATACATGACATGAAGGTATTTAGGGGAAGGCAGAGGGTATAAGAGAGAAGGTGGTTCAACTATATTTTATACTTGCTTGAGATCCTGTACCATGTGCTGTGCAAACATACCAATACCGAAGAACTAAGTTCAAACAAACAAAAAATAAAATCTATGTCTAAACCCCAAAACTCATTTTGAAGACCTTCCTTTAAAAACAAAATGTTCCTTGTGACGCGGGGAAGGGGGATATCTCACAGGGCCCCACCCATACACTAAGAACTCAGGCAACTAAGGCATGCTGAGAGCAGAAGAAATAGTTCCCCAATGAGTCCCATAACTGATTACCCAATACCAAGTGGTCAGCCCCCAAATCATATACATATAATTAATACTAAATGGTCTGAGCAGGTTATATTATGTTTAGAGGTGTGTGCGTGTGTGTGTGTGTGTGTGTGTGTGTGTGTAACAATAACAAGTAAAAAAGGGGGGCACAGCCATAATTTTGAGATGGGGAATACACAGGGGGTTGGAGGGAAGAAAGGGAAGGAAATGATATAATTATATCTTAATTTTAATTAAAATATAATTATACAAAGGTAACGTATTTTTAAAGCTATGATGGTAAGTAACATCACTTTGTGGATACACAAATTCCCTTGTGAATAAAGGCAATTAAAATGATAGAGGATGCTAGGGAAAAAAAAAAATGAATACTAGCCGCTAACTGTGAGAACAATAAAACAGCTTTCCTAGGGTGCTTGACTTGCACAGAGCTGCATAAGAAAGTGTTTTCCCAGGTTCTCCAGAACTCAGAGGCAACTGTGGTCATGGTGCAAGAGGGGCACAGATGGGGAAAAGGGAACTCAGAGGCGACTGTGACCACAATGCACGAGGGCACAGGTACCGCTCGGGCTGAGAGCGGCAATGCGTGTTGTCCTCGTGGTACTAGCTGTGTGGGCGTGCTAGAAGTATGGAAGCATGGCCGCTTCCACCAAGAGTTTTCAGAAACTCTTGTGAACCAGGCAATGTATATAAGCACCAGATTTGCTGCGGGGGACCCCTGAGAGGTCAGGAGATGAAGCTATGAAGGTGAAGACTAAGTTACAACAGAGTTCCGGGATGTTGGAGAGGACAAGAACATAGGCTGTCTGCCAAGGGAAGCTGTAAGCACAGAACAGAGCCGTCTCAGGACAGAGGCTGTGTGTGTCACTTGTGGCAAGGACAGAGGCTCCTCAAGTCCACTGGAGCGTACATCATACAACATGTGCCTCTCATACTGGACACAGGGCTACACGATTGAATACTTTCCCTGTTGGCTCTGGGCCTTGCTTTGGTCCCCAACCCCTTGCTCTGTTTCATGGGGTGTTTGCTCTGTGTCGTTGTATATTGGAAGTCTATAGTTTTTGTATTTTTTTAGGAGCTAATAGCGAAAAGACCGCTTTGGGTCTCGGTAAAGACGTAGACTTTTGGTCAGGACGGAACTGTGAAGGCTCGTGGGACTCTAGGCTGAACTAACACTGTATTTTATGCTATGAGATGATCAATGTTATGGTTTGAATCTGGAGTGTTACTCCACTGGCTCATGCTTTGGCTATGTGTTCTCTAGTCAGTCACTCTCTTAAGAGGGGCTGTGGAACCTTTCAAGGTGGGGCCTAGTAGACAGATGTGGGTGATGGGGTAGGTGTTTCAAGGTGTATCTAGTCCCTGGTTTCTGGCTGGCTCTCTACTTCCTGTCTGTGGGAACATAAACACGAACTTCTTCAGTCCCATGGACGAAGTGCTCCACAATGCCTTCCCTGCTGAAGCTGTGAAGCCATAATCATGTCAGGACACTGCAGTGCAGAGGTAACTGAGACATCTTGCCCTCGAATGACCAAAGACTCCAAGGAATATTGGCCAATCAGACTTGTGTCCTTTCCCCATTGGCAGGAGTAAGACTTCATAGTCTCATTTGATTACCCAGGCTGTCTTAAGGTCATAAAATTCCTGGAATGCAGCAGGAGGCCTTATTGTAACAAAGGTTTATCAGTTGGGGGTGGTGTGGAGGGAATTAAAAATTTCCATGGAAGTTTTTAAAAGGTGGGGAAGATAAAAAAGTTTTATAGTATTTAATAGAAAAGACTCATACTTAATATTTCTTACTTCTTAGAGACCACACCTACAAAATACAAACTGGGGGAGCAACCGACATATGTTGGGAAACACTGAAGGTGTGATAAAGCAATCAGGGTTTCAACAAGGCTGTCGGAGACCCTAGTCCTGCCCTACAGAGTAGCAGGATCCCAGGGACAAGTCCTAAGCAGGGGAGTGGAGCAGATCAGGGCAGCACTGTAGAAAGAAACCTACCATAGATAGTGTGTAGGAAAGGCTGTGGGGGGGGGGGCCTAGAGAGAAAAGGATTTATGTGGGCTCAGTCTAGGCAGTGGCCTGGGCAAGGAAGGCAGTGATGCCAAGAGCAATATGCAATCTGTCATTTAACAGAGAAAAGGGAAGAATTAAGGCATGGAGAATCACAGTTCCGAGTCCAGGGGAAGTTTGAAAAGCGGACAGGATTTAGCTAGGTAGGGAGGATCACAACCCTCATGGCAGGACAACCTTCCCGGTCTACTTCCCAACTCTCCAAAAACTGCTCTAGAGGGTCACTGTATAGCAACACTTTAGCTAAATCATTTTTTAGTTAGGTTTAAGCTTTTGGTGCCATCTTCAGGACTTTGGGGAAGATGGAAGCAAAACTATCAAACCAAACCTAAAGAAGTTCATTGCACTCCTAATAAAGCCGTCTTCTTGACAACATAACCTAAGGACAAGGTGTTTATTATTAGCCTAATTATTAATTAAACTAATTAGCAAAGGCTTGAAAATGATGCAGTGAGGAGATGCCAAGGGAGGAAGAGATACTAACTCTAAGGGACAAGTAAAACTGGGCAAAGGTCCCGTTGTCCTTCAGTTGTAAGGGAAACTATGATCTGGAGAAGAGGGTAGTGAAATGGGGAGAAACACTAGGCAGTAAGCGCCATGCTTTGAAATTTGCTCTATGAACGATCACAGATTCCCCTAAAAGAACCATTATCTGGGATGAGTGGGAGTGTTCCTATCCTTCCTGAATACAAATGCTACATGGAAGGGCTGGACATTCATCACCTGAGTCCTGCACTCTGCAGGCTGACAGCTGAGCCAGAGTGCTCAGATGTGCCACAAAACAGAGCCTTTAATTACTAGGTTATCCAGGTGCACAGATATATTTCTAGGAACAGCTGCTACTGAAATGGAAAATGTCTTAAGTGTGGCCCCCTAACATAACCTGCAGAAAGCAGGAGGGGTGGGGGAGTGGGCTGTGCTCAAGAAATAGCCTCACATTGCAGAGCCTAATCAATCAAGACTGGAAAGCAGGGGAATTATGGGTCTGCTTCAATGTGAATATGGTTTTCCAAATTTAAAAACCAAAGAAGATGAATCCAAAGCCAAGGCCTTTGCTACTAGTATATTCTCCAACATCTACAGGGTCCCTTTTGGATCAGTTTTTCTAAACATTGAATTAGTAAATACAGTCGAGGTTGAATTAGGCTAAATTCGAAAGTAAAAACTCGAATTAACCCTTGAGGAATGGGGAAAGGTAGGGACAGGAAAACAGGGAGTGCCTATGTCTTCGGTGGATCTGGAGAACCATCAGTATTTGACAGGTGGTGGTGGTAGGGACAGGAAAACAGGGAGTGCCTATGTCTTCGGTGGATCTGGAGAACCAGGTGGTGGTGAGCTATTCTGGCCTACCTTCATATTTAAAGTACAGCAAATTATGTCCCTGAGGATTTCTTAGAGGGGTCCAATTTTACATTGAAGTCTCATTCATCTCTATCTATAAAATGCATATCTACAGAAACATAAATAAAAAAGCAAGCCAGGAAGATAGGGGACCCAGCAGAAAGGAAGAAAAAGAGAAGAAAAGGAAGGGGGGGGGAGTGCCTTCTCAGGAGACAACCTCAAGTTTTAATGCTCAACCCATTCTAAGGAAAAAGGCAGCAAACAGAAGCACAGTCCTGACGGTGAAGGGCCTGTGCGGCTGCTCCCTGCCAGAGTCCACTCCTCCCTGCACTACACCTGACATTTGCCACTAGGTTGACATGCCACTTCCCGGCTCACACACACTTCTTTTCAGAAACAGGATGAAACTGCTTTTCAGCGACATTAGATCTTATCTCCGAAAGGCCAGCCTGTGGGTGGCACCCCATACTCTAGTGACCTCTGAATGGCAAGGGACAAAGTATTCAAACAACACCCCTAAACTGTCTCAATAGGTGAAGGGCAGAGGCTACAGGGCAAGGGTCATGCTTACTATTTAACTATGGATCATTACTCCCAGGGGCAAAGACACTGTAGGCGCTGGATTTCCCAGAGCTGAGGGAGAGTGTGTGGGGCCTGTCAAGGTCAGCCACTGCCCAGTAAGGACAGATTTGTTGACTCTGTCCCTCCTCGATTCCCTGTTTACAAGGCAGTGAAGTAGAGCTTCAAATCCAGCTAGCCTGGTGAAGAGTTCTGCAAGCAGGCTCCTCCAGACTTGCCCATGTAGCCTTCCCTTTATGTTTGAGAAGACAGGGCCTAAACAAACACTGCCGTCTAACCCTGAAAGCCCTTGATACTTTCTGAAACTAGTTCATTCTCTACTTGCTAATTTCCTGTGCTGTCTACTCTCCCAACCAGAGGATTTGTTTAGGAGAAATTGGGGAGAAGGGACATAGCGAAAATAAATTATCACTAGAAGAAAACTCAGCACACTCGGCTCTGGCTAAAGGAGAAGACTGTCTGTGAAGTTTTTACCTAGCCCTGTAGACCACACAAGGCACCAGGCTTCACCTCTGCTAGTAAAGGAACTGCAGCTCCAAGTTCTTCCCTACGTGACTCCGCCTCTCGGATGCTGGTGCTCAGTAGGAGTATTTTGCAGGAAGCACCGAGTGGTGACCAAATTGTCCCTCCCATTTGGCACTTGTTGGCCTTATTTGGGGGTGCACGATAAAACTTAAGTAAATATGGAAATCATTTCTGTCACTTCAGTGTACATACATCTCTTGTCTAATGTGGTCAATAGCAGTTAGCATCATTTATCTGAAATCATGTGTGTTTCCAGAACTGATTTACCATCGTATTCCTATGCAATCGGCCTTTGCTTTCCTTGGGTATGGACAACTCAGCAACATACCAACATGCAGACATATTGCATATTCTATAAGTGTTATTTGGGGTTTATTTATTTATTTTTATGTAGATGAATGCATCTACAGATGTCTATGAGCTACCATGTGGGTGCTGGGAACTGAACCCCAGTCGTCTGTAAGAACAAGTACTCTTAACCACGAGGCCACCTCTCCAGACCCAGCATGTAGCTTTTTCAGACTAATAATCAACTTCTTTCTTTCCTTAGCTTCCCAAGATACCTGCTTAATCCTTCTGCAGCCTGGTGTTGGTGTGAAGACCAGAAGTTCTGCCCCTAGCTCCCGGTAATCCCTGCCTTGATTCAGTGCCCCCAGCCCACTGCTAATGTTTATTAGCAGCCTGACACTCCCCCCTCCCACCCAATTTAAAGGCCCAGGCATCTGCTGCATTGCTTCAAAGTCAGCAGGCTCCTCATAGGAACACCTTATATTCAGGTTCCAAGAGGATGAGTATAGTAAGGAAACTATATCCAGAAAGGTTTGATAACTTATCAGAGAGCCTGTTAAGTTTCGAGAAAGGTGTTAACGTCACCTAAAGGCATGGAACACTGATGTCTGCAAACTTGCAGCAGACTCTCGGAAGAGAAGCACCCTGAAAATGCTTTCCTTCCCTCTCATCCCTACTGTTCTGTGAGGACTGCCAGCTAGAGACGTGCTCAGATGCTGAAACAGCTTTCAGAAAAATGTGTTCAGGAACTCTCTGCGTGGGTGGGAGCAGAATTGTGAGGGCAAACATTGGCGCCTCTTTATTTGACCACATTGCATAATTCGTTTTTTGCAATCAAGACCAGGAGAGACTAGACCATGGGAAACAGTGACCAGAACCCTGCAGTGACAAATGATTACGTCAATGAACGTGGCTGCCTGAAAACAGGATTCATGTGAAGATGACAGACAGACAAGAGTCTCCTCGTGCCTGGAGGTTCTTCTGAAGCATCATGGGTACTTCCCGTCCTACACGTGTCTACTAACTGCTCTCTGGTCTGCATCTACAGATGACTACAGAGCAGCACTTTTTATGCCATGTTTCTAAGTAGCTGCAGAAATAACCACATGCTGCCGTGGTCCCTGGCAGCGCTCAGTATTCAGCTGCTACTTCCCCTTCAGTTAAAAAGCTTTAGTCCTCATCTTACAAGTGGCTTGGGCGTTCCCGCAGACCCTCAGGCTTGTGTCAGAGACAGCCATGGTCACTGCTGTCCAAGCCCGTTCCACGGCAGCTTCCACTCAGCTTTGCTGCTAGATGTCCACCTCCTAGCAGGATTTGATGCTGCCCACTTCAACCAGAGCTCCCTGACTCAGCACCGGTCATAGGGTTTCAGAATAGCCCAGGAGGCAGAGGCAGGTAGATCTCATAGTTTGAGGCCAGCCTGGTCTACAGAATGAGTTCCAGGGCAGCCAGGGGTGTTACACAGAGAAACCCTGTCTCGAAGAAACAAACAAACAAAAACAAATGACACCTGACCTCTGTCACAGAGAGAAAGGCCTTGAGCAGCTCATCTCCCGGCCAGAGGCTTCCCAAGGACAGATGTCTGTCCTGCCCCAGTACTGTGAGCCTCCTATAGCAGAAGTTCAAGTGCTTGCTGAATGGATGCAAGTCTGGCAGCTGGATTCAGTGAGTGGAGGAAGACTCAGGACTTACACACCCTCTGCATTAGACTTTCTGGAACATATGATTAACACGCTAAGAAGAGTCACTAGTCACATACAGTGCAATATATGAATGTGTAAGTTTTAACCCTTCACATATGAGGGTCACCAGCTAGCACGCATCCCAAATATTGTTATCATTTACTGTGAAGTGCAAGTCTTCTAACTTGGAAAGCAGATGAGTTATACCCAAGAAATTGGTTCTGCATTTTAGAAGCTATGAATCCAAACTTGGACCCACATCTACTTGTAGATCTACATGTAGCAGATTAGATTATCTGCTACAGTCTGTGGTTTACTCACCAGAAGCAAATACTACCCTAAATTCTGACAGTCTAAAGATTGTTTTAGAAAGGCTAAGGACTTATAGGCATAAATTCTTATTTGTTCCAATTTATTCATTTCAATAACTGGATAAAGCATGAGTTCCCACTGACATTCTTTATGACCTAGTGGTAGCCCTACACCTTTCCAAACTAACTTGACACATAAGCCTCTCGGTGCTAATGTCACACTTCTCTTCTCTCTGCTGCCTCCTTCAGGAATTCCCATGGATCTCACCTGCGCCATACAGCAGGTTTTAGCCCAAATCCTTTGAGCCTCAGAGGTGGGCACACACCCTCAGCAGTATCAGATTCCTCTCCAGTTACATCTGTGTCCGGCCTAGGAGGGCTGATTCAGGTTGGACAGAAAAGCTGGCTCTATGCCTTCCTAGGCTCTCCTACAGATGTAACCACTGGATTCTTAATGGTTTCTGATTCTGTACCCACAGAATTTAGCCACCATTTCTTATCTTTCTTTGATGGTTTGTTTTGTTTTGATAGGCTCTTGCTATGTAGCCCAATCTGCCCTCAAACTTGCGACTCTCCTGTTTCACTGCTAAAATTACAGGCCTACATATTTGGTTTCAGAAAGGCCTCCCCTCCTGAGTCCCGAGGCTCCAGGCACTGATCCTTCAGATTTACTGGACCCTCCCCCTCCAACCTTCCTTTATCACAGTGATCCACTCTCCTTCCCAGAGTCCCGGTCTTAACAAACCAGCAATGAACACATCACAGGCCAGGGCAGGTGTGTCTTCTAAGCAGGGCTGGGCAGGGACTTTACTTAAGCGTTTAGACATAAAATGTGGAGGTTAACAAAGTCAGATGAATGTATCAGGGCTGTCAAGTCTCTATCTTTCAGGTCCTTCTTGTCAGGCCCAAAGGAAACTCTTTTCCCCAAACTGGTGGTCAGACAATGCCAGCATTCCTCAGGAACTGGTGAAGCCTGTTCCCTCTGCCAAAGAAGCCATTTCTCATATCACTGGTAGAAAGGACAAATGGCCATCTGTGGTGACTATTAGGGTACCCAAGTGCACCCTGGTCTCCAGCCTCCCTCAGTGTCACAAGAACCTGTTAGACATTTCAGAGTCTATCTTGGCACCCTGGCTCTCCTCACCTCCCCCTTCCCTACACTTCTGTAGATCATGGGCTTCTCTCTCCACAGCTATTCGTTCTGCTGTTCCGGCTCTGCTCTCTGTCTGTCTGTCTGTCTGTCTGTCTGTCTGTCTGTCTGTCTGTCTGTCCTCCTCTCTTTTACCCTCTTTGTTCCCCCCTTTGCCCTCTCTTAGCCTCCACCTTTCACTCCTCCCTCCTCCTCTTCTCTCACTGCTGGTCCCAGCCTGCGTCTACGTCCAGTCCACTGCTTTCCCTCTCTGCTCTGAACTCTTCCAGATGTCTCTGGAAGTTCTCTCCTTTGTACCTACAGTAAAACACTTTCATTTGACCCATACCCGAGTCTACACACTTCTCAGCCTCCACATGTCTTGATGCTTCCCCTGGGCCTGGCTGCTAACCAATAAAGGCTTCCAGTCACTGTCACCGCGGTGAGCAGCATCTTCACTAAGGGAACATGAGGAAATCAAGCTCGGCAAGCAAGGGCAGGTGAAGAAAATAAGCAATCTGGTATATCAAGTATGGAGGGAGTTTAAAACAAAACAAATAACCCACCCTCACAAAACCTGTTTTCACATCTGTTCAAAGTGGTGGAGCAGCAGAAGCGTTGATCTGCAAGCAGCAAGTGGGTGTTCCTCCTAGCCCCAAGGGAGAGGTTGGTCTTTAGGTAACCAAGGCTCACAGGTGGGCTGCAACTCTTAAAATACAGCCTAATTAAACCATCCTCAAAGTTTCAAGATCCTGATCCCAAGCCTTTCCTGATGGGTCCACAGAGATGTAGTCACATCCTTCCTACCACTCTGAGTGGCCACAGGAAACTTGAAGAAGATGGAACTTACACCCAAGTCTTGGCTTGGTACTACACAAACCAGAGCCTGGAAACCGCTAGGGTGTGTGGGGAGGAGAAGCATTCAGACCAAAGTGTGGATTTCTCATCGTAACATCCATGTACATTTTAGAGAAAAGGAAGTGATAGAAACGGGAAGAATTGGGAGGAGCAGGGTAAGGAGCGAACAGCAGGTGACCAGTGAGTGGTACCCATTTGCTTTCAAAGCAGGAAAACACAACAGCCCCAAAACTGTTGCCAGGTATCAGTAACACCATAAGAAATCAGTGCTATTTGTCTGTCTTGCCAACAGAGGCCCGCAGAAAAATGCTCCCTATAATGTGTGCACAACTACTGAGTTACCAGACTCCAACTACGTTTAAACTTCAAGCTTTATATTTCAATTTTTAAAAAGCAAAGAAAATTCATTATTTCTAAAATCACTGAATTCTGAAACTCAGACCTAAATCTGTTTCTTATAAACAAAGAGAAAAATCAGAACTCCTATGTACTGAGTAGTAAAATTATAATTTCAGTGTTGTGCTTATCTGTAATCTTAAGCTGATCTTCATGGAACATGTATAATTATTTTACTAAGGAACAGCCACTGCATGCTAAGATGGAACTTTAAAAAGCACACAGTGAGGGCTAAAGAGACAGCTCAGGGGCTAAGAGCACTTTCTGTTCTTCCAGAAGACTCAGGTTCGGTTCCCACACCCACATGGTAGCTCACAACCATGTACAGCCCCAGATATGACATCATCTTTTGGCCTCTGAGAGCATATGGTATGCGTATATACATGCAGGCACACACTCATACATGTAATAAAAATATAAATAAATCTCTTTTAAAAAACACATTGCAGGTGTCCCCACAATGTCTCCTCTGGTGAGAATTGGGAATTCCTAAGAGCTCCTGCTGAATTATTGGTGTCTAAACTCTGTATTTGTCACCTGCCCTTTTGATAGTGACAACAATGGTACCAGGTGCCAGGCAGAAGAGAAGGAATGCCACAGAGCCACACCCACTCTAGGGAAAGTTGAGTCCTCGCTGGAGTGTGGTAAGCTGGGTGGAACACCATCACTTCCCCATGAAAATGAAGCAGAGAGCCCAGCTTTGTCAGAAGGCAGCCCTTGCCTGTACCCGTCACATTTGGTATATTTTAAGAATTTCGTATCAGCGAAGCCCAGAACTTGTTTGAAATAAAAACCCATTAGTATCACAAAGCTATTAATCTAGCCAGGGCTTTCTGCAGAGAGGCACATTGGTCTGCCACAGCGACCAAAGTGGGGAGAAGCTGGGGGACCTTTCACCTCTCGCTAGAAGCAGCGAACGTCTGTGTTTCCCAAGCTCTTTCTGTGCTGAAAGTAACAAATACTGAGAGCTAATCCTGACCAGGGCGGAGGAGCGAGCAGCTGCAGTGAGGGTGTGAAGAGGAGAAGTGCCTTGGGGACTGCAATCAATCACGCGTGTTTCTGTGAACTTCGGGAAGAGATCAAGGAAAGGAAGAGGAGACAGGAAAGCCAAGGAAGGATGTTCATGGAAGGGTCTAGAGGCTTCTTACACCATCCCACCCATATTCCTAATCACACATGCTGGCTGTCATGTGCATGGCTTCTTCACAACAATGCGGTACTCAGCGCAAGCACAGATGCCTCCTGAGGACCGGTTCTTCGTGCCTGTCCTCAACAGCAGCTCATCTGCTGTTAAGTGCCAATTCAGCCTTACCCTGCATGAAACCACAGAGTCCCTTTCAATGGGGTAAGAATGAGTTCTACAGATCAGATGTGCCCCAAATAAAACTCTCGGGACCATCTGGTGACTCTACCCTACTGAACCAGGTTCCGCGTTCTCTTTTTCTCCTGGTAGACTTTTCTATTCCGACACGGAGCCTGCACAGGGAAGCTCGGTGTGATTTCTGAAACTATCTTGCGTGTAATGCTGGAGAGACAACTAACCTACTGTACGTTATCTGTTCCCGTGCCCTGCCCTGTAATTTACTTGGCTTCTGCATGGATTAGCTACCAACAATTTCTCTTTAGAAACTGTCCTCAAAGACACATAAATGAGGTTAAACTCTTCAGAGAACATGAAGCGAAAGCCCACAAGGCAGGCTGGGCCCACCCCCCACTTACCGCTACTTCCACAGATTGCATGGAGAGGTCACAGGGTGGCTTCAGAGCCTTAGGTCTCGTGGCGTACCAGAAAGTGGTGAGCGCGGCAAAAGCTCCAAAGCCCATGAGTGTGTTGGTTGGAAGCGTACGCACATACTGCCGGATGTCAATCAGCTCTGGCATCCGAAAATACCGAAACAATTCGTGGACTTCCATGGTTCTGTGCTGGTGATTCCTTAGGCAGAATTCTGTTAGGAGAGAAAGATGCCAGGTTCACTCCAGGGGGCAGAACAGGTCTCCAGAATGCCCACAGGCCAATCATTAGTGACATGGCTTGCCACTCAATCGAGGCATTACATCCACAGTCTAATGGTCCCACGGTCAAATTTCATTTTCCTGGTAACACTTTAGCCATTTACTTCTGTTCCATTTCTCCATTATATTGTATGTAAGAAAAATTTTCAATAATGCCATTAAAAATGCTCAAAGAAGTCCGGGTTGTGGTAGCACACATCTTTAATTCCAGCACTTGTGAGGCAGAGGCAGGCAGATAGCTGTGAGTTCAAGGCCAGCCTGGTCTACAAACAAGAGCTAGTTTCAGGATAGGCTCCAAAGCTACACAGAAACCTTGTCTCGAAAAACCAAAAAAAAAAAAAAAAAAACACCCTCAAAAAATTCTTGCCATAAAATGCTCAAATGACTCAAAAAAGAAGGAAATGACATCTTTTGTTCCCTTCCACCTAATCAATCATACCCTCATGGTCAAGGCTAACAGGGATAATATGAGAAAGAGGTGTGAAGAAGCCCAAACCACCTAAGGGTCAGGAGGTGCTGCTTCCGCCAAGAGACTCCAAAACAAGTTTTCCAACTGGTAAAACAGACCAGCCTAAATTTCAACATGTCTCTCAGCCTCCCTGCAGAAGTAGTCATAAATGTCAGGAGATCCATAATTGGCTGTTCCAGTTAGATCACTTTCGTTTACAGTCCCCAAGATATTATACCTAAGATGAATAAATTAATCAGCGCACATAAACTAAAGCAAACCCCAGAAGTCTGGAGAGGAGTTATGGAATTGTATTTGAGAGAAAGGAAAAAGGTCCTGAAGACTACACTCTGGAACCAAGGCCTGCCTTGGTGCGCTCCTGGCCGTGTGAATCGCTTCTTTTGCCTTGAACCCTGGTGTGCGTCTCTGGGAGCGGAGATGAAAACAGCACCCCTTCCAGTGAGCTGATCAGTCCCACTACGGGATTCCCAGCAGCCAAGGATGGTGCCGCACGCAAGAAACTGCCCAAGAAATGTCAGATGCTATCATTTCCTCTACCAAAGCGCTCTGAGCTCAGAATACACTGTTACTGCGGTAATAAAAATGCTTACCTACATTTCACAGAGCCAGAAGAAGAAGCCAAGATACACAGAAGAAAATTAGATGAACATCAATATATACCAAAGCCCCGAATTGCAGATTATAAGCAATTTAATATAGAGACGAGTCTAAAATAATTAAGTGTGCACTAGAGAACAAGAACAGCTCTAATTTAAAAGCTTATGAATGAATGATTGCCCCCAAGGCTGGCACACGGCAAAGGAAGAAATGGGAAATGAGCCGGGGAGACTGCACTAACCTTCTACAGCAACGCAACAAGTGCTCACTCTGCCACTAACGTCAAACAGCATGCATTCCTTTGAAAGCTAGGGCACAAGACTGAAAACAGTTTCTTGAAATCTAGAGATCACCTTTTGAAATCAAAACTATACTATTATAACTATTTCCCCCACAGAGCAACAGAGTATCAAAGCTGCTTTTCTGAACCAAGAATATGACAAGACCCAACATAATAATACGTCTGCTCAGCTTGTTCAGACTTGTGCTATCACAGCTCGGGACACACACACACACACACACACACACACACACACACACACAC
>NC_022032.1:19766747-19791227 GCF_000317375.1 Microtus ochrogaster | reverse complement strand
CGCACGCACGCACCTACACACAGATCTCTAGGTTAACATGACAGCAAAGAAAGAACAGATAGGCAAGAGTCTTCAGGTTTTCATTCTGGAAAGAAAGCAGTCGTGCCTACTCACCATCTGTGCCATGGACAGCTGACTGCTAGGTGACACACCACAGCGGAATCAGAAAAGGGCAGTGAGGATGGGGGTGGGGTGGGGGCCAGGGCAGCTTGGCGGCTGCTTACCAGGCCTGCCAAGGTCTTTCAGGGCATTAGTCACACGCCAAGTCCTACCCTGCTGCCCACTGGGCTAAAGGTAACTAGCAGACACAATCCATACTTGACTTCTCAGGGGAACAGAGGGTGGAGGATGGGCCAATGAGGAGCTAGCAGTAAGTCACCCCACTGCTCCACCCATGGGCAGGGACCAGCATCAGTGAGCGTTGCTGCCAGGGGCAGTTCTTCAAACAGACACTGTTTTCATTTTGCTCAGCTTCCCAATAAAAAAAAAAAGACAATGGATAAGTTTTTTTTTTTTTCTCCAACCACTGAAATGAAGTATAAGATACAGGGTTGTGTGTCTAACCACCATGAGACAGCTCAGAGAGAAAGATACCAAAATACACTCGGAGAGTATTTGTTCTCAATGTATCCATAGGAGCTGAGCTTGTCCTGTCCTGCATATCTGAGCACCCAGGCTGTGCCACTGTGCTAGGACCTGGGAAGACAGGGCAAAGGACCAAGTCAGCCTTTCAATGGGTTAACCATCTAATGAGGGACAGAATGGAATGAGCAAAGTCCACTGGGCATCGAGAAGGGCCCTTCTGAGAAATAGTGCCTACGCTGAGACTTCAGGATAAGCAGATAAAATCAGGCCCAGGTCCTATTGGCAGCGGTCACTGAGACTGCACAAACAGTATTATAGCTTGGAATACACACCATCTTCCTGATCTAACATGCAAATCTGCCTCACTTCCAATCATTCTATTCCACTTGTCTTCACTGCCCTTCACCATTTGGAGTCTGAAGAAGCATTATCCATCCCTTGCCCTCTTCTCTCCTCAATGTCTGGGGAGTAATTTTCATAACATCTAGATTGTGTGGATTTATAGGAGTTGAATATAGCAGAATTACATCCTTGAGTGAGACTACCAATTCATCTCTAAACAAACAGAGGCACACACAGGGGACTAACTTATCTATTTTAAGCAGTGGCAGCCAAGATAGAGAGTGCATCGTGCAAAGAAAGTTTAATAAGGCTGGGAAGAAAAACGTTTTAAAAATCTTCTGAGACTCATATATTAATAGCATGTATGCAAGAACATGGTATTAGGTGCTGATCTGTAATGCTAAGCATTTAAATCCACCCAAATTCACTGGTAGCATTATAAACCTTTCTTCCTTCAGTTCAATGCTGTTAAGGAAAAGGTAGTCAGATATTTTAAACATGGAGGTAGGCTTACAGATAAACGAAATGAGACACTGTAAATGGCCGTTCTATGACGATAGCTACCATATTTAAGATTCAGTCCTCGATAGGTTTTGAACACTTCCTAATAAGTGGTTAAAACTAAAAGACACATTGTGTTCTTAAGTCAATGGTATTCTGTTGGGAATTCTCTAGGATTTGTTTTCAAAAACAAATTTTCATATCAGCATCTAGCAGAACTTTTAGCTCAGGCACATACATCACATGGCTATCTGCTAATAACATGATTCAGTTGGCTTAAAGTCTTAGGAAGATACATGTCTCAGTGTAGAAAACACAGACTTGCTCACGGCCAGCTGCTCCTTTGGCTGCAGATGTTCCTGCGTACCTCTCCTTCTCTGCTTACAGAAATTGTGTGCGCTGCTGCTGCTGCTGGCTCAGCAGTTAAGAGCACTAACTGCTCTTCTAGAGGACCTAAGTTCAGTTCTCCAGCTCCCACACTGGGCAGCTCACTACCACCTATATCTCCAGCCCCAGGGGACTTTACCTTGTTCTGGACCCCACATACATGTAGCATACAGAAATACAGTAGATGGCAAACCGAGATATTTTAAAAAAGGGTTTGTTCAGCTGGCTTGTCTGAAACGCTGCCAGCACTAGAGTCAAGCAGCAGTGACAGGACACTACTAGTCGAGGAGAGGCTTACAAACAGAGCAAATGGCAAGAGTGGAGGATGCCTAGGTACATGTGGGCAGAGACAGGCAACACAGGGCAACAATGAAAACTGGGTAGCACAACTGTCAAAACCCAGAGACACCAGCACCCTCTGCCCAAGCTTTGAACAGAATCACCATTTAGCTGTACTTAGAGCTGCAGGGAGTTTGTCATATTCTGCATCTCACTAGAACACCACAATAGTAAAATGACCCTGAGGAAAACCAGAGCCAGAAATAGAAAAAGGCTTCTCTGGGGTGTCTGTCAGAATGAGACACTAATCTGACTCTAAACCCAAGTCATATGAATGGCTCTTCATCTTGGCTGCCCCGACCTGCTCTCTGAGAACACATACATGGTTAGCTGCACACGGACTTCCAGACCCCTTTAGCTGCTCGAAGTTAGGAACTATGAGAACAGGACAGAAGGGTCCTTCTGGCTTGGTGTTAGGAGAACCCCAAATCTGAAGCCCATGTGAACTCTCCGTGTCTTACATAAATGCTACCTACCACTGATCCTGTCTCCCTGGCCTCTGCAAGTGGGTTCCGTGCCCACTGTACACAAAGGTGACTCTTGTGTTTGCATTATAAAAAAAAAAAATAGTTCAGAGCCAGAGGTGACCCACAAGGGCATCATTCCCCTTAGGGACACTGAGGGTGAATACACACACACACACACACAAACACACACAAGTGCACACGTGCACAAGTGCCTGCAATTCTGCAAAGTAAAATTCTTTTTACTTACAGTAGCATTTTATTCTCTCCAAGTGATCTAGAGCCTTGTGTTTTTCTCCTTCCGCCGTTCCTCGAGCTTCCGCCAATATGAGTAACAGCAGTTTGATGGAATGCTCTACTAGGAATGCAGACCTCAAACAAACCCACACAAATTGCACACTTGCCTGACAGCAGCAGCGAATTGAGAAGTCCTGACATCTTTCCTTAATGCAGCAAGCCAAGCTGGCACGATGCTGCCATTCCCTGCCCCACCTCCTTCCCCTAACACAAGAAGCTATTTACAGGGCTGAAAGTGCCCCCTTTGTCCTGTACTAGCTGGGCAGAGCCCAGGCCCCAGGAGGAACAAGAAAGTGGCAGCAAGGCCATTTGCTGCTCTTTCAGTCTGGCACTCCGGAGTCACTGGAGTCGTGCTCCGTAACCCGGCCTGGCACACCACCTAAAGCTAGATTTGTTTAAGCCACAGCCTAGGAACCAATGCCCCGAGAGACAAGAAGAGTCGCCAGCAGAGGGGAGGCAGGGGCTGCTGGCCAAATGCCATACCATAGGAATCTCCGACATGCTCAGTTCTTTTGGCCCATTCCATCAACCCAGAGGACTACTTGGGTGACCCTGGGATCCTATGCACAAAGATAATGGGATCCACAGAACATCCATCATTGTCACACACCACGTTAGGGCTTTTCCTCTCAACCAAGTATAATGCGCCTTAGACCAATGGGGCTTTCATTTTCATTTAAACGACTGATCCCGTGGATGAACAAGTTAATTTCCAGGAAGGGTTTAAAAGGAGAAACAAAACAGAGATGTCTTGCTTTTAAAAACTTGATTTATGAAATGCCGGAGTCAAGCTGAGTACTTCTATACTCAGGCTTCTTGCCCATTCCACCCAAAGTTCTCAGAGGAAGAACTGAACACACAAAACATTTAAAAGCAAATACAATGAGGTGCTCAAATACAACGAGGTACTTATTTTATCCAGTAAGAGTAAAGGCCATAATAGTAGGCTGTAGGTCACAACAATCACATATGCAATACCCCCAATAAAATCTCCCAAATATAGTACATTAACTTGAAAAGATAAAATTTTAGAGATGCGGATGGGACTGATCAAACATCTGTTCATAATAATCTCCATATTCATTAAAATCATATATAAATAAGCCAAGTGGCAAACTAAATTACTTTGGAAATACTACATAGGCTTGTTTATCTGCCTGTCTATCTATCTATCTATCTATCTATCTATCTATCTATCTATCTATCTATCTATCTATCTATCTATCTATCATAGAGGATCTTGCTATATAGCCAGGCTGGCCTCAATCCTCCTGCCTCAGCCTCCCTAGCAGAGTTCTGGAACTTTACAACTATACCACCATGCCCAGCTCTGAGGCATCTTTTCAGACCACCTTTTTGGGTTCCACAGTTTTCTGTGAAGTATCTTCATATTCTTCTCTTGAATTTAACTTACTTTAATTGAATGATTTTGAAATCATGTATGCATTTTATCACTACCCCCCCCCAGGTTACAGGAATACATTTGATTATGGATCCATATTTATAACCTTGATTGCTTTAAAGTGATGTTCAAAGCCTCTTACAGCAATAGTCAACATTTCTCTTCGGAAGGTCAAACACCAAAAAGGAATTAGCTAGCATGTGTTATTTTTCTATGCATTACAAACAGCCCATCCATTATTTGACAAGATCCCAAGACTGGCGTCAGGAGCAGGTGTTTGCTCTACCTGTCAGCGCTCAGATGGCTGGCCGTACACCTCACACGAGAGCACGGATGGGTTTCTCACATGAAGACTGAGGAAGGGACTGGAGGGAACCCTGCCCTTGGAATCAAGTACAGAATCACTTCCTACTTAGAGAAACCATTAGGCAAACTGAGAAAAACTCAGACCTGCTCTTGAGACTTGGAACACAAACACAAGAGGGTAAATCAAGGCAGCTGCACAAGAGACAGTGGGCCTGAAGGGAAGCTGCACGACCCTTAAAAGGGTGGGGGGGACAGAGACAAGACAATAAGAAGCAACTCCCTAGTTAGGTCTAATGCTACTGACAGATGAATCTGGAACCAACTGACAGAGTTAAAGTGGCTAGGAGAGGGGAAGGAAGGTATTCGGGGACATCAGCTGAGTCATGATTTTTAAAAATTTATTATTTTTATTTTATGTGTATGAGTGTTCTGCCTGTCTGTCTGCATGGAGGTATGTGGGCCATGTACATGCCTTGAGCCATTGGAGCCATCATGTGGGTGCTGGGAACCAACCTGGGGGCCTCTGGAAGAGCAGCCAGTGTGTGCTATGAACCACTGAGCCATCTCTCCATGCCCAAGCTCCACCACTAAGAGTCAAGTGCCTGCTGAGAACTTACAGTGAGCGTATCGAGCCCCAGACTATGCAATTACACACAAGGCTAAAGGTGATCTTCATCATGGCCTTTCTTTACTGCATGAGGTGGTTATTGCCAAAAATCCAAAGAACAGGACATCCCCTGCTCCTGTTCCACTCAAGAGAAGATGCGTAGTCAAAACCCCGGCTGAAGTCAAGGTTCTGGACTTCTGAGTGGTCAGAGCTGTGACCCAGGTGAAGGAACTAGAAGCCAGGCAGGGGTGGGAGGTCATGATGCTAATGACAAAAAGCCTTCATACACAACACTTTAAAAGCCAGTGTCTGAACCCAAATGCCCATCTCAGATGAAGGAATAAGCAGGCTGTGGTGTGCATACAACAGATGAGCATTCAGCCTTTTGAAGAAAATCAGGAAAACAGCACAACAGAGGTGATATGAACGAGTGTAGCAAACACCCATCTAAGTGAAATAGGCCAAAGGAAAGGACGAACGTGATCTGATCTACATGAGGCATGCGGGATCGGTGAACTGCGGACAGAAAGTAGAACAGAGGTCATGGGGGGGCGGGGGGGCTGGGAGCAGGGTAGGGAGACGGGCGATGTTGCCCAACAGCTGCAGGGGTTTGTATGGGGCCACGAAAAGTGTGGGGCTGACAGTGGTGACGCTTGCACAACTCAACTCAGTGCCACTAGGCACTGCTCACTTCTCAACAGCTCAAAGGCTAACTCTGACCAAAGGAAAATTCTAAATGATTTATAAAAAGCAGAGATTTGGTAAACAACTGGCGATAAAGGATAAGGCATTGGAGAGCTGAGTTCTGGGGCCTGATGAAAAGTGAGCTGGCGACAACGCCAGAGTCTGAGACTGGGAGGTGGTCCCCGAAGCCTTCGTCCACGGACAGCAACAACACAGGAGCAGGTGCCACAGTGTACTGCTGCCTCAGTTTCCCCTCTGAGCACATGTCCCTGCCCTTTACCCACCCTCCCAGCCTTTCCTAAAGAAAACCTCCCCTCCAGCCTGGGCCTGCTCTGAACCTCCTTTCGTCACTGGCTCCCTTCCCCAGGGAGGCCTGTTTCCTGATGTCCAAATCCTACCCGAACAGGCCAGAGGGCACTTTCTCTAACAAATTCTTACAGCATGGCCTCACTGATGAATAGCTCATCCTAAAGTGAGCTCCAGGATACTTCTTCTGTGGCCTTTGAGAGGTACTTGGTACTTCCTGCTCTACACTCCTGGTCGGTGGCACTCGCTGTAGTTTCTTCTGCTCCTACCTTGGTGCTTCACATAGAGCCCAGACCAAAACAGGACTTATTTACTGAGTATTTCCCGCGGAGTAAGCGACCCTCTGAGATGCTTACTATGGACTTACTGTCACCCCCTGGAAGAGACACTTACAGACAGTGACTCTGAACAGGACAGAGCTGTCCAAGGTGTTCCCAAACTTCAGCAGGCCTCCTCTTCCTCCCATCTGCAGAGTCTCATGTCCCTATGGCAGAGAGTAAGTTCCATGGGCCCGGTGATCCGGAGCAGCTGGAGTCTGCATAAACGTGTCCTCCTGCCCACTCCCACGCCGTTTTCTAGTTCTCCAACCATTTCGCTTCCTGAGAAGTTAGTCAGCACCAACAGAACAGTCCTAGGGCATATAGGGGAGGGGACTTCCTCATCGGCTTAAGACGGGCAAGGCTGCCCACAGCAGCACAGATTCCATGAGCAAGGAAGAAGGGAGGCTCCCAGGGTGCCGCACCAGGTGAGTTTTCTATGAGAAAACAGCATCCGGCAAACCAGAGAAACACTGGGCTTCCCACCCTGGAGCTTGAGCAGTACAGGGCGGTGGTGAGGAGAGCATCCTCCAGACACTGAGAAGGCTGGGTGGGCAGCCCTCTGGCTAGTGGACCTGTCCAGCATTCCCCGGAGCACATGTCAGTCACAGCGCCAACACAACATCTAGCTCTCTGCCCCCTCCCTGCCCACACAGACACAAAGATCTGTCTGTCTGGGGACTCCTAAGGAAGACGCCTAGGTCATGTGAAGGCCTTTATGTAGGACAGCAGGTTAAACCTGAGTCAGATGGACTGAAGAAGATCCCTAAGGGAAGCAGGATTATTCCATTTGTCCTCATATTTATTTAATACATAGATGAATAACATCTGACAGGGGGTGTTTTCATCAGTGGTATTGCCTTCAGTGAGGCGCTCAGGCTCTTGTAAACAAACCACATTTCCTGTAAACGATACTAATGGAACTCACTGGGTCAGGAACACACAGCACAATACGAGAAGGGCTAGTTGGGAAGAAGAAGGGGATTAAAGGGAGCGGGAAGGAGACAAAGAGGGTAGGAGGGGTGGCTACAATTACAACATATTACATACATGTATAACAGTATCATAATAAACCCATTACATATAATTACCATAAGCTAATAAGATAGTAGAATATTAATTGACTTAACACCGTCCTATTTCTGCACAGACATCTTAACAAAGCAGGCATGCTTACCGACGAAGGCTAGGGAAGAAAACGGACTTGGACAGAAGGGGCTGCCTCAGTCAGTCAGCTCCAGTGGACAGAATGGGTAGACACCTAACTCTTCCTAAGGAAGCAGACAGAAGAGGCTTCTGAAGTCAAACTTCCTGTCATCAGCTGCATCTGACAGAGATGTTACATCAGATGATACCTGATCCAAGGATGAGTCCTCGCTACGTCTACGAGACTGGAGGTTGAGGAGGATGACATCACGGTCTCACCATGTTGGGCAACATAAGTACAGCCTGCTACCAAAGCAGGTAGAGGAGAAAATAAAACTCCCCTGGCTACGAAAATAACCCACAAGGATAGACCCTCCACTTTACAAAGGAAATCATAGGTAAGGAACTCCACCCTGAGAAGGGAGAACAACTTACCAGTGAAGGGACTCCCTGCCTCTTACCACAGCCAGGGCTGGATCCCAGGTAGGTAACAAGCATCTTCACTGAGGGCCTGAAGAGGAGGAGGGAAGGTCCCTGTGTTTCAGAAGGGGACCTAGGCAATCATCGAGGTCCCTTTGGGTATTCTGCCCAGAGCCCATATTGTCCAGTAGTGACTAGGGAATTACACAGCACAGAAACGTGGCAAGAATCCTGGGCTCAAATGCAAAAGCATCCCATTCCAGGTACTGACTGTGCCCAGACGAGCTGTGTGCTCAGGAGCAGGGCCTCTGCCAGCGCGAGCTTTATAGTACGCACAAAGGAAGGAATGGGAATGGCAGGAAATTGCTTCTCTTTGTGTCAAGAAGGCCATGGGGGCCCCTGCAAGATGAAAAGATGGTGGAGTCTTCCTGTCACCAAGATCAAATCAAGAGGTTTCCACCTACACCTTGAAACCCCAGGTAACAGGTACTGGAGGAAAACCTTAAAGCCACCAATTCTGAGCTGGAGAGATGGCTCTGTGATCAAGAACATATCAAGTTCTGTTCCCAGCACCACCTGGAACTCCAGCATCACTAGGATCCAATGTCACTGCCCTATGTGGACATAAGCAGCCATCTAAACACACACACACACACACGCACGCACGCACACACACGCACGCACACGTACACCCGCCCTCTTCCCTCTGTGGCATCTGTTGCCTCTTTTGTATCATCATCCACCTGTATATACTTATACACATACACACACCTCCCCCCCTCCCACCCCCCCACACACACACACACACACACACAATACCACACCTCTGCCCTCTGAGGAATCAGCAGCCACTTATACATAATCACACAGAGACACAAACACACACACACACACAAATACACACCTCTGGACTCTGCGGACATTGGCAGCCACCTGTACATAATCACACACAAACACACACATGTACACATACACACAAACACACACATGCATGCACACACACACATATCCCTCTGGGCCTCTGTGGACACTGGCAGTCAGCTGCACATACTCACATACAGGCACACAGACACACACCACCTCTGCCCTCTGTGGACATAGGTAGTCACTTACATACACACACAGACACAAAGAGATACACAGACACACACACACACACCCTACAACCTATGAAGAAAAATAAAACATAAAAATCTAGCAGTTCTATGGTAATAGGCCATAGAACTTGGTGTTTAAGTATTATTATTTTTTAAAGATTTGTTTATTCTGTATATAGTGTTCTGTTTGCATGTGTGCCTACAGGCCAGAAGAGGGCACCAGATCTCATTACAGATGGTTGTGAGCCACCATGTGGTTGCTGGGAATTGAACTCGGGACCTTTGGAAGAGCAGCCAGTGCTCTTAACCTCTGAGCCATCTCTCCAACTCCCTTAAGTATTATTCTTAAGTATTAAGTAATATATAGTAGAACATAGTACTTAAACATTATTATTTTATTATGCTTTACATTTGACTCCCCCACCAGCTTTTTAATTATAAATGCATAACACAAAATTTGTCATATCAATCAGTAACTGTATGCTCAATCAATTCTCAGGATAAATAAGATACGGCCAGGCTCAGGTTGGTTAATGTTCTTTTGTATTTATGTATTTTCCAGCTGCTACACAAGGCTTTAGACTGGTAACCCGCCCTATTAAGGAGTGACAGATGGGCTATAAAGCTCTTCCAGAAAACACAGCTAAGCCTTCCCTGTCTGTCCTGAGCTGGGCCCTGGCGCAGGCCCTCGCCAGCCCTCCAAGCAACTTCCACGCAAGTGTCCTTTCAGAGAGGGCCTCACTGCAAACCAAACAATACCCTGCACATTGGAGGGAAATAAAATTTTTTCATTAGCCCTTTGCAAACAGAAGGTCACTGCCAGGAGGATTAAGCCCTAGCAATGTTTCCTCCACCTTCCGCAAGTTCAGGAGAATAGTGAAGGCAAAGGCACCTGCAGGAGCTAACCATACAGCAGATCACTGCAGATAACCTCAGGGTAGAAAGGAAGAAAGTGGTAGGGCTTTTTGGCTGCAGGCATCTGGAGGGGAGAAAACACTCTATGTATAGGCTGGAGGCCACCAGAGGGCTGTGCAGAGGCCAAGGTGGAACTGAGCCAAATCTAAACAGTCAAAGACAGGTAGGGGGAGGGAGAGTGCCATGAAAACCAGACCATGTGGGGAGCAAGGAGGGAGCAGGAGCCTTGCAAGAGGCAGTTAGGGGCAGGCTAGGAAATGGCAGCCTCAGTGACCAGGAGACTGGATTTCTCTCCTAGGTCACTATTTCTGTCAGCCGGTTATGGAATAGCTACTGGAGGCTCATCTTCACCCCGGAGTGCTTAGTTTACAGAGACAGCCATGTCCTTGCAGGGGGCCTAGGTCAGGATGGGAGAGAGAATAGACTCAGCCCTTGTCCTCAAGGAGCCCACAAGGCCCAGCAACTCAGAGGTCACAGCTATCAAATAGCAGTGACCTGGATAAGAAGGCTCAAGAGGGCACACGTTGGGTAGGGTTACTCACACCCCTTAAAATAGAACAAGGCTTCAGAGGAACGGTCAGCTAGAGAAATGGCATAGCCCAACACAGTGTGAGTTGCCAACTGAATACAAATACGGACTCCCACCGGGGGAAGAACAGCCACTCACAAGGTCAGGGAAGTCACCCTTGAAGATTAACAGACCTCAACGGGTAACTTACAAAGCAGAAACAAACGGAATCTTTAAAGTATTTTAAAGCTGGGAAGGGAATAGACCTTTAAAGAACATGGACCCCTGTGTCTTTGTGGAAGACACTGAGCGGTGCTGGAAAAAGCAACAGGTGAAACAGAGAACAGATTAAGCAAGACTTTGCTCATTGTATGGGGAGGCATGAGAGGGATCTGTGACACCATAGGACACTAGCTAAAATTACAGAGTTCAGGTAACCGTAAGAGGTGACTGGCTTAGAGAAGCTAAACACAGAAAAAAAATCTAAGTTACGGAAGATTACAGAACAATGGCTTACTATTTAAAGGACAGGGAAAAAAAAAAACAAAACTAAATGCCAAGTTTGGATGTTACCTGCTTGGAGTAAACAAGCTACATTAGTTTGGGATCTTTACATTCCCAGTTTAAATTCATGCTACAAAAGTTCCCGATCTATTCAAAAGTCCACATAGTACAATAAAATTACCAGGTACCTATATCCTCCAGTCAGCTTCAATCACAGCTAACATTTTGCTAATACTGTTTTATTATGCTCTTTTTAAAAAAATATATACATATATATTTTAAAGCAAGTTCCATATCCTGTCGTTCAGGAGACACGCTGAGGTGCTAACAGGCCTCTGACTCTATAGGTGCCGAAACTGTGTGTCGGGTGGCGGTAAGCCGAACTGGCACATGTAACGCATCCTGCCAACAGCCCAAAGACCTAAACAGAGGGAGCCAAGTTCAATGTTGACCTGAAGCAGCCGATCCAGCACAGTATTTAATGTCCACGCAACGACTCAACCGGCAAATATGCATTGACCTCCACCCCGCCCCCCCCGGCCCCCCCCCACTATATACCAAGGCAGCCCAAGCCTCGGGAGACGGCTGTAAACCACAGAGAAAGTAAAGGATCTGTCTCATGGAGGCTTGCACACCACCACATCTACAGGGCAAAATCCAAGCACTCTGGCTTTTCCTAACTCCCCTGAAGTCAGACGCGCATTCTGACACAGCTCAGAACCTAGTTCCAGAGAGAAGCTTCAGTTTATTTCCCCCTCGGCTGAACTGAGTCACCGTTTAAAAGGTGGTCCTTGGAGCTCAACTGCCAAGCTGGCAGCAGAGGAGACAACTTTCTGGTTTTCAATTCTTCTACCATCCCACTAAGTGACGGATAGACACACCTGCTTTCATTCATCAACCATACTCAAAATATTCCCCAAAATATTCTGTAGCCATGAATCAAATCTGGATTTAAAGAAAGACTAAAAAGAGTCTATAATATTCTTAATATTTCCATCTTGCATCCTAACACATGTTCTAGCTGCTCCCCAACCAAGAGTGAACGCAACCCTTATCAGACACCATCCACTCTGGCAACTGCCTGGCAAGGTTCACCTGTTTCTGTCAGAGCTGCCACCAGTTCCTTCCTGTGGGCAAATATACATAAGCCCCTGAATGCCTGCCACATCTAAAAGCCTGCAAAAGGGACCACAATATACGGGATAAAGACACCCACCATCACCTGCTGATGGAAAGAGGTATGCTGGAGACTGTCACCAGGCCACAAGACTAGGCTGGCTGGTCTGGAACAAGGAGAATTAAGGACACAGAGTCATGCCAACCTCAGAGGCTGGCCATGCTTGAGGAAATCTGTCCTGGGTTGGGAACCCTATAGCTTCAGCCTTAGCTCCAATGCCAAGGATCCTTACCTTGCTTACACTCTGCATCCCTGAATTCATCTCCAGGTCATGTCATAAAAGAACACCAGACTGGCATTGTCTTCCGAGGCTAGCCCAGGGCTCTGGACTGCTCAGTTATACCCTCTGGATTTTGGATCTGTCCTCTCCGGGTGCCCTGTGGAGCTGAGAGGTCCCTGTCAGCTCCACATGCCAGGATGCCTCACAGATTGCCTGAGGTACAATGTCCCACAGAAGGAACAGAGACCTATTTGACCAATGTTCTCCTGGCAGGGAAACAAGGCACACCTTTAAAGTGGGAATACCAGGTAAGTGCCGGCTCTGGTACAGTTATGCAAGATTATCTAGAATTCGACACTAATCTCCTCTCACATCCTGAGAAGCCCAGAACCACCTGTTTCTCATGCCCGCTGAACTACAGGAAAGAAACCCTTTAGCTGTGTTCTTACACCCAAAGTTCACCTCCAGGAAACATGCATTTGGGTCCACAGATTTTCAACTCCTTGATCCTAATTGCTAAAATCTACTTTAGCAGAGTAGATAATGAGTCTTATTATCAGGGGCCATTTTTTAAATTATTATTATTAGTTTTTTTTAAAAAAAAAAAACAAAAAACCCTCTTTTCTCATTTTACATACCAATCTCAGTTCCCCAGTTCCTTCCCACCCCCTCCCTTCTTGTCCCCTTCACCTTCCCTCCAACCCACCCCCATCCACTCCTCAGAGAGGGTAAGGCTTCCCATGGGAAGACAACAAGGTCTAGCACATTGCTTTGAGGGAGGACCAAGGCCCTCCCCACTATATCTAGGCTGAGCAAGGTATCCCTCCAAAGAAAATGGGTTCCAAAAAGTCAGTACAAGCAGTAGGGATAAATCCTGTCCTCACTGCCAGTGGTCCCACAGTTTGAGCCAGCCATACAACTGTCACCCACATTCAGAGGGCCTAGTTTGGTCCTATGCTGGTTCCAGGGCTCTCATTAGCTCAAGTAAGCTGTTTCCGTGGGTGTCCCCATCATGGTCTTGACCTCTTTGCTCGTATTCTCACTCCTCCCACTTTTTGATTGAACTTTGGAGCTCAGTCTAGTGCTCCGCTGTGGGTCTCTGTCTCTGCTTCCATCAGTTACTGGATGAAGGTTCTATGGTGACATTTAAGATAGCCATCAATCTGACTACAGGGCAAGGCCATTCAGGTACCCTCTCCATTATTGCTTATGCCTCCCAGTTTTGATCAATCAAGACACTATGAAGGGACTATTGGGGTAAGGCACAGTATGAAATGCTGAAGCCATGCTACAGAGGCCCCCAACAGACAAGCTTAAAAAGAGACCTGGGGCCTGACTGTGGGGAGCCGTGACTATTTCTGTGTAGGAAGGATTGGGTCAGAGCTATCCCTTTCTTCCCAGCACCTCCATCCTCTTTTCTGTTTGTTTGTTTTTTTGTTTTAACTAAAAGCCTTCACTGTCTACGCTGGAGGAGGCAGACTCTAGGTGGTTGGTGGCACTAAGAATCAAAGCAAGGACCAGGTGCCCACTAGCTGGGTGCTATTGTTCTGAGAGTACAGGAGAATAAGCAGACCGTGCCCACGGACTGGGTTTGGGGACACAAGTCAAGGCCAATACCTTGCTTCTATGGGCCATTCCAGGGCCCAGGAACATTTCTGAAAATATAGAAATGACAGTGACCAAGTCCCCTTCTTACCTAGAGGTCACAGTAGAGGACACAGAATGGTTGAAATGCTCGGATGAGGAGGAAAGATACACACCCATACCATGAAGTTTGCAAGTCAGAGGCAGAAGGCTTACAACATATTAAACAGCCACTGAAAGAGATTCCAGTTTCTGAACTAGGGGTTGGGACACTTGAAACTAAGCCATTTTTAACTGGTATAGACATATGTCAACATTTTAGCCACCACCTTGGTTGCTGTGGCATCCCTGCTGCTTGTCGGAGAACCCAAGGTTCCAATGAATGAGAGTCTGAAAACAGAGTCATATTAGGTACCACTGAGCAACAGCTCTCTGAGGAAAAGGTGGAGAAAATGATCAACAATATAGGAAGACCCATGGAGATACAGACACAGGGTTTTCAAGGCCTGTGCCTACGCCTACGCCTCCTTCCAGGATACAGGCTAGCAGCTCAGGTATCTGGACAACTGAACGGAGTCCTAGGTTGCAGAGCCTCCAATCCCACGTGCCTAGTGTCTTGTCCCAGTGTCCCAATTCACGGGGCTCTGAGACAGGCAGAGAAAACAGCACACCAGAGCCAGGCTGTAGAAGCCCTTGAGAGGTTAACTAAAGACTTTGTGATGGTTTTTGCCCTGGACATCTGCTTCAGAAAAACCTCCTTTTTTAACCAACATCACCTTTTTTTATTTCTCATTTTTGAGATGGGGTCTCATTATCTAGTCCAGGCTATCCTGAAACTCACTATGTAGCCCAGCCTGACCTCCAAGTAACAGTGATTCTCCTGCCTCAGCCTCCCAAGCATTGGAATTACAGGTGCTGTCGTGTTCAGATTTGTTTCTTCTTAGTTTTCTTCTTAAAAAGGGCATTTTCTGTCAACACGGGGGATAGCAGACTGTGAGCTTACTAAGAATGTAAGAAGAATACAGGTGCATGCTGGGAAGTGTTGGGCAGAGAGTAGATTACAATAAATAGAAACTCGCTGGCTGACTGAGTCTTAGGACACTGAGTCAAAGACAACACTAGGGGCCAGACATTGGCCAGAGGAGAAGGCAGGTTGTGTAACCTTGTCTCCCTTCCTACTGCTGCGGCCACAGGGACCGCACCAGTGAGATGAGAAGCCAGGCTATTTCAGAGGCCGGGGATTGTCTGAAGGGACACTGGGGTGTCAAGAGACAGAAGTGACCGTGCATGGTTCTACCACTGCTCATCACACCTGCCTTCATCCACGGCAGCCCTGTTATATTGAGCCCACGGCTGCTAGCTCTGTACTTTAACCGGGAGAGACGCAAAATCATCGGGCAATACCACAGTGCCTGCAAGCTCCGAAGACAGAGGATTCCATTCTCTCGTCTGTTACGTTTTCAACCTTACCACCGCACTGTGCCAAGAAGCGGATAAAAGTGCTCCCCAAATACACAGCCGAGAGCAAACCCATGTGTTACAGAGAGGTGAATCTCTTATCAGAGTGCTGGGCTCCACCAGCTGTGTTCCGCTAAGGACCAGTTCCAACTGCAGTCTCCAACACTCTGCATTGATCACGCATCCCCGGCTGTGCGCTAGGCTTCCAAGACCTAGTTCAAAGGCAGAGGATTTTCAATTTTTAATTACTTTTCAGGTCTCCAGAAAGTCAGAGCTATGAAGTCAATGATCTCGGTCATGTACTACACTGTGCTGAAACAAGCTGTTACCTCTGGGAACCTCCGTGTGAGGAGGAGAACATTCACAGCTGAGGGTAAATGAGACAGAAAGCGAGAACCTGGCTTGCTTTGTTACTAGATGAGTAGAGTAGAACTTCCCAGACCTGAGGATCCTAGCTCCAAAGAGACATGCGCGGGAAGCATTCGAGAACACGGGCCCCAAAGCCAGGCAGCAGCCTAGGCTCAAATCCTGCCTTGAGCAACTTAATCTCTACATGTCACCGAGTGGCAGTTCTCAACCTCTGAGTCGAGAGCCCTTTGTGGGTGGGGAAGTAGAACAGCCCTTCATAGGGCTTGCGTATCAGACATCCTGCATATCAGATATTTACATTACAATGCATAACAGCAGCAAAATTACAGCTATGAAAGTAGTAACAAAAATATTGCTATGGTTGGGGGTGACCACCACATGAGGAACTGTATTAAAGGGTCGCAGCATTAGGAAGGATGAGAACCAGTGTCAGAGCCTAGGACGCGCCTCCCAGAACTGCTGGGAAACCAATGAATTAACATCCGATTCTACTGGCTGGTATTGTCACCACTCCTGTCCCTAAACTGGTCCTGCTCTGCGGACTGACAGCTGAGCCTAAAGGGAGAGTCCAGCCCTGCTTCAGCTTTCCTTAACTCTGCTTAATCAACGGTGTTCTAGCCTCATGGCTCCAGACATGTCTCCTACGACAACCCCGAGTGGAGAGTGCCAATTTCTACGGCAGCCATAGCCCTGCGAATGGGTAGATAATACGTTTATCAGAAGTCGCACCCCAAATGGGGAAACAGTCTGAAAGGCAAAGCACACTTTTCTGATGCACTCGCTTCTTCCCATTCATCTTTTGAAGCATGAAATCCTTATTTCAACAGTTCCCACTAAAATACATGAACCTGAAAGCCCATTAAAACCCATTCATTCATAATTTTCAAATCAGTTATAAAACCATGAGAGTTTTTAATGAAAGAAAATGTCTTATTTTAAACATGAATATGTTAAACTAGAGAAAAGAGCTTGGTAAAATAAACTGTTCTGAAATCAACAAAGAGAGAGTAATGAGTAAGTTAAAAGTAGTCCTATTCAAAATAACACACATCCAAGGGGAAGGTCACTGTGTAACCGATTTGGGGGGTTTAAAATGACTTGTCTGGCTGGAAAGATGGCTTGGCACTTATAAGCACAGGTTGCTCTACCAGAGGATCTGGGTTTGATTCCCAGCATCCGCAAGGCAGTCCCCAGAGATCCAAAGCCGCCTTCTATAACTTCTAGAAATCTGCAGACACTGCACAACATGCATGCAGGCAGATTATCCATACACATAAAATAAAAATAAAGGTTAATTAAAAAAAAGTCAAAATGTTCAACTTCAAATGACAACATATGCCTTAAAATTACTTTTCTGCCAGGCAGCGGTGGCGCACGCCTTGACTCCTAACACTCAGGAGGCGGAGGCAGGCAGATCTTTAAGTACGAGGCCAGCCTGGTCTACAGAGCTAGTTCCAGGACAGGTTCTAAAGTTTAAAAAAAAAAATTTAAGTTTGTTCATAAAACTGGAAGAAAATGAACCCAGATGTAATTTCTTCAAGGCTTTTAGTTTTTGTATGTCCTTGTTTAATAACAAATGTGTGTCTCTGTGTGTGTATATCCCCCCATATATATATGTGTATATATATATATATTACTTTCATAATATGAAAAAGTAAAACTACACTTTGATTTAGCTATTTAGACAGCTCCCACATTTTTACTTACTACTTGAAGACTAGCAAATAATCCATAAAGAGAACGAACCCAGGCTCCTATGTGAACCCAGCCACTGGTTTTGAAATCTCAGATTTAGGACATAGGACATATATTGCTCTCCAGCAGCCCCCCCCCCCCATCCTAAGGGAATCCAGGCCTCACATACCTCCAGGTGAAAGTGACATCCCTCCTAGGCAGTCAGGAACAAGAAAAGGACCACTTGATTGCAACCCTCTGGCCTCCTCACCTTGCTTCCACAAAGGCTACAACTGACAGAATCCTACTGCCTCCGACAGCTAAGAAATCATAAGCAGCAGGACAAAGCAGAAGAATCCGCACAGCTCGTTCATGAGATAGTTTTCTGTCCCTTGTCCATATTACCTACGCCCCAGGATCACACAAACTAAAATTTCTTTGGCGTGACATCCAGCATTCTATCATCTCAGAGTACTCTCACAAACACCGGCAAAACTGCCTCTCCTGTCTAGCTCATCAAGTCCAGCTTCGACTTCGCAGGGCTTGCGCTTCTTGAACGTTCTCAGAAGCCCCTCGAAAAACTAGGATGCTGAAACCTCACCTCAAGCACAACGGCTTCAGATTAGCTCTGAGGAGATCCATCCTCCAGGCAACAATGGCAAAGGTACACCACGACCCTAAAGTGTTTGCCCAATTTGGACCAAAGACCTTCACTGAAAACTCAGGCACCTTAATCTAGCGGGGCCAAACAGTCAGGCTTAATTAAAGAGGCTTTGGCAAACCCCCAGTTGCAAGCTGCCTTAAAGCGAGCGACGGCCGATTACGCTGCATCATATAAATAAGACTGTCCATAAAACATTTCTAAAGGTGTAGCTCAAATAGAATTCAGTCAGAAGAGATGGTGCATGCAAAGAAGCAATGGTGAGCTTATCCAACAAATGAAACTGATCTTACAAACAACATGACCCTCTGAAATGACTAAGTATAAACAGTAGAACCTACTGTAGTCATCCCACAGCTTAGCAAAAAAAGAGAAAAGAAAAAGAAAAAGCCACAGGGAGAAAGACAAAAATCTCTCCATGTAAATATGTAAATGACAAAACCACCTGATCTTTCCCCAGACCCCTATGCTAAATACAGACCCACACTGCACTAGGTAGCCACATCAAACCTCAAAGTGTGCTAAAGGCATTAACTCACCACACTGTGGCACGCTGGTTTGCACTTAATTATTCCTCCCTTAGCTCAGAACATCTAGAGAGAGCTGAAAAAGGACCTGTACGGTATAAATAGACACCCTGCCCCTACCTGCATTTGTCACATGGCATGTGTTAAATGTCAAAACTAGTAAGGCCCAGAGATTTCAGTCAGGTTGTCAAGACAATAAAACACGGACAAAATGTAAATAACAGACACAGGAAGGAAATGTGTCCAAACGCTTATAATCGTGGGTGGGGAGGTGAGCTCTGTTTGTATGTTTGTTTTAAGTTCGGCTGTTGAAGAAGAGGTGAGTTGATAAAGTGTGTTGCTATGAGTTTTCCTTCACTAGTCACATGATGCATTTTCACCTCAAGGCAGGCCTTTCACAGAAGAACCAGCCTCACACCAAGAAGGGATTTCTCAGATGAAGCTACAAGAACATCTCCTAAGATCTGGCCCTGTTTGTTTACTGCCCTTATCACGCCTCACCGTGTTGCTCCAAGTGGTTGGTTCCTTTTGGCTCTTCTGTGTTCTCAAGCCAGCCCATTGCAGACCACAGGTTCAAACTTTTAAGTTTAGGTGGGCTTCGCAGTCACCGACACATGAAGAGAACCAGAACAACTAGAAGCGTTTGGATGTGTTTTGTTTGTTTGGGTTATGCTAATAATTCTCATTGGGATAACTACAGATTACATGTTGAAACGTGTACCAGAAACATAAGCAAATGTCAAGTCCTATAGGGAATACTCACTTCCCAAGAAGCTTAAATGTCTCGGCAAGACATGTTCTTAATGGCCATTCTTAACTAGGCTCCATGACCACGAGCTTGGGTGGAGTGGAAAGATGGTCTGCAAGCCCTGGCATAACGCACTGATTAGATGGAGCTTCTGTTTCTAGATCTAATCCACGTGTTCTTTCAAGTCCTCAATCAGCATTCGCTGTCTCCGCTTCAAGGTGATCAATACCATTTTTGTTCCCTAATTTGAAAAAAATTTAAAAGCCAGATTGCCTAAAATCAATGACTCCATCACTGCTGTGTGCAGTGGCTGTGGGCGCTCTTCTTGGAGACACCGCGAGAATTTCTACTTATGACATCGGGCTCCGGGCGCTGCCTCTGACCCTCCTCGAACGCTCGGCGCAGGGGCACGTCACAGAGCTGCACCGGGACAGTCCGTCTCCACGCGCGGTGCGAGCGCACCTCACAACCCCTGCCTCAGGGGCACGAGGGATAAGGTGGCGGAGACACCCGGGTCCCCAGCCGGCAGGACCACCTCTCCGCACCTGAGCCGGGCAGGGCTCCGCCACCCCAGCCAGAGACCGGTGCTGCGAGGCGCGCCCAGACTCCGCGGTGCACCAGCCGCGCGCGCACGGCCCGCGGGGAACCCTGCTCGGGCACCGGAAGCGGCGGCCGCCCGGGCGGTCCCGGAGCCTCCCGATGCCGAGGGATGTGAGGCCGCGGAGGCCAGGCCGGAAAAGCGGAACGTCCCGCAGAGCCGCGCGGGGCGGCTCTCCAGTGTCGGCCCGGCTAGGGTCGCCTTGGCCGGCACGCGGCCCCTCCTCGTAGCTGACGCACTCACCTCCTCCGCTGCCCCGGCAGCCCTGTAGGCGGCTGTCACTGCAGTCCACCAACTGCCCCGCGCCGGGTCGCGATGCTATTTAAGGACTCGCGGCTGCAGCTGCTCCTTTGCCTGCGCCACCGGCGTTGCAGCAGCAGGGCCAGGCGGCTGGTAGTGCGCGTGCCGCGCCGCGCCACCCCGCCCCGCCCCGTCCTCAGGCCCCGCCCCTCCCCATATCCCAGCGCGCCCGCTCTCCCCCACCCCAACCCGCCGGCTCCGCCCCTCTTGTCGGGCAGGTCTAGCCTGTCCTGCCCCCTCAGGCCCGCCGCTCCTCTCAGGCCCCGCCCAACCAGCGCCATTCCCGCCTCCTAAGCCCCGCCCTGCTAGCCTGCTCCATCCCCCTCAGACCCGCCGCTCCCCTCAGGCCCCGCCCATCAGCTCCGAGCCTTCCCTTCAGGCCCCGCCTCCTTATTCGTTCTCTCCACCCCTCAAAACCCGGTCCTTCCCCTTCAGGCCCCGCCCAGTCCTGCCGACCCCGCCTCTTAGGCCGGGCAGTAGGCGTGGCCTCTCTCAAGTCCCAGAGCGCGTTAGGTAGTCAGCAAGCAAGAGCCAGGCTGTCACCCAAACTGCCCCATAGTTTCACAACGAATCTGAGGAAGGGCAAAGGGTAAATCTGTGTCTTAACTCCAAAATATCCTGAGCCCCGTTAATGAGATGCTTTGGAATGTTGTAGGCACCTTTTAGCTCTTCCAGCCTCAGCATTCTGCCCAGCTGATTGCTTGGCATGGCCTCTCTGCCAGCATCTTTGCTTCAAAAGACCATGGTGGCCAAAGATTCCCCATCTTTTCTTTAGCACCGGTATACACGACCCCCTTTAATCCAGTTTCACCCACGGTCCCCACACCAGGTTTCGCCACAGCCCTTGGCTAGGAAGACTGGACTTCTGGAATGTCCTGGCCATAAGGCATCTCTGGACGACCCAGGCTCTGGGGTAGTTAGAGTGGCAAGCAGACTAGACATTGCTCAAGGATGATGTCCACCGGCCAAATTCTAAAGGCTGGTCTGCCCTGCTCAGCCTTGGCTCTGTGGACCTGACCTTTTGCTTACTTCCAAAGGCCAGTAAGATGATGGCTCACTGGGGAAAAAGTGCACGCATGGCGGTGAGCCGGGCGATCTGAGTGCAATCCCTGGGACCCATGCTGTGTGTACCATGTACATGTGTGCCCTCCCCCAAATAAATGTAATAAAAAATTTAAATACACTCCAAAGCTTTAAGATAATCCTTAGCAAGGTCAAATACTAGAATGGGCACTGTGGTCAGTGGCCAGAACTGGTCAGTGTGGCTAAATTGAGACGCAGATCATGCTGACATTTTGAAGAAAAAAAAAAAAAGGACAACACATTGTTCACGGATTCACTTGCTAAGAGCTACCTTCCCTGTTGCCTGAGGTCAGTCATCCAGTTACGAGAGTGTTTGCTCCTGGCATTAGGTTGAAGGTTCGCTGGTATCACTTTGAATTTGAGGGACAAGGATTATCGTCACAGCTGGGCAGTGGTGGCACATGCTTTCAATCCCAGCACTTGGGAGGCAGAGGCAAGCGGGTCTCTTTGAGTTCAGGGCCAGCCTGGTCTACAAAGGTAGTTCAAGGACAGCCAGGAGTGTTACACAGAGAAACCTTGACTTGGGGGGGGGGGAAACTGTCACAATAAAGTTGATGATTTCAGCAACAGATATCATTTTCTAGGTGTCGCTGCTAATAAACTATGGAATGTTCATCATACCCCTCTGAGGTGGTGCCACCATTGTTCCTCGTTTGTAGAAGTGAAAACAGAGAGTCAGGTGACAGGAAGGGCAAGTGTGTTCTTGTAACTCAGGGTCGTATGCCTGCTTCTAGAGCAGGCCTTCACAAAAGGCCTACACTCTTGGAAGATGAAGTTCGTCCCCTCCAATCATGGGTATGCTCAAGCTGACTTAGCAAGCAAGTCCTTTTCCGGGGTGTGTCTGGCCTTCCTCCCATGGTGTCCGAGGCTCCGCGGACACTGCAGGTGAGAGGTGACCCTCCCACCAACAGCCCTCTAGAGCAACTGGGCCTTTTAGATCCTTCTGGGTCTACAGGCTCTTGTTTATAAGGGGGAAAAAGGGGTCCATGTTCATTTTTGGCTTCCCTCTCTCTGAATCTGTCTCCCCTCCCATTATTTCACTGGTGTTCTCCTCTTTCTTATTCTCTGATCTTCAGCCCAGGGCCGCCTCAGGAATTTTCTAGGTTCTGTATTACAGGCCCTTTCCAGTGCCGTGCAACCTAAAATCAGAAAGTGGATGGTCTCAATGGCAGAAATGGGAGGCCCACGGTTCTGATGATGAGATACAAAAGCAAGGTGTCAGCTGGATTCGTTCTTCCGTGGTCTGCCAGGAAAGGGCCTGCTCCAGATCTCCCTCTGGCTTGCAAAAGTCTGTCTTTGCCTTTTCATGCCATCCTCCTAGCGTCTTCACCCAACCCTCCTTCATAGTGTGTGGTCGAAAGCTCCCCCTCTATAGAGACGCCATTTTTAAAAAATGAGGCCACGTTCTGAGATTCTCCAACATACGAAGGAGGCATGTATGGTTACACGTTGACAGTTGGCAGCGGTTGTCTTGCCTCATCTCTTCCCCCAGTAAGATAGTCCTCCCCAAACTGGGTAACTCATTTTGTGATTCTGTGCCCAAGCCCTGTGTCTTAGTGCTCTATTGCTGTGGAGAGACACCATGACCATGGCAACTCTTATAAAGGAAACATTTAATTGGAGCTGGCTTACAGGTTTAGAGGTTTAGTCCACTGTCGTCGTGGCAGGGAGCGTGGCAGCAGGCATGTAGACATGGTGCTGGAGAGGTAGCTAAGAGCGTTACATTCAGATCCTTAGGCAGCAGGAAGAGACATGCTGGGCCTGGCTTGAGCATTTGAAACCCCAAAGCCCACCCCCAGTGACACGCTTCCTTCAACAAGGCCACACCTCCTAATCCCCGTCAAGTAGGGCTACTCCCTAATGAGCACGAATTTAAACATTTATGAACCTATTCAGACCACCACACCTTGAATGCTGGGGATTTGCAGTTTGCATTTGAGCCAAGCACAGAAGAGTCAACTGAAAGATTACTCTGCAGAAGGCTGAGTCTCTTTTCAGCCTCCATTGCATTTTCATCTGATTCTTTAAATGTGGCTAATTCCAGCTATATCCAAATCTATGCCTGAATAAAACTCCTTGATCAGTCTTCTGGAGAAACTAAGCAGAGCTGACGTTTCCTGGGGGGACAGGCTAGTTGGTGGATGGACAATGACCTCCTGTCAAAACCATCATTATGATCATCAGCTGCAATGTTGGGATTGTCATTGAGCTAGGCATGGTCTCCAGGAGTACAACCATACTGGTTAGTAATAGGTCAAGTGCTTTTAATCAGTTGTGTGGCTAAAGGAAGGGCTGCCATCAGTCGATACTTGATGCTTAATCTTCGTGTCACCCTAGTTGTCCTGCAACTCACTTTGTAGATCAGGCTGGCCTCGAACCCACAGAGATCTCCCTGCCTCTGTGCCCCTGAGTGCTGGGATTAAAGGTGGCCACCACCATACTCAGCATGCTCAATCACTTTTGAGGCCATATGTATGTTAGGAGTATTTCTCCAGCCCGCATGAAACTGCAGATACCTGGAGAATAGACACCATACCCCATTGTCTTAGTCAGGGTTATTATTGCTGTTATGAACCACTATGACCAAAAGCAAGTTTGTACATGATTAATATAACCCAGAGGCAGATACTGGGGTTCAACCTGATGATCAGAAAAGCAAAACAGCCAGCCACTGGCTCTTACCTCGACCTCAGTCTGAAAGTGGCAATTCGTACTCCTGGAACCCTCCGAATGAGACTTTGTGTGTGAGCTATCTCCTTCTGACTTATATTTCTCTCTAGTGCTGGGTTTAAAGGTGTGCACCACTACCACCTGGTTTCTATGGCAAACCAGTGTGGCTACTGGGATTAAAGGTGTGCGTCACCACTGTCTGGTCTGTAAGGCTGATCAGGGCAGCTGTTCTACTCTCTCATCTTCAGGTAAGTTTTATTTATTAAAATACAAATATCGCCAGG
>NC_022032.1:19765004-19766586 GCF_000317375.1 Microtus ochrogaster | reverse complement strand
AAAAAAAAAAAAAATACAAATATCAAACAACAAGTTAGGAATGGAAGGGTTTCTTTGGCTTGTACTTCCACATCATAGTCCATCACTGAAGGAAGTCAGGACAGGAACTCAAACAGGACAGGAACCTGGAGGCAGGAGCTGATACAGAGGCTATGGAAGAGAGCTGCTTGCTGGCTTGCTTCCCCTGGCTTGCTCAGTCTGCTTTTTCATAGAACCCAGGATCACCAGACCAGAACACCACCCATAATGGGCTGGGCCCTCCCCTATCAATCACTAATTAAGAAAGTGCCCTCCAGCCAGATCTTACTGAGTTTTCTTAATTGAGGCTCCCTCATTTGGGATGACTCTATCTTGTGTCAAACTGACATAAAACTAGCCAGCACACCCACGAATCATCATCCTTCTCTTCTTGTGTCTCTGTAAGGCTTGGCTCAGTATTTGTACACGGTGATAGTTGTTTAGTGGGATTTTTTTTTAACTCTTCATATGGGATCAATGCTAATCAATGGCTCATGTGGGTTTTGAGAATCTGGAAGCTTACACAATTCTGGAAACCTCTTTAAGAAAATTGCATGTTCAAAGTTGGATGTAAAAGTGAATACTTGCATGGGGTGAGGGTGGAGGTCACGCCTTTAAATCCCAGCACTCAGGAGGCAGAGCAGAATATGAGTAGAGGCCTAGTCTACCCTGCCTCAAAAGCCAAACCAAAACAAAGACTCAAACCAAACCAACAAGCAAAAAGTGATTGCTGCTTTTGAATGAGAGAACAGAAATCATGCTGTGATATGAATTTAGAATGTCTGTGTCCTCTCAGGCCTTAAGGTATAGTAAGGAAGGAAGAAAAAAAACAAAACAAAAAATAAACCAACAATAAGACACAATGTTTCACATGATAATTATACTACAAATGCCACAAAGTTAAAAAGAATCTGAAATTTTAGGAGCTCTTTCCCTACCTGAATATTAAGTTTCCCCTCTGAACACTCATCAATTATTTTTAAGAGACTTTTTTTTTTTAGCAAGTTTTACTTTTTAGAACAGTTTTCAGTTTAGAGAAAAATTACAATGTTCTCAAAACCCCTCCCCCACATTTTGCAGTAGCACATTTATCACTATTAGAAAACTAGTTTAAAAATACCATTATATCTAAAACTTATCTAGTGTTCAAATTTCCTCAATTTTTATTTAAATCATACTTCCGTCCTAGGGTACCAATCAAGACACCTTATTATATCTAGTTGTCATGTCCCTTTAGCCTCTTTCTGGCTGTGACCATCTCTTGGATTTTTGCAGTGGTTTTTGTTTGTTTGTTTGTTTGTTTTTTGAGGCATAGTCTTACTATGTAGTCCTGGCTGGCCTGAAGCTTACTATTTTCTCTATAGGCCAGGCTGGCCTCAAACTTATAGAGATCCACCTTCCTCTGCCTCCCCAGTGCTGAGAATAAAAGGCATAAGCCACCATGTATGTTGAGACGATTCTTCTTTACAATTTATAAAACATTCAGTTGACATTTGCCAGGATGATAGACTGTCAACATGTTGAGAAGAAAGCCAGTAATTTCTTTACCCTGAGTGGTGTGTGT
>NC_022032.1:19749309-19764797 GCF_000317375.1 Microtus ochrogaster | reverse complement strand
TTTGTTTGTTTGTTTTGTTGTTTTTTACACTTTATTTTGTGTGGAAGAGGAGAGCATGGCATGCATGTGTTCAGAAGTCAGGACAGTTCTAGGAGTCTTCTCTCATTTCCACCTCGTAAGTCTCAGGAGTGAGCTCTGGCTGTCAGGCCTAGAGGGGTGTGCCCTTATTAAGCCATTTTACCAGCTTTGGTTTTTTTTCTTTTTCTTAATTGACAGTTTTGATTAGATGTGGGTAAAAACCAAATTCTTTCTTTCCATCTTAAATGAGTGCC
Organism: Microtus ochrogaster; assembly: GCF_000317375.1. Taxonomy (NCBI): domain Eukaryota; kingdom Metazoa; phylum Chordata; class Mammalia; order Rodentia; family Cricetidae; genus Microtus; species Microtus ochrogaster. The sequence goes on along the minus strand of NC_022032.1, from coordinate 19,764,525 downwards.
AGTTGGGAGACTGTTCCACGGTATAACTTTTTGCTGTGCACATTTCGTTTTCTGTTTCTCTTACTTTTACCATATGCTTCCAGATGCCCTATGACGGGTTAATTTGGAGGGATGGCCCTTGACCTTTTACCTCCTGCCAGGGTGATAGATGAGTTGATGGAGGGGTGGAGTTGTCGTGAAGGCATTCCTGCTAATGCAAATCCCATAAATACAGCTCCTAAAACCCAAAGAACTGTGTGTGTGTAACACCGGATCCCCTTAGCTGGGTTTCAAAAATAATCTCAGCACCCCAAGCCAGGGAATGGCTAAAATAGACAGCATTGCCTCTTTGAACTGATAGAAGTCAAATTGTCTTTTGCAAAATGAATCCTAGAAACATTGGACTATGTGCTCACATTGCTGTGACCCCCACCCTAAATCTCACAAGGGGCTTGTAGTAGTCACTCCCCAAACCAAGCTATGTAAGCTTCCTAGTTAAGCTAATCCAGTTGGCATATCTTTCATTTAATTTTTGAAGTCTTTTTACTTTTGTGTGTGTGTGTGTATGTGTGTGTGTGTATACATGTTCACAATTAGACCATGATTAGCACACACACACACACACACACACACACACACACACACACACACCAGAGCATGTGTATGGAGGTCAGCAGACAACTTGAGAAAATTGGTTTCTCTCCTTCTAACGTATGGGTTCCAGGGATCGAACTCAGGTTGTCCGGCTTAACAGCAAATGCCTTTACCCACTGAACCGTCTCACTGGTCCCTTGGCAAGTCCTCTTCCACCATTTTTGTACCACTGTTCAGATTTGCTGATAGAAGTCTTTTAAGCTTGTTTTTTTTTAGCTACTGACAGCTGCCACATGGGTCTATGGTGGCCGTAACCAAGCCACAGCCCTGCCTTCCTTCATACACCCTTTGTTTTCTAAAGGTACTTGATCCATGGTCTTCATGCACTTAAATGAGAGAGCTGAGCCGCAGCTGCTTAGGCAATAACCTCCCTGGATATCTCTCTTCTCCACCTTGGGCAGAGTCCACCAACTCCCCTCCTCTCCCTCAATGTTCAGCCTCAACACAAAGCTGTCCATTAGGCCAGGATTTCCAGACCTCACCCTGTACCGCACAGCACCATACATCCTTATCTTGAAGTGATATGAAGATTTTAATTAGTCAATGTGAAAAAGAGGCTTTAAGTCCTGGATGTTTCCAACACTTTGCAAAGCCATTTAAGGGACCTATCCCTACCCTCTTGACAGTTTGATTGCCATTCCCCTCACTAGATGGAACTATGTGTGCGCCAAGGAGCCTAGAGTTTAGTGTCAGACTGTTTATTTTAACCTATGGCTTACTTATAGGCTTGAGGCAAGCAACTCTCAAGTCCCTAGGGTTTTTTTTTTTAATCAGCTAAGTGAATCTAAAAGTGCACTGCATCAAATCTAAGTCACAATTAGAAGAGGCACTATTGTTTTATGCAAAGAAAAAAGTGTTGCTTGTTTTAATTGCCACATATTATCAGTCAAAAGACACACACTGTATTTGTTAGCTTTAATAACTTAGTTGCTTAAAACAATAGTCATATATTATCTTGTGCTAGATTCACCTAAGTGGTTTCTTCACTGATCTTTCCTAGGCTTACTTCAGCAGATACTATCAGACATAGGCTTATCTGGGGCTAGGTGTTCTGGAATGGCCTCAGTTTGTTTGATGATTAGCAAGTGATTTGCTGAAGTTCTCAAAATGGTATGGGAGGTCCTTCTCTCTGTTTTTTGCTCTTATTGGTGAGTGAATAAAGCTATTTCATCCAGTGGTTTAGCAGAATAGGGCAGGGGAGAGTTACAAACAGATAAAGGAAGACAGAGTAGGCAGAGTCAGGGGGAAGTCATGTAGCCACTGCTAGAGACAGACACCTGACACTGGAAGCCAGACAGAACTTTTCCTGGTAAGCCACAACCACATGGAAATACACAGATTAATGGAGATGGGATAGTTTATGTTATAAGAGCTAGCTAAAAATATGCTTAAGCTATTGGCCAAAGAGTATTGCAAATAATATAGTTTCTGTGTGATTATTTTGGGGCTGAGCAGCCGGGAATGAACTAATGGCCTCAGACAACAAATTGGGGCCCAACATGGAGCCTGAACCCATGACCTTAAGATTAAGAGTCTCATGCTCTACTGATATTGTGGGACTGGGCAGGACAGAAACCTCTCCCAACAGAATGGCTCACCAATGTGGGATGACTACATTCACATGAACAAAAAAAAAAAAACCTGAAAGAGCTTGAAAAGAAATTCTAGACACACACACACACACACACACACACACACACACACACCAGAGTTTAAAGCAGCTTCTTGCCCTGTTTGCTGAGAGGTCTTCTTGATTCAGTGGTAGAAAAAAAGAAAAGAAAAGGAAAGAAAAGAAAAGAAAAAGAGCATGTGGTTTTTGAAACAGTGCTCTTCCTGATCATACTAGTTGCACAAACAGCTCTGGCCCTTTCAGGAGGCCGAGCACTTAAATGGGGTCTGTGAGCAGCATGTTACAAATTGCTTAATGGTGACACAGATCCGCTGTGACCCCACAGCTTGGGTAATGTGCATGACTCTCAGAGGCAATGAATATGCCCTGTCATCTGGATTCGGAAGAGCCAACAGGCAAGTCTGCAAGGTTGGTCTTAGCCGTGCCCACTTAGCATTAAAAAACCAACCAAAAGAACAAACAAAACCCTGCTCCTGGTCAGAAAATAATTACATATACACAATAAAGACAATTCAGACAAAAAAAAAAGACCTCTAAATGGGTCATGGTATATTTCAAAAATGTATAGAGAGTTATAAAAGGAAGAAGGTGTTTTTAAAAAATAAATCAAAGTCTTTAAAGAGACAGAGTAAACTTATAGAAAAAGTAATAGAGTAAGAAAAATAAGCCATGGAAAGATAGAAATACACAGTCTGGATTATATATTATTGTGTTTTTTTTTTTTTTTACTGTGAATGAGTTAAGTACAAAGAGTCATTTTATTGTATGGGTTGCTAAGCTAAACATATATGTTTTAAAGGTATCTTGACTTCAAAATTTGGCTCTAAGTATTTGTTACTTTGGAAAAGAAGTTCTTCTGTTTTAACAGAAGATGAGAAACTGTGGATTTCTTCCAGACTAATGTGGTTTGATAGAGCAAGACCCCCTGAAAGGTCACTATGACCACCCCTAAAAATTACTTTGTCCAACAAAAAATGTGGAGCAGTTTGGAGAGAACTATGCCCAAATTGTCTAAATGATTGTTTATAAATGTTTATTTACATTTAAAGGGGGATATGCTATAGAGATTTGCATTGGTATGAATCTTGGTTTATTGAAAAAAATTTAAGTCAGTTTTGATATGTATATATATATGTATATACACACACATACGTATTTATGCTCTTGATTAAGGTATTGTGTTCATGCAGCTCATTTGAAAATGTATTGTATAATTAAGTAATACAGGTTAATAGATAGTCATCTATAATAGTTAAGCTTATAGTCATGTTATTTAGGTTTTCTAGATATATAGAGAAATATTTCAGTTAGATGGGTATTCTTCAAATCTTTCAAAGACTAAAAGAATATGGATTTTAAATATTTTAAGAACTTAGGACTTTTTATGACAATGAGACACATTTGCTCCTGGCAGCAACAATCTACTTCAAGAGGATGATGGACATTGAAGAGGCTTGTTATGGAGTTTGTTAGCTATTTGGGCAAGAAACTGCTCCTACCTGAACTGCTTGACTGGATTTGCAGGACCCACAGAAAAATGACTGCTGAAGCTGCCTAAAGAAGGTGAGATAGTCTTTCAGAGTTCCTGCTTCATGAAAATCTGCTAGACATTCTACAGGACACAGAAGAAAGTGACTGACAAACTACCAATATAGGTGGAACTATTTTTGAAATTTCCTGCTTCATGGAAAAGTCTGTTGGATATTATGGGCCAAGAGGTTGAAGATGGGTGTCTGTAATGTTACAGAGGAATTCTGGGTGACTGTCTGGGCAGCAAGATGTCTCTGTCGATTCTAGAGTTTGGAAAGTTACTTACAATGCACTTCCTGTTAACTTAGGTAATATTTTTCTTCAGTCTTTAATGGAATTGAAGAATAGATGTTATAACTATAATTTCCTTAGTTATGGTAAAAGATATAGTAGATGTAAATATTATAACTATAATTCTTGCTTGATACCTGTTTTGTTATATGCAATTTTGCTATATTAAAGTTAAAACCTTTTTATTTAAACAGAAAAAGGGAAATGGTGTAGGAAATCCTTCTGTCTATATTTTGCTCTCATTGGTTAATGAAAAAAGCTGTTTTGGCCACTGGCTTAGCAGAATATGGCAAGGGGGAGTTCCAAGTAGATAGAGGAGAGAGTAGGCAGAGTAAGGGAGAAGCCATGTAGCCTCCGCCAGAGACAGATGGGCAGAACTTTACCTGGTAAGCCACAGCCACGTGGCGATACACAGATTAATGGAGATGAGTTAGTTTAGGATATAAGAGCTAGCTAAAAATATGTTTTTTTTTTTATATATAGTTTCTGTGTGATTGATTATCTCGGGGCTGAGCAGCCAGGAATGAACTAACATCCTCAGACAACAGTTCTCCTGTTCTCCACATGGCTGTTCCAACAGTTCAACAGTTTCAACACATTCAAACATCCTCAAATGGTGATTTCAGAGCTTCAAATATAGACAGCACAGAGAACACAGGCCATTATACAATCTTCAAACCTTTGTTTGCTGTGTCCCTGTTGCTGAAATTGAATGACATGGTCAATTATAAAACAGTGCGGCAAAGGACTAAGCAAGCATAGCTACCAGGAAGAGGAAATAGGGGTGGCATTTTGCAAACCACACATGGCTATTAAAATTCTCAGAAAAAAAATCTGTACCCAAGAGTATACAGACTATAGTAATAGTACTTAGCTCAAAGCCTTTCTCAGTGAGCTACTGTCTCTGAAGCACCCAGCACAGTGTTTGCTTCCCAGAGAATGCTCTATAAACATCATACTCTTGATTCTTTGGGGAGGACTTTGACTCAGTGCATCTCTTACGTGTCCTCCCAAGCCTAAGTCAGATATCATTTTCCCTACAACGTGCTTCTTCCCAGGGCTCTGCTGCTCTGCACTCTGGGCACAGAGCATCTGCTGTCTGTGTGGTAGGTCATCATTGTACTGCCTCTAGCAGTGGGTCCAGTTTGGGCTTGTCCGAAGTCTATTCTGCGGATAGGTTGAGTCTAGATACTTCCTGTCCCCAAGCCCATGCAGAGCCCGATGTTCCATCCAGTACTTATGTAATTGGACTGCCATTACGGTTGCCATGTTACATCCAATTGAACTGCTTCTCACCACCATGCTCCAAGGTACACTCTCTCTTGCCTCTAGGTGTGCCTGCGGTGCTTTATCATGTATCCTGTGTAGGATTTGTCACACTGAGTTGTGATCACATGTGTGTATAATATACACACATATAGAACCCACCTGATTCTCTGTGACACAGAACTCCCTCCCTAACATTGTGCCTAGTGGTAGCAGCGAACATTCTAGAAACACTCTTTGATGCAGAAAAACAGAATTATCAATCTCCATCTTCTGTGTAGGGAGGCCAGTGACCTAGAATCGTGATCAAAGATGGATACAGTATTTAGTTCCTCAGTGATGTTTCTGACAGTGCTCCTGGACACTCGGCTCCGCTGGCTTCACTCTCCACATTACAACACAGCTCCACCGAGTGCTACAGAGACTGTAATCAGGCCCAGTTCTACCTAACATCGCATCTCCAGAACAAATACACTTGCTTACACACTAATAGTTCAAGTTTCTCAGAGTTGAATGTGGCTGTAAATATAATAAGGGATGAGTAGGATCTGGGACATGACATTTTTTTTTTTAATCCCTGAGGGTAGGATGAGAGAACTGGCCTATTGGCTTAGAGGAATGCTACATGTGGGCAAGCGGAGCCACACACCGACCATTCCTACCCTCCTCTTCACCCGTGCACTAGGCAAATTGCCCACATCTGTGTCTTCTGAAAGTTGTGGGTCACACCCAAGAACCCGCTGAAAGATCCAGAACCTCATAAACATTTCCAATATGCGTTCCTTGGGTTCCTAGTTAAGGCCCCTGGTAGAATGGAATAGGCTGGGGAGGGGCTGAAATGATAAAGACCTAACTTCAAGGCTGGACTCCTCCTCTGTATCCTGTGAGTGATTGTTCTGAGCCTTGGTTTTCACATCTGGAAATGAAGTACCACGACAGCTGTCACCATGGGTTATCAAGTACCTGTCACTAAGAGAGGCTGTCCATCCCAGGTTCCCAGTCATGTTGTAATCAGCCACCCATAGCTTCTTGTCATCAGCAGTGAGTTAAAGCTACATTTCAATTTTGGAGGTCATGTCTTTGCTTAGAAATACTTATTTATCAAGCATGTACTGTGTGGTAGCCACTGTGGTAGGTGCTGTCATACAGGTGTGTTTATGTATTTGGAAGCACATGCCTGGCCCTGGCCATGAGAAGTGTACCGAACACAATAGAAGAAGAATTCAGAGGCTCACTGTGCGGATGCCCTAGTGCCCATCTATCACTACAGTGTGATCTCTCCTACACAAAACATTTTTCCTAATTAGCTTACTAAGAGGATGTGGCATTGTTGATCCTCTTATCACTCTGGCCACGTGATCAACGTCAGGCCCTTGTCGATCTTCCACACGTCTCTGAGAAAACAAACATTCTCTTCCTCTCTCAAGTCCTCACCAAAGATATCCAGGGGGACTTAAAATTAAATATTCAGGGAACATCAAAATTAAATGGAATGTATTTAGTCTGACTATATCTTATTTGATTGATATTTTATTTAATTGATTTTAAAATTAATTCAATAGAATAAACATCGACGCTTTCACTGAATAAAACTGATTATAATTCACTCTGGGAAGCTGAAGGTTATTCAGATGTGTTTGGGGGGACACTGATTTTGTTTTATGACTTAAATTACTTTTATAAACAATACACTGGTCAGGCCATTCCTCAGCGTAGTTCTCAACTTAAAACATAAGCAGCCAATGGAGCTCTGTTCATTTGGGCTCATGTTGTTCCATGCTTCCACTTTTGTGAGATTTTCTTTCAATGAATCTGAATGTGCTAAGTTCTCAGAAGCTCGCCTTTGGGAAATCATCTGGAGAGGATAGATTTATATAGTATGAACGTCCAGAACTCTCCATCTCCACTTGCCACAAGGTTCCATTATTCACAGGTTCTATTTAAAAATGCACAGCAGTTTGCTTTGGTTAACTGGTTTGCTCCAACTTGTTCCCTTTTCACCTTTCCCATCTGCTCACAGTGACTTTGCACCTGCTGCTTGTCATTGTACTGGCCCAGGCACCACTGAGGAGAGATGGCTTCTTGACTGTAAACAAGAAATCAACAATGGCTGTTTTAAGTCGATCCAGAATTCACGAAGAAGAAGATGGAGAAATCCAGCAACTAAAAGATTTGATCTGGCGTGTGAGGACCAAGAAGTAGGAAGAATTAATGCCATCTTTTCAAAAAACCAGCCTGGTCTGCTTGCTGACTTAAAACTTAAGTAACTGCCTCCACGTTGTGAAGTCCGGACATGGCTGCTGGCACATGTCAATCCCAACCCTCCCTCTCTCTCTCTCCAGGATACTCACAGGAGTCAAAACTTGAACCAAGTGACACAAGCTGGCAGGAGGCTTGTTTTCCTCCTCAGTTAAAGAAAGGAAAGGAAAATGAGTCAGCACATAGTGAAAGTAATAGCGAGTATTACTAACTTACTGGGTAGAGAATGTGTCCTGGAGCTGGGTGCCACCAACTCTAAGGAGTGACTCCCCCATTCTGCAACTGGGATTAGGGTGTTTGTGTGTCCCTTTGGGTATAGTGATGTGGGAGTCCCCTCTGTATACCATTGGTTAATAAAGAAGCTGCTTTCAGCCAATGGCTTAACAAAATATAGCACGGGATGATGGAGGGCTCCACCCAGGTCATACCCATTGTGTGGAAAGCTTTCGCATCTCCCTCTTTGGAGAGTGGGTGGCAGGAAATGTGGCTTGGCTTGAGTGTGAAGCAGGCCTGGGAAGATTGTTTTTAACTTTGCTTCTTTTGTCTAGTTGTATGATTTGGTATATTTGATATTAACCTATTTAGACCTCATTATATTTTTTTAAAATGCCTTATTCAAATAAAACAATTCTAATGTGGTCTTTCCCACCTTTAAGTGTCTAGGACTAAGCCCCTAGAAAGGCCAGTTGGGCTAGGCATGATGGCACACGCCTTTAATCCCAGTGCTCTGAAAGTAGAGGCAGACAGATCCTCATGAGTTCGAGGCCAGCCTGGCCTGCAAAATGAGTTTCAGTTCAGCCAGGGTTACACGGAGACACCCTTTCTCCAAAAACCCTGTCTCAGGCCAGGTGGTGGTGGCACACACTTTTAATCCCAGCACTTGGGAGGCAGAGGCAAGCAGATTTCTGTGAGTTCAAGGCCAACCTGGTTTATAAGAGCTAGTGCCAGGACAGGCTCCAAAGCTACAGAGAAACCAGGTCTCAAAAAACCAACCAACCAACCAACCAACCAACCAACCAACCAACCAACAAACAAAAAACCAAACACGAAAAAATAAAAAAAACCAAAAACAAAAAACAAAAAAACCCTTGTCTCAAAAAACAAACAAACAAATAACCAAAACCCCCAAAACTATGTAGTAATATAAGATGGAGATACACGTAGAGTAAAAAGTCCAGGCTGAGAGTGTGGCTTAGACACATAATGCCTTGTACTATGGGGCCTGGTTTCTTACCCAACTCTTGAGGGTGGAGAGAGGGTGGGCAGAAAAGTAAAGCAGCTTAGAGGGACTAACTGTGACAGAAGGAGAGAGACATTCAACAGCCGCCAGCAGGGAAGAGAGAGAGATTTTGAGCTGAGATTTAAGAGATTTAGATGAAAGGAAGGACGGAGTTTCACAGAAGCTTCCTTAAACTGAGAGATGTGTCAAGGTCTCAGGTGGGTGTGTTTAAGACAGAGAGGGAAGATTGATGAAGGCAGAGCCTAAGAGAACATTTGGGTAAATGGAGGCACAAACACCAAGGCTGAGTTGTGTTTAAGAAACACCAAGATTATCAATAGAATGTGATAGGGTAGCCAAGAAAGAGGTGAGAGAAGGTGTAGCCAAGGCTAGCCCTCCTGTGTGGGCCGTTCCTCCATTCATCCAGTGTTACAGGCTCTATGTGCGTTTCTAGAAACACAATCACGAGCTGGCTGCATCTCCATGGACCTAATCATCCTCTTATTAGATACAGGAGAATGCCAAATAGATTCCCAGTCGCCAGTGGTATTCCTATTGCTCCATATCTTGCTGCCTTCCATCCAACCCGTCTGGCCCATTAAGCTTTTGGCTCAGGATGTGTGCTCGCTCTAGGTTTGCTCATATCGTTCCACGCATCTCTATCTTCCTTAGCTGTCAAGATTCTGATCACACATTGGTTCCAGGAGGCCATGTCTAATACTGCAGGCCAAAAGAAATCACTGCCACTCTGTCACTCATCCGTTTATCCCTTCCTCCCTGGCTGTCTATCACATTCACTGATTCCCCCACCCATGAGACGGTGAGCCTATCTGGGCACTGCTGACCCGGCACTGACAGAACGTTATACCGCTTTTGAGTAAGACCGCCTGCAATAGTAAAGTTAGGCAAGAGAATCAACCACAAAACTATCGGGGAAAAAAAATCTTAATCATTAAAAAAAAAAAAATCAGGCACTTGCTGTTTAGCAACGTTGCACTCAGCACAATGCTTAATGCTAAAAAGTAAAATACCAAATTCCTGCTTCAGAGATGTGTATGTACTTGGCAAGTACAAAGCCTTGGATTGGATCCCCAGCAACACATAAATACATAACAGCGATTTCTCCTGACATTAAGCATGGGTTCCGTTTTAGGAATAAGAGTTGGCCAACAATAATCTCAGTATGGGGAATAGATATTAAATATCTTCTCATTAGACAGAAGCAGCATGTATAGGGCCTACACAGGACTACACAGGTCCTCTGCATGTATTCCATAGCTTTCTGTTTGGTACTTCTATGGGACCCCTGAATGTGTAAATGAGTAAGTAGGTCTCTGGTTCTTGTGCCTTCTCTCAGGGCTCTCGTTTGTCTGTTGGTTTGCCTTGTCCAACTTCAAGATGGCGGTTTTCATTTTATCTTACTGTATCGCTTCACAGTGACTTTACACAGTCTTCTTAAGTGTATTGCTAATTTTTATTATTAAAAACATGTAGGGTTTTGGCACTCAGACATGGGCACACTGCAATGAATTTGGAGAAATATTGATTAAGGAGGTCTTGAACTGGCCCTTTTGTGATGAGCAAAGTTCAGATGAAAATAAGTGAAGGAAGCCCCAAGCCGAGGAGTTAACAAGAGCAAAGACTCTTCCGGAAGTCAGTGATGTTACAAATCAGAAGAGCACAGTGTTCACACCGACGTACAGAGTTGCTGGTGCATTTTAGCACCATTCTTGGTATCTCTCCTATGGCCTAACACAGTCAACAGAGTTGTATAACTGGAATTTTTCTTTTTCTTGTTCTTTTTTAAATTTATTTTATTGAGCTATATTTTTTTCTGCTCCCTTCCTTTCCTCTCTCCTTTTACCCTCTCCCATGGTCCCCATGCTCCCAATTTACTCAGGAGATCGTGTCTTTTTCTACTTTCCATGTAGATTAGATCCATGTATGTCTCTCTTAGGGTACTCATGTTGTCTAGGTTCTCTGGGATAGTGAATTGTAGGCTGGTTTTCCTTTGTTTTATGTCTAAAAGCCACTTATGAGTGAGTACATATGATATTTGTCTTTCTGGGCATGAGTTACCTCACTCAATACAGTGTTTTCTAGATCCATCCATTTGCCTGCAAATTTCAAGATGTCATTATTTTTTTCTGCTGGGTAGTACTCCATTCTTTGGTCAAGAGACATTTAGATTGTTTCCAGGTTCTGGCTATGATAAACAATGCTGCTGTGAACATAGTTGAACACATGTCCTTGTGGTATGATTGAGCATCCTTTGGTATTACCCAAAAGTGGTATTGCTGGGTCTTGAGGAAGGTTGTTTCCTAATTTTCTGAGAAATTGCCACACTGACATCCAAAGGGGCTGTACCAGCTTGCACTCTCACCAGCAATGGAGGAGTGTGATAACTGGAATTTAAAACATGCATGGATATGTCATTAGGAAACAACTCTGGCTGTTTGCGAGGGTGATTTGAAGCATTTACTAATTATTCTTTATCAATAAGAAACCAGGAGTCCGATATTGGGGTAAAAGCCTGTAAGACTAGAGAATCAGGGAAGCCACCATCGGTTACCTTCTACCTCTTCTGTTCCTTCCTCCAAAAAATAAGAAAACGAAAAACCGCCAAAAGCCTCTCCCAGTCCCGCCTTACTACTTCCTGTTTCCTGTCTGCAGTCATCCAAACCTCTATGGTTAGTTTTGGCGAGCTAGTGGCTAGCTCCACCCTCTGACTCCCAGCAAGCTTTATTTGTCAGGACACAAACAAAATATCATACAACAATGACTTAAAAGGAAAGCGCAGGACAAGGAATGGTGTTGTAATTATTCAGCCACAGATAAGACTGCACTTCCGGGTTCTAAAGGCGAGCACATGCAGTCGGACCCTGAGGCACGGAGATGCCTTGAGTATTAAAGGTCCCCACATGACCCTCGCATGTTCATGCATGGCTCCATCCATGTATTACTCAGCTAAACCCTTGCATGCACGCGTGGGCCTGTCATCTGTGTCATCTGCACATGACGTACTCATGCCAATCCCCTGTGTGCATGTGCTAGGCGGCTTTTATAAAGCTGGACGTGCCATCTTCCTCTCTCTCTCTCTCTCTCTCTCTCTCTCTCTCCACACTGATCCCCAGGCCTGTATGGACCCCCTCTAATAAAACTCCTAAGCGGGTTTGTTGCGTATTCCAGGTTTCTGTCTCACTTGCACCAGGTAATTTCAGGTGTGAAGAGAGAGCATTCTAGAAAATCACCGTCAAGTGGAAGCTCAGTGGTGTGAGCCTGCTTTCATGATACCTATCGGTCTATGAAATGTTTGAAGGATTGTATGAAAGAAAGCTGGTGATGGATATGCGTGACCAGATAACACTGTAGTCAAAGACGTCATCACTGACTTAGGAGAGAGAGGAGGGCATTTTAGGAGAAGGTAAAATTCAAGAGCAGAAAGAGGGAGCCCATGAAGTCGTAGTTTTACAAACCTAATGGCAAGATGAACTTTGGAGGAGGCGTCTGTTTTCCCACTGTACACGGAAGCTGTCCCACAGTGACACAGACTTTGAGTGGCCCCTCCATTTCTAATGAGGCGAGTCCCTGCTCCCTGCAACTGTACAGCAATACCAGTTCATTTTGCATTCGCACCAGCAAAACGTGTGTGCAATTTAGTTCCCCAAGTGATTTTGATTCTTTTTTTTTTCCCTTCTGTGATTCTGCAGGCGAAGGCTGGCTTTCATGTTTTGCAAGTTTCAAGAAAGAAGCAAGGGCTGTGTTTTCCTTCTGAAATAGGGAACACCCTAGATGAAGTTGCAAAAGAAAGCCAGTTGAAAGAGGGCTGGGTGGATCGGGGCAATGCTTGCTGTGGATGCTCACACAAGAGTAAAGAGGAGCAAAGCGTAGTCTTAGCCATCTCTTGACCCCGTATCTGTGGAGAGCTGTATACGGACTTTATTGCTGTCTGGACCACCTAATGAAGACCTGCCTGGAGGCAGGTGTGTATTTTGAGGCATCTTAGTGGAATGCTTCCGCTGTCAGATTTCTTATGCTAAGTTTTAATTTCAGTATTATTTTCTGTGTGTGTGTGGGGGGGGGTATTTTGCCTGCATGTATGTCTGTGAAACGTGTGTGCCTGGTGTTCATGGAAGCTAGAAGACAGTATTGGATTCCCTGGAGTTGGAGGTGTAGACCATTATGAACTATGATGTGGGTGCTGGGAATTAAACTCACTTCTTTTGTTTTGAAGAGTAGCCAATGTCCTTAACCACTGAGCCACCTCTCCAGCCAGCTCATAACTAACTGATGTGCTCTGTATTGAATGAAGCATCTGTGAGGCACAGATACAAGTCATCACAGCATCTTAGAGTCACCTGCATCAGGCTCCCTGCTTTCCTTCCGTAGGTTAATAACAGCTCACAGAATTTCCGCTGGTGATGTCAGCAATTCCTGGACTGGTAGGAACACTAATAGGTCAGGTGCAGAGGTGTGGGTTCAGTGACAGTAGAAAAAAATATGTAGACATTTAGAATATATTTTGCAACAAAGTCAATAGAATTGCTTCTTGGTTGGATGGTTTGCAGTGATGAAGAGGAATATAAAAATAAAGGACTCAAGAAAAGTCCAGTTTTTTTGTTATTTAGTTAGTTAGTTTGTTTACCTGAAAATGTGAGATGACAAAAGCCTGGGCAATTGCCATCTTATGAGGGAAAATAAGAAATTCTGGTTTGGAGATGGTACGGTTCTTTTTGCATACTGAAGTGGGACAGGCAAGGGGGCAGATGTGGTCAGGGCTGGAGTTCCCCCACGTGAGAAGTAGGGTGTTCCAAATCTTTCTCTTCCTTCTCAGCCTTCAGGTTACTATAACTAGGGAGTGGAGCTGACTCTCAAGAGAAATGAATAATTCCTGTCCATCTATTCATTCATGCTTTTACTCAGCCATCAGAGGTTTATTGAGTGCTTCTCAGGCTTGGAGACCATGCTAGGCTCCAGGGAGTAGGTCAGCAAAACCAGATAGAGTCACTGTCTCATCGAGCGGGACATCTGGACACCAGAATAATGGAATCAACTCTATATTTGTAAACTGCGATGCTTATATAATTTGTACTTATTTTGGTAGAAAGAGAGAGAGAGAGAGAGAGAGAGAGAGAGAGAGAGAGAGAGAGAGATATTCAGGAATCATTTCTAAGGCATCTTCCATGCTTTTTTAGACAGGGCCCTCCCTGATCTGGAACTGGCAAAGCCCTTGAGGTTGGCTGCTCTGTAAGCTCCAGGCATCTGCCTGTCGCTGCCTCCTCAACATTAGGATCATCGATCATGCATTACCACGCTTGGCTGTTTCCACGTGTGTTCTGAGGAGCAAACTCAGGTACTCACGCTTGTGTGGAGAGCACACTGCTAACAGAGCTGTCTCCCCAGCCCCTGTACGCTGCAGTCTCTTCAGTAACCTCTTTACAATGTTAAAAAGAGACAAGGGTGTCTGCTTAATCATCTATTTTATTCACCTAATATGTCCAAGATTAATATTCGTTCACCATTTAATCAGCATAAAAGTTATTGCTGGGATACTTTGTATTCTTTTTGCTCACACTTCTTTCAGAATTTTTGTGGGTGTTATACATATATCTCAATTTGGATTAGCTGCATGCTGCGCGCTCAGTACTGCATGTAGCTCGGGCAGAGCACAGATCCGGAAGATAGCGTAGCTTTGCTCTTTCGTGTCTAAATTGCTTTCTTCTTCCAGCACTGGAAGACTGAAGCTCCAGGATGCTATCAAAACATCGAGGTAGAACCCCAAGGATCACAGCCCAGATCAAAGACAAGACTTCACCCTCCTTGAAGAACTGGCAATGGCAATATGCTTGTACCAGAGCCACTATTACACAGATTGTGATCTAGCTGCCCCTAACCACACGAGAATCATTTAGTGACCTACCAGAGGGCACCAGGCACACATGCTGCCCCTGGGATTATTGCCACTCAACTAATATAATGTTTGTCAGCAGTGTGGAAAATGAAATAATTTTTGATAAAAGGCTTTTTTCGTGACAGTGTCTCTGGACGATTTGTCACGTTTCCCTGGTGTTTGGTGGTGACTCCACTTGAGAGCTTTCTCAGAGTCACGCTGTCTTGTAGTGTAGCTCAGAATGTATTTGGTGGATGAACAAATCCAGAAATGGTAGGCTTGAGCCATGACTCCGGTGAGCAAAGTGTGGGGTTCTGCTTCTGGCCTTGTCTCTTTCTTCCAGTGACACATAACCAATCTCCTGCTTTCTCTGATGTCGTCTTCCTATCAGGAGGAATCTGCAAGCATATTTCTGTGGTTACTAGGAGGATCACATACATAGCAGACTATCTTTTCTTTATAATGTACAGTTCAAAGGTCAACAAATGTAGGCTTTAA
>NC_022032.1:19736191-19748904 GCF_000317375.1 Microtus ochrogaster | reverse complement strand
GATTGAATTTCAACATGTGTTTTGGTGGGCATATTCAAAGCATAGCACCAAATCTCAAAGAGCCTATATTTCTTCATCTTAAAACAGTAATTGTCTTACAGTGTTGTGTAGAGTGGAATGACCTCATATAGTAATGTTTTATGCAACGTAAACTTTTCCTACCCGGATACTAGGGCTCAAACCCCAGGCTTTGAACACACTAGGCAGGAACTCCATCCCAGCATGATAAAGCCAGAATTAAATTATTAAATGACAAGAATTCTGGTATTTTCCTGTAAGGAAGATGCTCTGGTTAGCTTTTGTCAACTTGACACTGAATAGACTTACCTGGGAAGAGGGAATCTCAGTGGAGGAATTGCCTCCGTGGGATCAGCCTGATTGTGGAGCAATTTCTTGATGGGCGATTGTCTGGGTACGGCTCAGAGTCCACTGTGGGCAGTGCTGTCCCTGGGCAGGAGTTACTGGGTGGTATAAGAAAGCTAGCTGAGTAAGGCATGGCGGGTAAGGCAGTAAGCGGCCCTCCTTTGTGCTTCCCACTTCAGTTCCTGCTTGGCCTTCCGACCTTGGCTTCCCTCGGTGACAGGGTACAGCCTATAAGTCAAATAAACCCTTTCTTCCCTAAGTTGGTGTGGTCATGGTGTTTATCACAACTGAAACGAAACTAGGACAAAGGGTCACTGGCAATGACAGAGAGTCCGTGACAATGACAGAGACGGGCCTATCTTCTGGTCCTCATATTTTTTCTACAGTACTGAATGCTGTCAGGCATGGGGGCACACACATTTAATCCCACTGCACTTGGAAAGCAGAGACAGGCAGATCTCAGTGAGTTTGAGGACAGCCTGGTTTATATAGTAAATTCCAGGCTAATTGGAGCAACGTAGTGAGACAATGTTTCAATCAATCAATTCAGCATGCTAGTTCAGTATTCTAAGTCTTCAATGGTCTCAGGAACTCAGCAAAGGTTTGCTGCATCCATTGTGTTCTTGGCAGATATTTATAAAACTTTTAATAGGCTGGAAGACTGACGAAGAAAGAGGAAGACTATTTCAGAAAGGCTTACACTTTTGACAAGTGTCTATTCTGCAGGTTGTGACTAAGTCCCGGCTGGTGATCCCTGGGCTGAGTCAGCAAGGCTCTGTGGTTTCCTCCTGTTCTGTTGCTTTTCTGGTTTGAAAATAAGGGAGGCACTGATGGTGCTTCAGCTCAGAGAAATCCCTTAGCGCTCGTTCAAGGGAATTTCACAGCACCTGGAAGGGCTAGGAAGTCAGGCAGTAGACTGTGGTGGCAGCTCAGCCCTGAGAGACCCAGCTCCCAGGCTCGCTCACTCTGGACAGCTTCCAGGAGGTTGGGAAGGACAAAGCCGAGGTGACACTGTGGGTTACTGCTAAACAGTTGAGGGTTTTAGAACCGGGTTGATTCTATGCTGAGAAGAAAGAGGAGAAGTGAGTTGATGATTTGGTGTTAGAAACGCAGGGTGGCCCTGAGGTTGCAGTCAGAAATTAGATGGCAGAGGTAGGAATCCGGGAGACGAGGGTGGAGACGCCCAGAAACGAGTGAGTCACACCACTGAGAGCTTGCCGGTGAGGAAATACATCACTCCATCAGAGAATACACACCCCCAGACAGGAGCTGCCATGGCCGGGGCTTCACACCCCCTGGTTGATCTTGTGAAGTGTTGCATCACTTTTTGCCACCACCCATGGACAGAAACGGCAGGGATTTCTCCCGCACACTCAGCTCCGCACTTGTGGCTTTCCCTATTTTGATTTCCTGGTGGCCGTGCTACTTTGACCACTCCGTAGCCGTCCAGAAGCCGCAGCCAATTCAGAGGTCACGTGTCGACAGCCTGGAGGAACCAGTGTGGCCTGGGGACTGATTGCTGTTGCTTCAGTACCACTAAGAGAACTTTTAAAGCAGGTGCCCTGGGCTGTGGGTGTGGCTCAGTGGTAGAGTGCCCACCTTGTGAACAGCATTCCCCCAGACCCAGCTCCCATACACTGCAAAAGCAAGGAAAATGGAAGAAGATGTCTTCTTCCTGTAACACAGTGGGGTGGGCTAGAGTCACACATGGATAGCATGTCTTACAAAATCGCCAGAAGAAAAGAGGTTTTAAGTATTTCACTACAAAGAAATGATAAATTGTTTAAAGAGAGAACTGTCATCACTATGTGAACTTTATGTAATCTATACATCTATTGCAACATCATGTGGTATCCTATAAACATGTGCAAACGTTGTCAATTAAAATGCAATGGTGTGGTCAGGGTATGATCCCAGCACATGGGAGGTGGAAGCCAGAGGACTGGCATGAGTTTAAGGCCTGTCTGGACTACATAGCAAGTTAAAGTTCAGTCTGGGCTATACAATCAGATCCTGTCTACAAAAAAAAAACCAAAAAAAAAAAAACCAACTCCCCCCCCCCAAAAAAAATTTTTCCTGTGGCTTTTTTGACACCTCCCCATCCTTTCTCAGGATTTCATCAGCCCCACCCAGACCTGTTCACTCAGAATGGAGAGGGGTGAGATCCAGAATCTGCTTCCCTCCTCTCCAATCTTTTCTGATTCTTTTGCAGACAACCTTTAAGAACCAACTAGACAACCAAAGAGCGATCAGATAAAGTCTGGTGACTTAGTGATCCCACCTCAGTAAATCTTTCTCAGTTACCGTAGTTTGGAAAGTTTAAGCCCCTTCCATTTTGTTTTTTTAATTTCCTGAGCAGCATTCTCTCTGACTCTCTAGACTTAGTTTTTTGTTGTTGTTTATTTGTTTGAGATAAATTTTACTGTGTAGTTCACATTGGCTTCAAGCTTGCTATGTAAAACATGCTAGTGTGGTTTTTTTTTTGTTTGTTTGTTTGTTTTTAAGACAGGGTTTCTCTATAGTTTTGGAATCTGTCCTAGACCAGGCTGGCTTCGAATTCACAGAGATTCACCTATCTCTGCCTCCCAAGTGCTGGGATTAAAGGCGTGCGCCACCACTGCCCGGCTAACGGGCTAGTGTTGAACAGAAAATTGTAAAGTGAGTTCATGAACAGGAGACATCCAGTTTGGGTTGAGCAGAAAGGGGCTTAGTTGGAAAGAGGGATGGTATATCAGATAATATCCGCTGTGGAAACTGAAATGCCCCCCACCACAGGCTCGAGTTCTGAATATTTATTTTCTGGCTGGTGGTGTCATTTTAGGAGTCTACAGAATTATTAGCACATTGGGCATCGCTGGAGGAAGTAGACTTAGGGGTGGGTCTTTGAAGGTCATACTTGTTTCCGGCCTTTCTGATACCTGCTCCACCATGCTGTGAAATGCCTCTGTCACACGCATCTGCCACCGAGAGCTGAGCCACTCTGCTGTATCTCCTTTACCAGAATGAAGCGAAAATCCCTGAAACTGTAAGCCAGAATAAATATGTTTTTTCCTCTTAATGAGTTTCTATCAGGTAGGACGCTCACAGGTGCCCAGAAACAAGTCATACGGAGAGCAAATGTGAAGAAATTGCTACGGAAGATGTAACTGGTTCGATCGAATACACTTGGTGAATGGAACCATAGACTCTAGATTAGATAACATTGTATCCTTCTTAGATTTCCTGGATTCAATGGGCATGCTGTGTTATATCTCCTTTCTTAAAAAAGTCAAGCTAATGTTTAGCTAAAGCAACACACACTGTATATTCTCAAATGATACAGGAAAAGATGCAAGCAGGCACATACCACACACAATACGTGACACAAATAAATTAAGCAAAGTTTTTTTTAAATTGTTAATTTTGGATAATGGGTATATATGCACATACTATACCATGCTTATAGTTTTCCTGTAAGTTCAAAAATACTTCCAAGTGATGATTTTTGTGAGTAGAAGGAAGTGCCTAACCAAGGGAGGAATTTTCTCTTGCCGGGAACATAGTTAATCACGCAATATGAATAATTATACGTGAAACAGGCAACACAAATGATCCTGATTGTTTCCAGATAGTGTCTGTTACAGGAAAAGATCTGCCAAAGGCTAGAGCGGTGGCTCAGTTGGTAAAACACTTGCTTCATAAGCTCGGGGCCTGGGTTTGATCCTTAGAACCTACAGAAAAAAGCCTGGTGTGCCATGACATGCCTATAATCCCAGCATTCGGAAGGCAGAGGCAGGGAGATCTCCAGGGCCTGTTTGTCAGTCAGTCCAGCTGAGCTGGTGACCTCCAGGCTCAGTGAAGGACCTCTTCTCGAACAAATCACATGCTTGAGAAAGACATGGTGTCGACCTTTTGTTTCCCTATTCATATGTACACATTGGCACATGCTTCCACACAAGTATAGCTGCAAATACACATACACACATATACACACATGCGCTCCTCATGTATGCACTAGACACACACTGCACACAGTGAAATTATACTAGAATCACAAACTCGTTTGGACAAATTTATACATTTTAAGTAAAAATATTCAGAAAGTCCTTGGCTTGGTCTATGATCCAATCAGTGAAGAGGAGGAAATATTAATAATATGTTGGAAAAAAATAATTTAATGATTTATCATAATACAGTGACTTCAAGTTGAGCAGGAAACTAAGCACTTTGAGGGCACTAATGGACAAGCTGGCTTACACGGGAACTCAGCTCCAAATATTTATGATTAATCACTACAAAAGGAGCCCTCAATCTTATGGAGACTTAGGAGAAGCTTGCTTGAGTTTGACAATTCCCTAAAAGCACCCACAAGACACTGCAAAGCTGGAAGAGTCAACTATCAATAATCAATAAGTTGGTATCAATAATTCTAATCAGTTTTGCTAGAGGTAAGGCTAAGACATCCTGACATACTACAAAAATAATTGTCATATAGTCAGAATAAAAGTAAAGAGCCAAAGATGCATGCTTATATTCAAATATTATATTATTATTTTTTCTGCATTGTGTTTGTTATCTTGGCTAGCTTTAAATCCATTTCAAAGTAATTGTCACGTTGGTATTGAATGTTTTATTTGTGGGTCTATACTCACTCTGGCGTGCCACACATATGGTTCCGTCCTTGGTAGAGAGTAATGTGCCTGCATCATTTTATTTCTGTTCTGACCTCTTGATTCTCTACCACAGCTATTTCGAGAAGGCGTGTGAATGGCATTTACTGGAGGTGCTTGCGAGGGGAGGGAAATGACCTCGAGTGCTTCCAGAGGTTCCATGAACCATGGTGCCCACGCCAGACTGGAGTGAGTAGGTTTAGGTCACAAGCTGGAGGGAAAGGGATGTGAGAGTTAGCTCAACGGGAGAGCTGACAGGAAATTACAGAGCAGCGTGGGATCGTGGGGTCTGATGGCTTCAGTTCTTTCTTTTGTTTTGTGTTTCAACATTTGGGGAGGAATTTCAGAGATTCCGGCCATGGAGAACATTGCCAAATTATGGAGTTTGTACTTTAAAATGTTGGTGTCAAGGAACCACCGGATGTTTCTAAGTAGATCAGTGACATAGTCTGGATTTTAAGGAAATAACTCTGGGATGGCTTGGTGGATAGAAACTTCAATAAAATAGCTTGGTCAGACTCTGTATGCCAGGGAAGACTTCTGGATGGACAAATAAGAAACTAATAGCTGGTCTCTGTGATGAGTGACTGTGGCTCTGGTAATGTTACTAATGAAACAGGATCTCAAGAAAAGATTATTTTGGTTACTTTTCCAACTGCTTCAGAACACCTGAGAATGTCAACTCAAAAGAGGCAGGACTTGTTTTCATTCATTGTTCCAATCTGTGGTCACGTGACTCCGTGTGCCGGGACTGTGGTGAGTTAGAACATCACAGCTAAGGGCATTTGGGCAGAGAGCTGTTTACTTCACAGAAGCAGGAAGATGAAGGGATAGAGAGGAAGGGTCTCGGGACACCTCCAGTGACCTGCTCCCTTCCACAGACTCCCCCACAACAGTCTGTTCAGTTATGAGTTCGTCAACAGATGAATCAGTGGGCTCAAGTGGACCCTTCACGATCCGATGACCTCTCTAAAGCTCTTTAGCTGGAAACTCGGCCTTTCATACAAGAGCCTTCAGGGGACATTTTTAGATTTAAACCAAAGCAGGAATATAATTCATATTACAGGTTCCTTTTTCATATATATGCCCAAGTTGTTGTTGTTGTGTTGTTGTTGTTGTGTTGTTGTTGTTGTTGTTGTTGTGGTTCTTCTTCTTCTTCTTTTTCTTCTTCTTTTTCTTCTTCTTCTTCTTCTTCTTCTTCTTCTTCTTCTTCTTCTTCTTCTTCTTCTCTATTTCTAAGAAGAAGAAAAAGAAATGGCTTCTATGGTTGGGACTATATGAGCTCCCTCTTGGTCTATCAGTCAGAGTCTTGTACTTGGGTGTTCTGAAGTCCCCAGGGAATGCACAGATGAATCTTAGAGAGTTTGTGAGCTCCCTGAGGGACAAGCAAGATTTTCTCATTTTGTGTCTATTGGCTTTTATATAGACAGACTATCTTATGGATTCTTAAATGAGTATTTTAATTTTAATTCTTAAAAGAGACTCACAGAGGCCATGATCAATTGTTCATGGTCCAAGATGATCCTAGCCAGTGGGACTTGGAATATTAAGTTATAACCTTTGATCCTACTTAGATCTGGATTTGGCTTTTTAACTCGGTTTATAACTGAACTTCTACCCATTCTTAAGATACACTTTCCACCTGGATCCTAGGAAAAGTCAAGCCAGTAGACTGAGTACTGTATAACGTGTATATTTCCATTTATACGAAGTTTTAGGAAAACAGGCAAAACTGAACTATGACATCAGAGGTGGAAGAGTGCAAATAGGCTGGAGGGGACATGAAGGGGTATCTGGGATGCTGTAATGTTTTGTTCCTTAATCCAATTAAGCTGGAAAATTTGTGAAGCTATACTCACACACGTTTTTCTTATGTGTGTTCTGTTTCATTTTTTTTTAATTGCCAAAATATGGCGATGAGTAAGGTTCTTCTTTCCTGTGTCCCTATGACCTGAACACTGTGATGTGACATAATTGGAGAGAAGAAGAGTTTGGCTTCAACTTGACCAGAGCCAAATAGAGCCAGGCCCTATTATCTCCCAGGGTATATCTTTCAATACCAATTCTAACTTTCTTCACTTGTTACAGAAGGGTATCAAGTACTATATTTCAGGGTTGCTGTAGGGAATGAAGATTGAATGAATGTGCTAGAACTATGGAAACAGGAGGACTATGATGTCATTTGTGTCCAATCCCTAGCCAAACAGTAACGAATAAAGTCGGTGAGTTCAGGAAGATATTTCTGACAGCCAAAACTATCGTAAAAGACTTTGCTTGAACTACGACATCACACAATGGTCATTGAGACCTTGTACCTACAGAAGACACTCCCACAGGACACCTGCCCAACACCTGCCTGTTTAACCTCGGTCTGACACAGCCCTTATTAATGATCCTCATGTCAAAGATGGCTCAAAACAACTTACGCCATCTTTCTCGTTTTGCCTTTAAGAACTTAGGCTTTGCCTTGGCCTCTTTGATATGCACATGACTTATTCTGCCACACATATTCTTAATACAATGCTACATTCGGATACACTTAACTTTCAGAGACTCTGTTATCTACTCTGATGTTGTAGAAGAGATTTCTGCTCTTCAGGGAGTCTGTGGGGTTCAGAGATAAGCAAAATATCTGACACTAAACTCAACCCCCTTTTTTTTGCCCATGCCCAATGAAGATATAGCAAAGCCTACATGTTGATTCTCCACACAGCCAATGGCCATGAGATACAGCTCTGAACAATGAAACAGCTGTTGAGCATGCTTATATTAAAAACAAACGTGACCGGTGGCACTCTTTTGTGCCTTGAATTTTTAAACTAGACGAAGTAGTAAGAGCCACCTTGTGACCCACACTAAGCATGAGCATTCTTTCTCTTCTCTCACTCCTGTGGGCTGCACTTCCCACTTGATCTGTTTTCCAAACCGTGTTCTCCGACTATGAGCACCGCTACACGACGGTCCCAGCCCTCTAGTCTTCTCTCTTGACTCTCTAGAGCGTCTCTATCAATACTCTTACTCGGACCCCTAAATCTCCTCTTCCCACTCACCCTCAGCATTTTGGCCAAGGCCTCCAGTGTACACTTCTTTATGTATTATTATCATTCAAAGTTCAAAATATCCAAACTTAATCACCCCCCCCAAAGTAGCTCTTTTCCTCATTCTCTATTTCTGTTATGTTATTCTATTTCTCAAATTCCCCTAAAAGTGTGATCATAGGACTTTCCTTATTTTTGGCTTTTAAATCAGTTACCAGTGTCCCTCAGTTTCATTTTTACACATTTACAAATTCATCCTGATCTTTGTCTCTTTAGCCCAAGTGCTCTAAGATGTCTCATTAACTCTATTCAAGAAATAAATAGATTTCCTTTAGGCTGACACTGTTGCAGTAGTAGTTAACAACTTAAGTCCTTTCTCTTAAGAAAGGGACAGATCCAAGAGGAAAAGATTTGAGATAAACTTTCAGGGAACAGTGAAAGAGACTGTTCACAGTAAAGATACACAAATGGTTGTGACGGTGCAGTGGGCTGAAAAAAAAAAAACGAAGCAGGAAACCCACACTCTCAAATCAGAGGACCTGGGTTTGGTTCCCAGGACCCACATGGAGGTTCATAACCATCTGTAACTGGATGGGACCCGACACCCTCTTCTGACCTATAGGCACCCAGGCATGCATGAAGTGCCCATACACATAAATTCAAATAAATCTTAAAAGACACACAGAATAAACAAGAAGAATGTTGAAATAGAAGAGGCACAGGGTATGTGGAAGAAATAGGAAGATTGTGGGTGCTATCAGTAGTCGAGGAAGAACCTTGAGTTCTGGGGCCCAGTGAATTTGGTTACGTAAAGTGTTGCTTAGCCGCCACAAAGGAAATTGGATAACCATGTGATTGTGAAAGATCTGATTATTTTAAAGGATGAGAAAGACTTGAAAGCGAGGTAGAAACACTTGGTTTGGTTTTCTGAGACTGAATCATGGAGGCGTTCTTTATACTCATAAAATGCATACAGAGAGAGGGGGGGAGGAAGGGGGAGGGGGAGGGGGAGGGATTGAAAGAATAGCATTGCTGCCCCCAGCCTTCTTTCTTATCCTGTCGAGTAGATCTCAGCTGTCTCAGCTGTATGATGTCACTTGTGAGAGAAGATGATTAAGAACATTGTGAGTTGGCTGTGAAGCATTGGCTGCAATCGTGTATCACAGCAAGGATCCCATAGATGCCATAGTCTTGGATTTAAAGAACCGGAGTTGGGGTCTGTTGAGAGCTACATCAAATAATACAAGACATCTCCTTGGCTGTTTGGAGCAGGCGTGAGCGTTGGCCTTCTGTGTAAGAGACTCGGCCCAGAGCTCACTTACGGCACTACTGACACTGATGAGTGGTTTACAGATCATCAGAATGTCAACCAGAGAGCAGAGGGAGGGGGAGGGGAAGAGGGCTCCCTTGGCCCCCAAGTGACAGTGTCACTCCTACCAGACTCGGTTGCTGAGGGTGAGTCAGATGGCCCCAGCCAGAGGCAGCAGGGACTGAGAAACTCACTCGCCTGTTCCCAGGAAAAGAAGAGAGCACAATGAGTCAGATAGATAAAAAAAGTCCCAGGAATGATTCATATTTTTCTACCAACCAATTTGCCCGTATTTACGAAATGACTTCATTTCATATAGATGTTTTATGCTGTAAAGACCCCCCCCCAAATATAATCTCTCCCTCCTTCCTTTCTCTCTGTATTTCCTCTCCCTCCTTCTCTCCCTGTCCTCCCCCACCTCCTAAAACTGTATGCACAGATGAGGAGGCCAGAAGCTCGCTGTTGGATGAATGCGTCCCTGAGGTTATGAAGCTTTCTTTCGAGACCCAAATCAGAGCTCATGGTCACAGGTGGCAACTCATCCGCACCCACAGAAACAAATTCTTTAAAATGCAGGAAGCAAGCATGAGAAACACCCGGGAAGCTCATCATCTAGCAACCCTCCCATAAGCCGAGAGAGAGAGAAAGCACAGCGCACGGAAACAGCTGAAATTCAGGGGCTTCAAAGGACCGTGACAGCACCGGGTGACATTTCTATTTCTATTTCTGGTTTCCAAGTAATTTCATACCGAAGAAAATCACCACGCCTTTCAAGCCAGTGGCTGAGGGGACTTTGCAAAGGAGAATTTAATTTTTAATTCAATTGATTATTTATTTACTTATTTATTTATTTAGAGGTGGGGCCTCTCTTTGTAACTCCATCTGTCCTGAAACTCACTATGTGAACCAGGCTGGCTTCAAACTCACAGAGATTCTCCTGCTGGGATCAAAGGTGGTATGCACTATAATACCTGGGTAATTTTTGTTTGTGTATTTATCTTTGTATATGTATAGGTAGTGTGCCCAGGAAATTCTGTTTACATATTTACTCTTGCATGTGTGTATGTGGTATGAGTGTATATGTGTATGTTGGCATGTACATGGGTGCTTGCGTGTGTGTAAAAACAGGTGAAGGCCTGGGGTTGATGCTGGCTGTCCTCTTTCCTCTTTACCTTAAATACTGAAGCAGAAACTCTCACTGGAACTCAGCTCACACATTCAGTTAATCTAGCTAGCCAGTGTGCCCCAGGGGTCCCCTGTCCTGCTTCACAAGGGCGGAATTACAGGTGAGCCACCAAGCCTGCCTGGTTTTACATGTGTGCTGGGAATCCAAATCACGATCCTCATGTTCAGACAGCAAGCACTTTTCCCACTGAGCCATCTCCCCTGCCCCCAAAGGTGCATTTTATTTATTTATTTGGTTGTTTGTTTGTTTGTTTTTTTGAGGTATTTTATTTGCTTGTTTGTTTGTTTTTCATCTTTCAAGACAAGATTTCTCCATTGCTTTGGAACCTGTCCTGGAACTCACTTTGTAGACCAGACTGGCATTGAACTCACAGCGATCCGCCTGCCTCTGCCTCCTGGGTGCTGGGCTTGAAGGCGTGCGCCACCACTGCCCGGTCCAAAAGTGTATTTTAAAGTAAAAAGAACATGACTAACATAGCATAGCTTATATCAGTAGAAAGGTGATTCACAATAGAACAAGGGTGTGAATTAGAAATAAAGACTGGAGCACTTTACCTGTGGGAAAGGAACTGTTTAAAATCTCTTCCTGGAGGACAGACAGACTTACTAAACACTGAGTGACATCACCCTGATAATCACGCTTACCCCCTCAGAACAGTGATGTCACAGATAAGATACCTTAGCCCTACTTCATAGAGTTTTACAGCATGACAATGTCATATAATTTAATGTCCAGTTTAACTCAGAGTGCTGAAATGATTTAGCTAATGTCACAGTTGAAACACCACAAAAAGATTGCAATCCTAAGGGTTGTTGCAACCAAGGCTTAGACACAAAACATGAGCTTTGACAAGACAGCTGATGAAGTGAGGGGGAAGATGGACCCTGCGTGGATAGTATATTCTGGAGATTCCATAAGCAGATAGGAGAAGAACCTTGGGACTCTATTGGCAAGGCCTGGGAGCAGGGAGTGCAGACAACCTTCAGAGGTTTAGGACCAGGACCCAAGAGGACTGTCTTCCTATTCCAGGAGTTGACGTTGTGGATTGGTTCAACCTCACAGAGTGTGGGACAGGTTGGTTACTAAATCCTCAGAAGTAAAGACACCAGTGTAGCTGTCATGGTTAGACCTGGGCCCTTGGTCTTGGCTGGGTTCTCTAACCCTACTGGTATGAGATGGTGGCAGAGAATGTGGTTGGGTATTGGTCAGGAAAGCGAGGCCCTGAAAAGTGGATTAGGTAGGACAAACAGTAACACTGTGGCCCCCACACAGCCCGGAAAGGGACTCTGAATATTTGGAATCTCAACACATCTTTGTCACTGGTTGTTTGATTCTGACAATGTATCTAGATCCTCAAACTACAGGAAAGGGAAAAGGAAGTTACAGTCTTTTTAAAATGGGGACTGGATTGGTGTAGGAAGTCCTTCTGTATATGTGTTGCCTTTATTGGTTAATGAATAAAGAATCTGCTTTGGCCTTTGATAAGGCAGAATAGAGATAGGTGTGTGTGTGTGGGGGGGAACTAAACTGAATGCTGGGAGGAAGAAGATGGAATCAGAGAGAAGCCATGGAGCCATCAGCTGGAACCTTGCCAGTAGGCCACGAGCCTCATAGTAAAATATAAAATAATAGAAATGGGTTAACCAAAGATATGAGAGCTAGCTAGGAATATGCTTAAGTGATTGGCCAAGCAATGATTTAAATAATATAGTTTCAGAGTGATTATTTCAAGGAAGGAAGGAAGGAAGGAAGGAAGGAAGGAAGAAAGAAAGAAAGAAAGAAAGAAAGAAAGAAAGAAAGAAAGAAAGAAAGAAAGAAAGAACGAACCTGTTTGGACAACGCTATGTTACTAACAGTAAACTGATACTGAATTCTTCTGTGGCCAGAGTGTTCATTGTGTGTTTTGTATGTTCTGTTCTTTCCACAGTCATTATGAGCCCAGTTTACAGATGGTTACCACTGATGCAAAAAGAAATTACAGTACTGGAACTGGGTTATAAGCTCTACGGCAACTACCAAGTGCGCAGATGTCCCTAGGCATCCAGACTAAGCCATGATTAAAAGAAAAAGGAAGGCAGAGAACCTTCTAAGGGAAGAACTGACAACTGGAGATCAGGAGAGAAAACAAAAAGAACTGAAATGGAAACACTCACCAGAAAAAAAAAAAA
>NC_022032.1:19735243-19736091 GCF_000317375.1 Microtus ochrogaster | reverse complement strand
GGGGGGAACTAAACTGAATGCTGGGAGGAAGAAGATGGAATCAGAGAGAAGCCATGGAGCCATCAGCTGGAACCTTGCCAGTAGGCCACGAGCCTTGTGGTAAAATATAAAATAATAGAAATGGGTTAACCAACGATATGAGAGCTAGCTAGGAATATGCTTAAGTGATTGGCCAAGCAGTGATTTAAATAATATAGTTTCAGAGTGATTATTTCAAGTCAGGGCAGCTAGGAATGAGCAAGCAGCCCCTCCCAATGCTGTATGTATAGCACAGTAGTATAGTACTTGTCTGGAATAGGCAAGGGCCTGGGCTCTATCCCCAATGTTACAAAAATAGATTAAATGATAGATAGATAGATAGATAGATAGATAGATAGATAGATAGATAGATAGAATAAACAGCCAGAACTGTTAAGTATTGGTGCTGAATCTCCATGAACGTGTGACTGACTGACACACACTTTGACACATGGTCACCGTCACTCTTGGGAAGCAGGCAGGACCGTGCTATGTAAGAGCTGCCTGGTGCTAAGCCAGGGGTGGATGATGATGATAACTTCCAGTCAACCCATCTCTGGCATAAACCAGCTATTCCTCTAGGTATCACTTCACAAGTCTACTATACATTTTCTTGAGTCACAGAGAAATCATTAAGAAATAATTGCCCAGGAGGCAGAGGCAGGCGGATCTCTGTGATTTTGAGGCCAGCCTGGTCTATAGAATGAGTTCCAGGATGGCCAGTACTAACAGAGAAACCCTGTCTCAAAAAACAAGCAAATAAAAAAGAAAGGAAAGGAGGAAGGAAGGAAGGAAGGAAGGAAGGAAGGAAGGAAGGAAGGAAGGAAGGA
>NC_022032.1:19728450-19735143 GCF_000317375.1 Microtus ochrogaster | reverse complement strand
GGGGGGAACTAAACTGAATGCTGGGAGGAAGAAGATGGAATCAGAGAGAAGCCATGGAGCCATCAGCTGGAACCTTGCCAGTAGGCCACGAGCCTCATAGTAAAATATAAAATAATAGAAATGGGTTAACCAAAGATATGAGAGCTAGCTAGGAATATGCTTAAGTGATTGGCCAAGCAATGATTTAAATAATATAGTTTCAGAGTGATTATTTCAAGGAAGGAAGGAAGGAAGGAAGGAAGGAAGGAAGAAAGAAAGAAAGAAAGAAAGAAAGAAAGAAAGAAAGAAAGAAAGAAAGAAAGAAAGAACGAACCTGTTTGGACAACGCTATGTTACTAACAGTAAACTGATACTGAATTCTTCTGTGGCCAGAGTGTTCATTGTGTGTTTTGTATGTTCTGTTCTTTCCACAGTCATTATGAGCCCAGTTTACAGATGGTTACCACTGATGCAAAAAGAAATTACAGTACTGGAACTGGGTTATAAGCTCTACGGCAACTACCAAGTGCGCAGATGTCCCTAGGCATCCAGACTAAGCCATGATTAAAAGAAAAAGGAAGGCAGAGAACCTTCTAAGGGAAGAACTGACAACTGGAGATCAGGAGAGAAAACAAAAAGAACTGAAATGGAAACACTCACCAGAAAAAAAAAAAAGGCTTCCTTTTTTTTATGTGAAGTTGAGACTGTGATTAAAATGAAGGCATCCAAACTGGTTTTCTTCATTCATCATACTCTAGTCAATGAAAAATTCATGGATGGTTTGAATTAAACATGCTATCATATTTAGTTTAATTTTAGCCCAGGCTAAAATTCAGATGTTCTTACACCTCCAGAGTCTGGTTCAGTAATGAACGAGGGTTCTGAGAGTGAAGTAGTGACAGTTAGGGCCTCAAGCAGACCCCAAACCGTAGGCTGGCGAAGCATGGGGGCTTTCCGGTCGTAGAGGTTGGGATCTTGCTGTGTAAGCTTTACAGTATAAAGGCCGATGCTGGCAGAAACCAGACAGGACTTCAACGGTTCCTCATGTCTTGGCACAGTGTGAATCTCTTTAACACCATTATCAAGAAATAAGAGTTCAAGTAGGTCAGACTATCCCCTCCACTCACAGTCTTGGGCAAGAACAGGCAAAAGTGAGTGAAATCTTCCTGTCAATTATTTGGGGGTAGAGGAGGGATGGAGAAATTGAGCCACTGGGGACTTCTTCCATTACAAAACTAGTTATTTTCAGTTTTCCTGTGTTGTAAGAGGAGCCCCATGTCAGCAGTCTCTGAGAGGGAAGGTGCAGAGGGTGGGCCTTCGTTAGACTCAGCCTGCGATATTCAACTTACATTTTGGGAGTCTTCGAAAATTTAATGGGTAGCTAGAAAGACGGCTCAGTGGGTAAAAGACTAAGCAGACATAAAGACATGGATTAAATCTGTGTCTAGAACCCAACAAAAACCGGGTGCACTCGTGGGCATCTGTAATCCCAGCACTCCCACGGAGAGATGAGAGGCAGAACTAGGAAATCCCAGAAGCTTCTGGCCAGATATCATGGCTTCCACAGCAGCCAACAAGAAGGTAAAAGGCGAGGACCAATGTCTGAGGCTGTCCTCTGATTGCCACGTGTGCAACACAGCATACATGCACCCCCACACACATATACATACATATAAACACATATACACGCATCATATATTACACATGGACACATTATACAGACACATCACATACAACATATACACAGACACATACATCATGTAAACACACATATATACATATAAACACACATCACATACATACACAGACACATTACACATACATTTCACACACAACAAACACAAACACATGAACATATATACATCACATACATATACACACTACACACAGATATATTATACACATGTATCACATACAGACATATACACAAGCACATATACACACATCACATACATACATACATTACACAAGGCACATTATACACACACTGTATACAACATATACACAGACACATAATCAGATATACAAACATACACACATTATGCATACATTATACATACATATCACATACAACATATACAGACACATAAACACATATACACACATCACATGCACACACTTTCTATACACAAACACATTATACACACGCATCACATACAATACACACACAGACACAGAGATTTAAAGAACAGTGTGGAAGAGCTGCCCCTACAAAGGGAGGTTTCGGAATCATGCGGACATCTGCATAAACTACCATCAGCACGGGACAGAGCAAGCCAGGTGAAACACTTGCTAGCTCAGTCGATGAAAGTGAGATCCTGTTGATTTAGCCTGCATTAGATCAGTTAGGTAATTTTCCTTAAACATACTCTGTTCTCTACGAGTGTCTTTACACGCAGGTAAAGAGGAATTTCAGTGGGGAAGGCAGGGTAACAGGCAATAAGGCAGAGGGGACACAATGGGAAACGGGGACCATCACGTTGTATGTGTGATTAGGCTGGGGTCTGGTGGGTTATAGCCCATCTGCATTTGGAATGTGTGACTGCATCAGCCTCTCCTTCCGCAGCCCTCTCACTACAGACCGAAGCCTTTTCTCCATCTCTAGGATCGACAGGTTCAGTCTTAAGCATCTGGTGAAATTGATCAGCAATTCCATCTGAAGCTGGAGTTTCCTTTGCAGAGGATCTGCAATGATGCATTCCACAGACTCACCTCTGTCTGCTGCTTGATAATGCGGGACCTGGGATCCTTCCATGCATTTCTTTCCCCAAGTGGCTCCCTGCTAGGCTGTGCCAGTGAGAAGACAGGAGATGTGGTAGGTGAGAAGGAGAGAGACACTTGTCCCTTGCTGTGGTTTCCTGGGGCTTCCTGTCTGTTCCAGTCAGTGTCAAAAGCCTCCTTTCTTCCCTCCATGGCTGATGATTTTCTAGATGTAACTGGCTGCAGCTCCTTTGCATTTTGGCACACTTGCCTCTCTGTACCCCCCGAGAACACCAGCCACTGGTACCCCATTCTCAGAGGGCTAGATTTTGGTTCTGTGGGTCCATCTCAAGGCTCCTCAGAATAGCTGTCACTCTAGCTCTAGGGGGGCTGGGTGTTCCCCTATGTTGCCTATTCAGTCTATAAAGTGAAAGACTTTGAAGTTTTGTTTTGCCTTGTGGATTTCTCTAGGACAACCCTTCTCCAAAGAGAGGCGTGTCCTGATCCCCCCCCCCCCAAAACCTGTGTCTGTGTTCCCTGATAGGGCACAAGGAGCTTTGCAGACACGATTAAGTTGGTTTGAGGTGGGAAGAGACCTAGTTCACCTGCCTGGGCCGGAGGCATCACAGGGCCCTCATGTGGGGAGGGAAGATGGTCAGAGTTGGAGCGAGCAGAGCCGGAACAGAAGTTTGGGTTGGAGCAAACGGGAGGGAGAGGGACGATGATAGGAGATGTGCAGATGGCTTCTAGAAGCGAGGAAAGACAAGGAAACAGCTTGTCCCTAGGGATTAGC
This sequence comes from Microtus ochrogaster, assembly GCF_000317375.1. Lineage (NCBI taxonomy): Eukaryota > Metazoa > Chordata > Mammalia > Rodentia > Cricetidae > Microtus > Microtus ochrogaster. The sequence goes on along the minus strand of NC_022032.1, from coordinate 19,731,671 downwards.
TTCAAAGGGAGCATAGTTCTGTCAACATCGATTTAACCCAGTGAGGCTATTTTAGACTTCTGACTTCAGAGCCGTAAGGTAATAAATTTGTGTTGGGAGCTAGAGAGATGGCTCAGCGGTTAAAGAACATATACTGCTCTGACAGAGGACCTGAGTTCATTTTCTAGCACACCAGTCAGGCGGTTCACAACCGCCTGTAACTACAGCACCAAAGGGTCTGATGCCTTCTGGCTTCTTCAGGAACTGGCACGCAAGTGCACACAGCTTTTTTGCACCCCCCCATACATACATGATTAAAAATAAAATGAACTCAATAAATCTGTGAAATCACCTGGGGTGAGTGAAAAGGAAACATGGAACAGGCATGTACAGGCCTGGGGGAGTCAGTGTGCAGAGAGAGAAAGATGGGGGTGCATCTAGGTTTTTAAAAGCTCCCTAATGCATGAACACAGGGAGTTGGCATGACTACGCAGATGACGGGCTCACGTATGCGCGCAAGGGCTTACCTGAGTCACACGTGGATGTAACCCCACATGCGTGCATGTGGATCACGTGGGGGCCCTTTAACGTTCAGGCACTTCTGCCTGAGGGCTTATCTGCGTGGCCCTCCAAGACCACCCCCAGGGACACACCTCCTCTAACAAGGCCCAACCTCCCAATCCTTCCCAAACATGTCATCAGCTGGGGACTAAGCATAGGAATCCATGAGCCCACGGGGCCCATTCTCATTCAAGCCACAACAGATGGACCGATTTAGCCCTGCCTGCTGTTCTCAATGAGCCGCCACACTTATGAGGCCGTGTTCTACCTAGGTGATAGTCAAAGAACTAGTTAAATTACTTTAATCAAGTTACTGCAAAAGAGATGATTTGAGGAAGCGATTGAGAGTAATGAGAAGAGATGTCACCTGCTTAAACGACAATGGAAGCACGCCTGTTGAGGTTCCAGACCCAGTAGAATGTAGTTGCCAGTGGGTCACCAGCATTCATCTCTCTCTGCATCTTGATTGTGGCTGCAATGTGACCTGCTGCCCTAAGTTTCTATTGCTAGGCACCCCTACCACTATAAACTAAGCCCATGTAGTGATATGGATAAAAATGGCCCCCATAGGCCCATAGGGAGTGTCACTATTAGGACGTGTGACCGTGTTGGAATAGGTATGGCCTTCTTGTAGGGAGTGTGCCTCTAGGGGTGGGCTCTAAGGTCTCAGAAGCTCAGGCCAGGCTAGTGGCTCACTGTCTCTTCCTGCTGCCTGCGGATCCAGATGTAGAACGTTCAGCTACAGCACCATGTCTGCCTGCATGCCACCATGCTTCCTGCCTTATTGATAATGGACTAGACCTCTGAACTTTATGAGAGTTGCCATGGTCATGGTATCCCTTCCCAGTAATAAAACCCTAACTAAGACAGTCCTCAAACTATGAAACAAAATGCGTGTATCACAGTAAAGAGAAAAACATTCAATATAACCTCCCAAAAGAAAGCTTCATCAGCCGTATGGGTGGAAAAGTTAATTTGTTACTGTTGTAGTTTATATTTCTTTGCTTGAATTCTTCTCCTATTTGCTCAGATCCTATCTGCAAAGCTTTCAAAGGTGTAGCAAGAAACCAGGCATGACGGTGCACACCTGGAATCCTGACAATAGGAGGGGTTGAACGGGAACATCTCAAGTTTGAGGTTAGTGTGTCTCAAGGAAACAAAATAATATAAAATAACAAAAAATGTAATGAGAAAAGAAGCCATTGTCTCTTTTTCCCTGGTACCTTGTACCATACCTGATCTTGTTCAGCAGATGGCTTCAGGTTTCTGTTGCTGTGATAAATAGCATAACCAAAAGCAACTTTGGGAGGAAAGGATTTGTCTCGTAACTGTCAGTTGACAGATAACACCATCACTGAGGGAGTCAGCCCAGGACCTCAAGGCAGGTGCCTGGATGCAGGAACTGAGGCAGAGGTCATGGAAGAGGAGTGCTGCTTACTGCCCACAACGAGCCAAACTATACATATGCATCATTAATCAAGAAAATGCACAATGGATTTTCCTACAGGCAAAAATCATGGACGGTTTTCCTCAATTGAGAGTCGCTCTTTTCAAATGACTCTAGCTTGCGTCAACTTGACAGAAAACCAACCAACACAGCAGGCTTGCTAAGCATAGGAGCACAGCAACCAAGTGCATAGGAAGTGAGGCCCTAGCCAGGCTGAGGATTGAGAGCTGTGTGTCCCAACTATTTCCTTCTTGCACTGAAACCGTGATCTTTCACAAGACACCGCTGTGTCACAAGCCTGAGGAAATCAATCTCCTATAGGCAAAGTTCACCTAGTGATGAAAGGGCTTCGCTGATGGAACATATTGGAAAGAAAACAAGCCTGAGATTGATACTGTGCAATGCCAATTTCATGATAAGCACTTCCGAGAGTGAGAGGCCCTTTATTTCTGGGCTAAAGATCACTCAGGAGCCTAATCTTCCATCTGTAACAGTAGTCCGCAGCTCTTTCATGCTGAAGAGCTTTCTTCTGCTGTTGAAGATTTCTTCTTGTTCTATTTGGGACTGGTGTGTGAAATGAGAATCTATTCTTTCGTTAGTGTCAATTTTGCACCAGGGTTTGGCTAGGTCCACAGCAGTCGGGTTGTAGGATGTTAGGGTGTTAGGAGATTCCAAACACCTACTTGATGGGGTTGTAGGAATGAGAAAGCAGTATTTCCTAACAGTTAATAAAGTGCTTCTGCTCTTTCCGTAAAGCAACATTGTTGTACCGCATGTGGTCATTTCACTCTTTAAAAAGTAAAGAAGAGGGAGGTGGTTCATGATCAACTTCTTATCTCATCAGCATGAGGACCTGAATTCGATACCCAGAACCCATGTCAAAATGCTAGGAATGGTGGCGTGTACTTACAATCCCCACATTGGGGAGGTGGAGATGAATCAGTGAGCTTTGGGTTTGAAGAGAGGTCATGCCACAAGGACATGGACAGAGCCCTTATCCATCCATCTATCTATCTATCTATCTATCTATCTATCTATCTATCTATCTATCTATCTATCTATCTATCATCTATGTATCTACCTACCTATCTTGAGAGTTTTATACATAAGTATATTTGCATCATTTTCACACCGTTTTTCTCCCCCTCCAACTCTTCCCATATCCCTGTACCCCCTCTCTACTTATTGCTTTACACACACACACACACACACACACACACACACACACACACAC
>NC_022032.1:19722782-19727400 GCF_000317375.1 Microtus ochrogaster | reverse complement strand
ACCAGAAGGATCTTAACCTGCGTCCATCTTCGAGAGGAGATCTATAGCATGTAGATTGAAGCATCTCAATCTGCTTCTTTCTCCCAGCATTCTGTTCTGTCTACTCCGCCTACCTAATTTTCTGTCCTATCAAAGGCCAAGGCAGTTTCTTTATTAACCAATGAAAGTAACACATAGACAAATGACCCTTCTCTATCACAGAAGGGTTTGAGCAGTGTGATGCCAGTGAAGACAGCTCTTCCCTGGTGCCATCTCTCTCCTCACTGCAGTCCCAACGTGTGTTTTAACAGAGTGCGAATAATCTCATGCAAACCTTGGCTAATGCAGCCTCGCTAGCCGCATTAACAGCTCCATGATAGAATGCCTACCTCTGGAGTATAAGGCTCTAGGGTTTGTTCTTTGGTATAATAATAAAACAGAAAGCATCCCTGCTTGGTAGCAACTAGATTGTTGGGAAATTCAGTGGAGAATTATTCAGTAGTAGGGAAAGGCAGGAGAATAAGGAAGTTCTTAGTGGTAACAAACACGTAGGTATGTTTTTTTTTTAAGTATATAACTGTAACTCTGTTGAATTCATGGTCACTCTACTAGCCTGCTCTAGCAAGTCTAGGGAGCCAGGGCTGGTTCTGGGAATCAGATAAGTCAAGAATGTTCCCTGCTGGGTCGCAGTTTCTAATTCCGGATGAAGTCCTGTAGCCTGTGGGACATTCAAGAACACAGCTCTAGGAAAACGTGATCTCTCACGTCTCATTTTAGAGTTACACTCATTGAAACCTGAATGGAAGGAAATTTGGCAAAGTCCATCCTGATCACAGAAGCGTCTGTCTTTCGGCCAGGCAGCCCTACTTCCGAGTGTCTCTTAATTTCCTATAGGCACACTTCCACACATGCATCAGCGCTGCCGTGGTTCATGGGCACAGCTGGAAATAATTGAACTGCTTTGCCATCTGCAACTGATTGGGTCATAAGGCAGGATCATTTGCACAGTGGGTGTCATGTGCCTACAAAATTTCTACAAAAGGCTTGACACGTCGAGAAAGAAAGTAAAATCTTCCCCTATCCCCTTAAAAATAAAACACAATAGCAGAATTCCTATTAAGGACAGAAAGTGTGGATTTTATAAAAAAACAACATTTATAAGAATTATTATTCAGGAAAAGAGAAATCTTGGTATGGGGGCTCACATCTGTAATCCGAGAACTTCCAATCCCAGCGGCCAAGGCAGGAGATTCAGGCATATGAAGCCACCTTGGACTAGATAGTGAATCCAGGACCAGTGTGGGCTACTTGAGATCTGGCAAACCCTACTGGCTTCACTGATGTTCTGCAAAGCTGGGGGACGGGATGAGCATTACGTTCCCTAACGTCTCACAGCCTTGTAGGAAGTCAACTCTGGGTGATCCAACGTCACCGCTTTCATCCTCTCTGCCTCCCTAGCACCAATTTAATCCTCCACTTGCCCAGCTGGAACTGTGTTTAATTCAAAATCTTCCTCCTTCCCTCCCTTTCCTCCTCTTTCTTCCCCCTCTCCTCCTCCTCCTCCTCCCTGCCTCTTCCTCTCTTCCAGCAAGGTCCTTCTGGATCCCCAACTCTGTCTCATTCATGCACTTTTCCTCCATCCTTTTTTCTGGATGCTTAGTTTTACCTTCTTCGGACTTTCCCACACACTATTTCTGCTGCTTTGGTTGGCCTTGCAGCGGCTTTCAATTTCACCGCTTCAAAGAGTTCTTTTATTAAGTCTGCCTGTTCTCTCAGAATCAACAGTTCCTGTTGCCTTCTGTTTCCTTCATAGCTTTTAGGAATTGAGCTGAACGTGGAAGCTCAGTAAAGCAGGGACCACGCGCGCAGCCTGTATCCCCTGTATCTACTGCTGAGAAATAGTTGGTTCTCGTCAGGCTGTGTTGAACGGATTTTTAAAAGTGGGCCTTTTACTTCTTGGAACAGGTGTTTTGCGTGTAACCTTAAAGGCGCATTTCTGACGTAGGCACCAGTGCGTCTCAGGTTGGACTTGTTCAGCCTTTGGCGCGGTCCTACCCCTCCATGACCACTTTTGGGGGCAGAGAGGCTGCACCTCTTGGGGTTCACAGTAGGGCAGACAAGGATGCGATGAGTGGTTTCCAAGCCGGCAGGTTTCAGAGTTTCAGATCCCAGAGGGCACTCGCGTCTCTGTCTGCAGCTAATTTTTGCACAGCCGATAGCAGTTTATCTAACTGGCATATCGTGCTGCTGGGTTTGAAGTGGCAGCACTGACAATAAGCTTGCCAATTATGCATTATTTTGGGCCTTTCTGTACAAGTCTATTTTCTAACAGACCAAAAATGATCTTCATTTAGACTCTGCTTTTTGTGATTTCTCCCCTCCCCCACGTCTGCTTGTGAATTAAATTTGAGAGATCTCAGAAGGCTGAATCAGGCAGTAACTGCCTTGGACCGACCACACACTCAAGATCAAACTCATCCCGTCATTCAGTTTTGCCAATAGTGTACCCCACACTAGGAATGAATGTCAAGGAAAAGCCAGTGGAGGGTGCATGTTAGCTTCTTAAATTGTTGAATTGGGCTGAGTACATTAGTAGCGGTTTCAAAAGTGTGTTCCCGATCACTATTGTGTTTAGTGTCTTCTTCTCTTGCCTTTGGCTCATGCCCAGATCTCTGAAGATGTCAGAGAACCGTGGAGCACAGAAGGCCAGCTGCAGCTGCGACCAGAGATGCTTCAGGTCACAGTGGTTCTCAACCTTCCTAATGCTGTGATCCTTTAATACAGTTCCTCATGCTGTGGTGACCCCCCCCCCCCGCAACCATACAATTATTTTGTTGCTACTTCATAACTCTAAGTTCGCTACTGTTATGAATCATAATGCAAATATCTGTGTTTTTTGATGATCTTGGGCGACCCCTGTGAGAAGGTCATTTAATCCCAAAGGGGTGGTGACCCATGGGTTGAAAACTGCTACTCTATTCATTTGGGAGTTCTAGAGAAATGGCTTGGTGGTTAGGAGCACTTGCTGCTCTTCCAGAGGACCAGAGTTGAGTTCCCAGGACTCATGCCTGGCAGCTCACAGCAGCCTGTAACTTCTGCTCCAGGGAATCTAACAAGTTCCTCTGGCCTCAGTGGGTAACAGCGTGTCCATGGTATGCACTCACATAGACACCCAATTCTTTTAAACAGAAGAGAAAAATAAATTCATTTTTCTGGTGACTACATAAGGACCTAGAAGGTAGAGGCAAGAAGGAGGTTATGGCCATGACCAAACGTTGTTTTGCTGTGTCCACTCAGGCTTCATGATGCTCTTCTGTGCCTCCCTGTCAAGCTCACCACTTACTATCTCTAGCCCATTAGTCTCTGCATCCCATCTTTCAGTCCCTGGGTGAGATGAAGGCTGAGCTTTCTATTTTCTACCCAAGTCAGGGCGCCTACCTGGTAAGGCTGACTCTTCCATCTGTGCAGGGTGGTGTAGGAGGTCCTTTTGTATTTGTGTTGATTGATTTTATTGGTTAAATAAAAAGTTGTCTTGGCCTTTTGATAGGACAGCCCTTAGGTGGAAGGAGTATACAGAACAGAATTCTGGAAGAAAGAAGGCAGACAGAGATTGCCACCATGGAGCTTTCTATCAGGTCAGACATGCTGAATCTCTCCCAGTAAGCCACAGTCATGTGGTGACACACAGATTTAATAGAAATGGGTTCATCAAGATGTGAGAGTTAGCCAATAAGAGGCTAGAGCTAATGGGCCTAGCAGTGTTTAAATAAATACAGTTTCTGTGTAATTATTTCAGATGTAAGCTAGCTGGGCGGCCGGGACAAAAAACAGGCCCACTCCTCTTACTACAGCAGGGTTCCCAGGGCTGCTGAGACAGTGCTGTGAACTGTGGTCTTGGCCGACAGAATGCCTCCCTGTCCTGGAGGCTAGCATCCATCATCTGCTAGCAGGGGTGGTTTCTTCCGAGAATACAGGGGAGAAAGTGTTCTTTGCCTCTTCCGGCTTCTAGCACCTCCAGGAATTCCTTGGCTGTGTTACTGTCCCTCCAATCTTGGCCTCCATCTTTGCACGCGTGCCCAGCTTCTCTATGGGCATCTTTGCCTTGTCTTCCCTCTGAATGCAGCTGTCTCTGTCTCTTAAGTTTTTCACTTCTGTAAGGGCATCACAGTCATTGGAGGAGGGCCTAACTTAATGGCCCAGTTTCAACTTGATTGCTTCTGTAAAGGGTCTGTTTTCAAATTAGGTCACCTTCTAGAGTCCTAGAGGCTACAATTTTTTATCTTTTGGAATTAGACACATTTCAAGCCAGGACACCATCCAACGAGTGTTCCCTGTCAGTTAAACTGCAAAACTTCCTACCACCCGTTAGAGGGACCCATGCAAGGGCAGATAGACAGCTGAGAGGGGTGTCTCTGCACCCAGATGGTGTTTAAACAAATAAGCAGACAGAAGCCTAAACTTAAAAGTGTTATTACTGAGCCAGGTGAGATTACCTTTAATCTCAGCACACAGAAGGTAGAGGCAGAACCCTGTGAGATCTATGCCAGACAGGGCTACACAGTGAGGCCTTTTTGTGCAACCCAAAAGCATTGTTATTATTGCTGTTCTATTTATTTATTTATTTATTTATTTATTTATT
>NC_022032.1:19715001-19722667 GCF_000317375.1 Microtus ochrogaster | reverse complement strand
GTTGTGAGCCACCATGTGGTTGCCGGGAATTGAACTCAGGACCTTTGGAAGAGCAGGCAATGCTCTTAACCACTGAGCCATCTCTCCAGCCCTATTATTGCTGTTCTTGTTACTACTCTCAATATTCTCCTTGTTCATATTTCTGTGGTTTGCCCATTCATTTATTCATCCATTCAGTCATTTATTTATTCATCCATAAACTTGTTGTTAAATATGGTAGGCCCTGTTCTAAGGCGACCAATAAAGCAGACACAAGTTCTGATCTTTGTTGCTCTGGTTTTTACATGGTTTCATTGTGTCCTCTCAAGGCCTGTGTGTTGTAAACACAGTGCCTAATATGGGGGTAACAGCTAGGATGTGGTGGGACCTTTAAGAAGTGGGGCATGACTGGCGGTTGCTAAGTATCTTGAAGTGTCCCTTCGGGTGTTAAAGCAGTATGCACTCCCAGTTTCTTGTCTCATCCTGTGATGTCGCCTTCTCACATATAATCCCATCACTGTGATGTTAGCCCCATGAGGTCTACAGCAGAGCCAAATGATGTCCATAACTTGTCCTTAAATGTACTTGATCATGAGCTAGCTGAAAGGGTACAGCATCAGAGATTTTATTACAGTCGCAGACAATGGATAAATTTTATAAACTCATGGAGTTTATATTCTCATTGCAGGAGACAACAGACATAAATTAAATATACAATCATGTTAGATTGACATCAATAGCATGAAGAAAAAGTAAACATGGAAGGGCAAATGCCAGGAGAAACAGTGACGCATTTGGGGATAACTGAAAACCAACACTCAGACAGTAGAGGTGATATTAAAGATCCAGGTCCAAGAGAACTAGATCAGTGTCTGGGGGAAAGTGCCTTCCAGAGAGAAGGACAGCCATTGCAAAGGCTGTGGAGTTACAGCCTGGCTGGAACGGTTGACAGCAGCAAGGAGGTGAATCGGGCCAGACAAGGAGGAGCAGTGAAGAACGGTCCAGAGGCGATGAAACTGAGAAGAGACAGTGAAACCAATGTCATGGGATGATGCTGCAGGGATGCTGGCCTTTCACAAGATAGACTTGACCCCACAAAGAAGGCTTAGAAAGGGGAGCGATTCCATGTGACTCAAATGTATAGCTTTTGTCTGTAGGATAGAAGCAGGGTAGGGACTATCATGGTGCCCTAAGGAGGTTGTGCTGAGGGCCTGAACCAGGGAGATGAGCAGAGTGGGTGGAAGGGCTTTCATTCCGGACTCTAGAACTATCAGTTACATACAGGTAATTCTTCCCCGCGGACTGGGTGTGGTTTGCAAGACTAATACTATGAGTTTTGAGTCTGAGTAGGTGGAGAAATAGTTATCTTTAACCTGGATCTGAAAAACAGAGATTCAGAGCTCACTTTGGGGCAGGTGTGAAAGGCTCATGAGACTCCTGCATGGAAACGTCATATGGAGTGAATTAGGTCTATATTTGTCAGCCCCACCCAAACACTCAATATTATCCTTTCCTTCCCCAGTACAAACCATGGCCTTTCCCCTGGCATCTGGGGCCTCACTGACATGTCCCTCTTCCCTGAGGTGCCATCTCAACTTGCTACTTCCTATCTAAAGTCAGAAGCAAGCACCCACTGGCTTCATATTTTTTTCTATGGAGTCTGAATCAGACACCGCAGGCGCTGAGGTTTTGGTGGGAGCCTACATACAGGCTTCTCAGACGCTTTGCTCAGCCTCCTTCACGCACACAGTACTCCTCTGACTTCAACTATAGGCTCCGCCCGGTCATCTGATGCCTTTCCTTTGCTCTCCTGTCTGCAACAGTGATGGTTATTGAATAGTTTGGTCTGAGTATCTTCAGTGACGAAGATGTAAAGTGCTTCACAAGGAGCACCCACTTCACAGTAACTCCTACCGGAGGAGAACAGGGGCTGTGTTATCTTCTGGGATGAAGATGTAAGTCCGCATCGAGTGACTCCTACTGGGAGCGGGTAGTTCTGATCCCTTTTCTTCAGTATCTACAGAGCTGTGTTCTTGGGGTGTATTGCAAAACCTACTTCAAATCTCCTCCATCTCTCTGGGGTCCCGCCTCTCCAAGACTGATAAAGAAACAGGCAGAGGGAAGGGAGGAGGGAAGGCCAGGTTGGTACTTGGGTGTTGAGCTCTTGACTTTGATCTAACTCACTGTTGGCCTTTGGTCCTTTCTGGCTCCCAACCCTACTCTCCTGAGCCCCGTTAATCATTAGTACATTTCTAAGAAGGAGATAAATTGTGCTATATAAACACTGCAAAAGAGAAAAAACGAAGCCCAGTTCAACTAAACAAGTTTATTTGAGCAAGAAATGGATTCTAGAACTAGCCGAAAACATGGTTCACCTCATCCCTACCCCTACCCCATCCTACCTTACCACATACACACATGCTATGAGGATCTATTTTAATAACCAGGGAGAGGAGAAAGGACAAACAGATATTACCTGGGGCTTAATTTGATAGCTTTCATTCTGGGATTAACTGAGGGCTTAGCTGCTGTGATTGGCTGAAGCTCACTTACTTAGCTATAATAGTGACTCTTGGTTAGGCGAAAACCCGCTTGAACATCAATTTAGATTGTAGTTCATTAGCTATGGGATTACTTCAGGTCAAAATGTTGTTCAAATGCAAGGGCTGGCATGGGCCAACAGCAGCACCCACTTCGCTCTAAAGTTCATTTTGACTTAAATTCTAACTCTGCTACCTCCTTGGCTATGCTGGGCAAGCCACTCAATCTTTCTCATCTTACTTGTTTCTAGAATAAACGAGTTATATATAAGTATATAAAGTTATCTATAAGTATATATGTATGCACACATATCTTAGCTGGCACAGTATTATACATAGAAATCCAGGGAGTAAATGCCATCTTCCCAGTGCATTCTGGGATTCTTGCTGCATGGTTCTGGTTTCAGCATGGTCTCAGCTCCTTGCTTTCTGGCCTTGGTCAGTTCCTGAAGACAATATCCACAGGACTCCTAAGTGAGTTCAGTTTAAGATACATAGTCCACAGAGTTGGACGACTGTTGTGTCCCAGAGGCAATAAGGGCCAAGGGTACCTATGGGAGAGTCACAAGGAGCTCTGGGCATCCCATGTGAATCTCGTTTAAGACTTGGTCTCTAGCTAATGGCCTAATTAACCATGGGACCAATACTTACTTCAGTCTTGTTGCCTGAATAGTGTATGTTCTTGATCTTCCAAGCAACCATGTGTGTGTATGCATGTGTGCATGCGTGCGCTCGCGCGCGCGCGTGTGTGTGTGTGTGTGTGTGTGTGTGTGTGTGTGTGTGTAAGCGTGCATGCGTCTATGTGTGTATCAGTCAAGGAGAGAAAGAAAAGCTTGGTGGAGTGCTAGTTAAAAAGCAAAAGAAAACTCTTTCAACACTGACCCTCTAACCAAGCAAGAAATACAACAGGAATTTCGTTTTTCTCAGGGGATGTGGTGTAAATAGTGAGTGTGCAGAACAGGATAGACATGGAGAAGGTAGACAGACAGAAGGGTATGCTGCGAGAAAGCACGGCCAGTTTCCATCCATTCCAGTTTAAGAGTGGTGCTTTGGGGCCTTCCCCACTGTTTGCTCCCAGGGTTTAGTCCTGTCTCCTGGCCTTTCCTTCTTCTCTGGGTTCTCTCAGGGCTGCTGATCCTTTGTTCTAGGTCCCCATGCCAATGACCCGAGGAGTCTAGAATGGAATCTAGATACTTGGCATTTCTCAGTAATTTCCGTGACTGCTACCGAGGACCTTAATATTATAGGATAGTAATGCGTGCACCTTAGACTAGCTCTTATCTATGCCTGTTCAGGGTATATGTTAAAAATATTCTTTGGATAATCAGTATCTAGTTGCATTTTTCCTCAACTGAACAGAAAGAACCTTCTAAGGTTCATCTAGTATAGCCTTGTTGGAACACAAGATCAACTAGCAAATAATTGTTGGCTGAATGAATACACCCCTAACCTAATTAATCAGCCATAAGACACAGAAGTCCTTGTTACCAAACATGTCATTGCCCTTCAGATCTCAACGTGTTCCCCCCAAAGGCATATGTGTTGAAAGCTTCCTCATGGTTCCCCACGCCTCAATGTCCAGAGTAGAGCTTGGTTTACAGAAGTAGATGGCTGGGAACATCCTGGCACACTCAGTCCTGGACTTGTTCTGTCTCACTAGTTTTCACACATTTGCTTTTATAGACTTAATAACAGGAAGTGTACACCACTTTGGATCTTCGCTTGGCATTAACTCAATCTGAAGGGGATGTCCTATAACTTGGCCCCATACTGAACCTTAATATCTAAAAGAGGCTCTTAGTCATGGTGTCCCTTCATCCTACTAGTTTTTTGGTTTTGTTTTCATTACCTGTCCCCCAACTGAACTAAATGTGAAGGTATTACCACTTTTAAACATATTCCCCAAGGCTCCTAATGCATGGCTGGGGGTGAAGATCATTTCTCAAATCATATGGCCCTCATTTGCTTGTGTTTATCGTTGGTTCAGCTAACGTCTCTTATTTGGTTTTTACTTAACCTTTCCGTGTTTGCATATCTGATGTATTAGTTGTCCTGCTCACTGCTGTGATTAGACTACACAACAGGAAGCAGCTTAAGAAAGACTTAAAGAGGCCCACCGATGGGGGTAGTGTGAGTCCACTGTGGCAGGAAAGACATGGGGACTAGCTTGTTGCACAGTTGTTACATCCCAATAGCAGAAAGGAAGCCGAGAGTCTACTAGAGGCAGCTCCAGGGTATCACCCTCAAGGCTGCTCCCCAGGAACCCACTTCCTCAAGTCAAGGATTCCTCCTGAAGATTCCACAGCCTCCCCGAACAGCACTGCTACCGGGAGACCAGGTGTTCAAAGTCATGAGCTTAGCGAGACTCTTCATGTTCAAACCACTGCATCTGATAAACACACTATTCCCACTCCACCCATGTTCTTAAATTAAATCTCTATCTATGCCCAAGAACAAAGACCTATTATTCTCCTTCTGAGTAACAGATAGCCATCAACTCTAAAGAAATGCTCATTCAGCCAGCTCTGAATGAGCTCACCATCTTTTTGTTGTTGTTGTTGTTGTTGTTGTTGCTTGTTTGTTTGTTTTTGACATTTTTCAAGACAGGGTTTCTATGTGTAGCCCTGGCTGTCCTAGAACTCACCCTATAGATCAGGTTAGCCTTGAACTCAGAAATCCTCCTGCCCCTACCTCTGCCTCTCAAGTGCTGGGACTAAATGCATGCAACACCAACTTCATTCTTAAACAGCATGTTCATTTCCTTCTACAAGGAGATAACAGACAGCTCTGAAATGTACTGTGTTCTATGAAGAAAAGGGTGTTGTTTGACCTGTCTTGGTCCCAACAGTTTTGTTTTTGGCTCGAGAGAGGACAGCCAGCTTCTCTGCTCTGCTCCATGAGAGTGAATGCGAAGCAGATGCAAAAAGAATGCCTTGGTTGGCTTTCAGTTACCACAGCAAAATGCCCAAGATGACTGGCTGAAAAAGACGGAAGGTTTATTTTGGTGCATAGTATTGGAGGTCAGTGATCTGCTGGCCTTATTGCCCTTGAGACATCGCTACTGGCGGGTACAATGGAGCGAAACCATTTACCATTTACTTCATTGCTAGGAACCAAGAGACAGGAAGAGGAAGGACCAGGGTCTGCTATATCCTGCTTCCAACAACCTACAGGCCTCTCACTAAGATTCCCTAAAGATTTCCCCAAATCTGGATAACAGGCCTTTAATACAGGAGCCTTTAGATAACAATTCTAAATTCTAAATCATGAAAATGAGGTATTAACAGAAGGGCCAGGCACCAAGCTCTTGGGAGACATGCCAAATCAAGTAGGGCATACATACATGCTCAGCCAAGAATGTCTTAATGCCAAAGCAAGAAAGAAGGAAAGACGGACTCAAATTGCAGGAGAACAATTCCCTATGATTCCTCCAGAGTACATGCAAAGGGCTTGATTCTACTTAATCCTTCTCTTCCTCTAGGCTTATAGAATTATTTTTCTCATTGGTGAGACTGGACACCTGACAAGAACTTCGGAAGCGAGGTTTAATTTTGGCTCCCAGGCCAAGAAGGGAGAGTCCACTGTGGCGAGGAAATCACGGTGGCAGGATGGTGAGGCCACTGGCAAACACTGCATCTGCAGGCAGAAGGGTGAGAGAAACAAATGCTGGCCCTCAGTGAGACCTCTGGAAACATCTCCACAGACACAGCCAGCAGTGTGTGTCCTTGGCGATTCCGAATCCAGTCACGCTGACGGTGAAGATTCACGGGGACACATAGTGGATGCTTATATGTGACAATAGTTCCTAATGGAACGGCAGCATCGAGCCCAGGATTCTGCCCCTGCCATAACGTTGTCCCTCTACTCCACGCTGGGCAGGAGCCCTCATCCTCCTTCCCTGCCTGCTAAGAATATGCAGCGGTTATTTCACTCCCTGCATTTCACTCAGCCCTGCTTGACTTTTTGAAAGGATGGCTTATATTATATCTATATTTTTAATGTTCACTTTCCATGGCTGGTGAGAGCTTTATGCTTGGCCATTGAAGAAACGTCTCGGAGGGCCGTCACTCCCCTTTGCCTCAGTTATCTGGTGCACTATTGCCACATGTGGGTCGATACAACTGTCCTTTCCAAATAACGAGAGCAAATGGGACCCTTCTACCACCATTCTCCCTTTCACACAAGGTACAAGGGTGACAGCCTCCAGTTTTGTTGGGTGTCCACCCGATAAATATGTAATGGGAAAGAGCACTGGGTTAAAAGTCAGTGCAGGAGTCCTCCTGGTCAACAGCCTCCACCTTTGTCCCCTTTTCCACCCCTTCCCAGCAGACTCAACCCCGTCTGGCCTCCAGAAGCCTTGAAAACCTAACTGGATAGTCTGCTATATTCTCTGGCTTCTGCTTTGCTCTGCAACGCCACCGCCCCCCAATGAACCCAGTTTTGGCCATTACATTCCAGCTCCATTTCTTAAGCCCGAATACGCATGTTTATCATCGCCAACCACGTTGGTCCTGGGGACTTTGAGTTTCTCACTTTGTAGTACGAGCCACCCTCCCAGGGAAAAGAAACTTGTTCCTGATCATGGCGTCCGCTACTGGGGGCCGGGTACCAAACTCTGACTGCTGGTTTGAGCTCTCAGCATCAAACACTCTCGGTTTCTCCTCTTAAATTCCACGGCTGCTAACGTTAACACTTCGGCCTGCACTCATGGTCAGAGTCTTTACTGTTTGCTTGACCGCGCCTTCCCCGGCAAAGGCCTGAGGGCATCCACACCAGGTACTTGTCCTATCCAGGCAGGTTTGCCTAGCCTTGGGCTCTGATCCTCGTGGTCTGACCCATCTGATAAAAATCCAGGAGAGAAGAAATGATCCTAGTCCTTACTCTTCCTGAGCCTCTCTACCTCAACATCAGGATGGATGGGCATTTTAAAGCTGCTAAATGGGGGCCAAAGACAGGTATAGCTACACCTCCATGATCGCACCTACAATTTGGGGATTCAGTAAACCCCATATATTCACAAACAGTATGATAGAAAGTCCTTTCTGTCAATACACAAACTATATTCCTTTGCCTGGCCTATAATTATGGGGTTTCCAAAACAAAGCAAACAGTGGATGGCTACAGGCTTCCATCCAAGAGGGAGGACC
>NC_022032.1:19706354-19714626 GCF_000317375.1 Microtus ochrogaster | reverse complement strand
CTTTAGACCCAAGAGGGAGGACTAGGAATGGGTGCTCAAAAGTTTCCGCCCTTACAGCAAGTATTTCTTGGGACTCCTTTTCAATGAGGCAGTCACAATCAAAAGATCATGAGCAGCAACTTGCAGCTGTCATTCCCCAGAGCAGACCCCTCTGTGGAACTACTGCCCACAGATGCACGGCTAGTAATGCTCATGAAATCCGAATCACACCAAAGCCAAGCTTCTTATGGTTGTGAATTAGTATGTGTGTGCTGGGAACTGGGTTAAGATCTGCAAGAACAACTAACCACCCAGGCCCCCTTTCCAGCCCTCTGCACAGTCTGGTTTTAGCTTGAGTTTTTCTCCCAAGTTAACTGCATTGTAGGGTGCTGGCCTTCCTTGTCTGACCCTTCTCGGTCATTACACAGTCACACACAGGGCAATTCCAGAATCACTACATTACAAAGGCTTAGGTCTTTCTGCCACAGGATTGGGAAGATGACAAATCATTAAGAGCAATATTTTTTAAAACATCCCTACACCAGAATCACTCCAGAAAGTCTTTGCTCCTGGCTCCCAGTATGTTTCACTCCCGAGGCCTGGAGTGGCTTGTTACCACACTGTGGGGGCAGTCCCAAGACAAGGGACTAAGTGTGGAGTAAGTGTTGCTTGGTCATCTTGGCTCTGCCATGCCCTTCTGGACACACCGTGCTAACCTGCAGAAAGTTCCACTGTGTCTAAAGCTGTTCTTTCAAAGATGTTTCCTTACCACTTTAAAAAAAATTCTTTAAAATAATCATAATTCAAATTAGAATTTCAATCTATCATTCAAATGATCTCCAGGTTTTCAGAATAAAAGTGAGAAGCGTTGACAGGGGGAGGCTGCAAGCTGGGGAACAGCTTTTGAAGGATGAACATTTCATTTTGAATATGCTGCATAAAAATACATTTTGAATATGCTTGGATGAAAGGCAGTTTGGGATGTTTTGAATAGAAGACGTGTCCTAATTACTGTAATGCGCCAATTCAAGGATCCCACTGGAAACTGCTCAATTTCAGAATCAATAGTTCTGATTGCTGCGCTTTTGAAAGGGTCTCAGAGCCGTTCTGTTTGGAAAGCTCTGGCACAGCCATTCTTTGAGGTTTATTCTACCAGGGGGTAGGGGACAAAGCTGCTCTCCAAGGGTAAAGCTTTTTGCCTGAAATTCCTGAGGGTTCTGGGACTCAGACCTGCTATGTTGCGCTCAGTGCATAGATTAGATGGTATTTCTCAACAGCTAAAATAAGCAGCGATATTTGCCAAAAGGGAGCCTAGTATCAGAGTTCCATGGTTGGCTGCCAAAGGCTACATCGGATCTCCTTTTCTGGTTGTTTGTGTTTGAATAAGGGAAGAGATAGTAATGTCGCTTAGCTAAACACAAAGCCTGTTTTTGTCCTGAATGAGCGGTTAGAGTTTCTGACTTTAAAACAGAGATAGGATTACTTCTCTGCTTGAATTAGCACACCAACCAGAAAATCAACAAATATTTATTGAGATCCTGCAATGGAACCTTGGACTTCCTTGTTTAATAACTCTTGGCAGATTCTCTGGCATCCTGGTAAAGAAAACATTTCCTCGAACAAATCGCACTAAAAGCGTGTTTATTTTTCCATTTCATCTTGTACTCACTAAGGTTTCCCTATGATCTTTTGCCTTCCATGGAAGTACACTATCAGTTTGATGCTCTAAATTCAGTTCAAACAAAATGTAGCTTCGAAAGATCACTTTGTTTTTTTTTTTTAAATTTATTTATTTATTAAGGATTTCTGCCTCCTCCCCTCCACCGCCTCCCATTTACCTCCCCCTCCCCCGATCAAGTCCCTCTCACTCATCAGCTTGAAGAGCAATCAGGGTTCCCTGACCTGTGGGAAGTCCAGGACCGCCCACCTCCATCCAGGTTTAGTAAGTTGAGCATCCAAACTGCCTAGGCTCCCCCAAAGCCAGTATGTGCAGTAGGATCAAAAACCCATTGCCATTGTTCTTGAGTTCTCAGTAGTCCTCATTGTCTGCTATGTAAGTCCGGTTTTATACCATGCTTTTTCAGACCCAAACTAGCTGGTCTTGGTGAATTCCCGAAAGATCATCCCCATTGTCTCAGAGTGTGGGTGTACCCCTCACGGTCCTGAGTTCCTTGCTCATGCTCCCCCTCCTTCTGCTCCTGATTTGGACCTTGAGATTTCTGTCCGGTGCTCCAATGAAACGAAAGATCACTTTGAACCCTGAATTAAGGTAGGGGCAGGGGAAGTGCATTAGGATGTGCCATCTAATGCTACTTAATCGTTGGTCCACAGAATTTCACTTGGGGAACCACAGTTGAAAAACACGGTACAGGTGGCAGAGCTGGTGAAGCACTATTAGTAAAAACTCAGAGACAGAAATTGGGGTTCAACCTGAAGATCTGAAAAGCAAAGCAGTCAGTCACCGGCTCTTACCTGTACCTCAGTCCAAAATGGCGATCCTGCCTCCAAGAGAATGAGACTGTGTCTAAGAGCTATCCCTCCTGTTTTATAATCCTCTCTAATTCTGGAAATAAAGGCATGAACCACTAGGATTAAAGGCAGGCACTGCCTGGTTTCTATGGCAACTAATGTGGCTACTGGGATTAAAGGTGTGCGTTACCACTGCCTGGTCTGTAAGACTGACCAGTGGGGCTGTTTTACTCTCTGATCTTCAGGCAAGCTTTATTTATTAAAATACAAATGAAATGTGACTACATTTCTCCTTTTTGTCTAAAATAAGAAAAGGTTATAACTAATATAAAAAACTATATACAATAAATAGGCAATAAATACATCATCAATGTCTAGTTCATTTCCATTTGACAAATTCAGAGAAAATACTCCATATCTATCCTATCTTGGTGAGTTCAAAGTCTTGTACTTTCTACCACAACTTGCATTACAATCCCAAACTTTCTTTTGATATCTCAACCTTTTATACTTTAAATATCTGTAGTGAATTTCTTTTCTGGGTCTCATAAACAAGGGAGACTATAACTAGCTAGCCTTCAATTACCTCAGAGACCCAAGAAGAAAATAATGTTAACTGAGTAATCAGGAAGTGCAAGCAAGTGACTTCCAAAACATGTTAGTAATGACACAAACAGCCGGCACCTGAACAGTCAACCAAAGTTCCCCTGCAACTTCTGGGCATCCATCTTCAGCCTACAGTCCTAGCATATCTGACAGACTTTCTGTGAAGCAGGACATTTTGTGTCCTCCTTGTCTAATTAGGACAGCATACTGTCAGCAATCAAGGTGGGCGTTTTCTTGTCCAGTGGCTTACTTTTGCCACAAAGAAAATAAACTCCATATGGAGTATTTTGATGCCCATTATGTTCTCTGAAGTAAATTGGTGCTGCCAGGAACAGACATATCTCAATGTCATAAAAAAGAAGAATCTAGGTTATTAAAACATCTTAAATGCCATATTCTGTAGATCTCTGTCTATCTAAAATATAACTTTGAAAACATACCAAATGTGACTACAAGTTCGATTATCTAGATGATTTTCAAGGACTAGAAATTTGCATTGCA
This sequence comes from Microtus ochrogaster, assembly GCF_000317375.1. Taxonomy (NCBI): domain Eukaryota; kingdom Metazoa; phylum Chordata; class Mammalia; order Rodentia; family Cricetidae; genus Microtus; species Microtus ochrogaster. Next base: position 19,711,071 of record NC_022032.1, on the reverse strand, counting down.
TTGTTAAATGAGTTATATAAATACAATACCTGAGCAAGAGTGGAAATATATATACGGTATGTTCTAACAAAATTAATCTCAAATTTGTTTCAATATACAAAATTTGTATACAATATACAAAAGTCCAACCCAGTGTAAAACATGCAAAACTAGTAGTTTCTTTTTAAAAGTAGACTCAATAATCTACCTTTTAATTTTATCATATCTACATCCTCTGTTTTTCTTTTCAGAGTAGATTCAACAATCTACCCCTTTATCCTATCTATATCCACCTTTTTTTCAAAACAAGAACCTTGAATCTAATTTCTTTTCTTTATCTTTTTTCCTGAATTATCTGTAACAACTTGTAACCAACACATGAAACAAAGACAAACATCCATAATCTGTGTCTTGGGAATGTAGGCATAATTTCCTAGGCTACTTCCTGCTAATTTGGGGCACTGATAATCTTATGGGGACCCAAAGAAAATTATGGCCAAGTCCTGTCTGGAGTATTCTGTGAGGCTTAATCATCTCAGCCAGCAGTCTTGAATCTGTTCTGAATGTAGAGCTCAGAGGAAACTGCAACAGAGCTGTTCTAAAATGTTGGATCATCTGGGCCATCTGCTCCTATTGGAGATTTTTCAGGGGGTCTTCCTTGATCAAATTTTATTTTTCTTAACACAGAATGAATTCTCAGACTCTCACTTCCTGTTGAAACAAAAGCAAAATCTCGTCTCCAAAGTAGCATATCTTTTGACTTAAATTTTGAAGTCAAGGTATTTTCAAATTACTTAGGTTGGATTAATTCAGCAGCATTTATAATCAAATGTCTTTTAGCAGCCATTTCTCCTTCGGAAGTCAAACAATTCAATGACAATACAATAACATATAGTATCCAGATTCTCTGCTTATTTTCCATCTTTACATGGAATATAAACTGGGGCAGATGGTAGTTGGGAGACTAGCTTTTCTCCTAAACCCATGCGGCTAGCTTTGGGTCTAGCTCTGGCCTGTGCCAGTGGCTAAAAAGTCTCAGTTTAATGACTTTTTCCATGTTGGGCATCAAATAATTAATAAAAACTCAGAGACAGAAATTAGGGTTCAACCTGAAGATCTGAAAAGCAAGGCAGTCAGTCACTGACTCTTACCTCTACTTGAGTCCAAAATGGCGATCCTGTCTCCAGAAACCTCAGAATGAAACTATGTCTGAGAGCTGTCTCTCCCATTTTATAATCCTCTCTAGTTTCGGGATTAAAGGCAGGCACTGCCTGGTTTCTATGGCAATTAGTGTGGCTACAGGGATTAAACATGTGCTTTACCACTGCCTAATATAAAACGCTAACCAGTTGGGACTGTTTTACTCTCTGATCTTCAGGCAAGTATTTATATTTATTAAAATATAAATGAAATGCCACTACAAGATGGATAAAAAAAATGAGCCTCTTCTTAATCTCCATTCCTGTCTTATATGTATTGAAGTTTCCATGACATTCTGTAGCCTGGGATTGTAGTAGTAAAATCACTCAATGAAATCTTATTTTGAACAGATCTATTGTAATTTTTCCTGAGGTTGCTACTCTCTAAGGCTATATTAGATTTCAAGTTCTTTAACAGAAAAAGTCACCCACAGCAAGAGAGATGCCACACACTTGCTCTCATCGCAGAATCTAGATTTAGCTATATACATGAAAGCAGATGAGGGATTGTGGAAGCAAGTGAGGGTAGGGAGGGGGAACAATTAGGTAAGCAGGGCTGGGCATGAGCGAAGTACAATGACATCTTTGTATGAAATGCCATAATGACACACACTATTTTATATGCCAACTTAAAACCACCAATTTTCAAAAACAGTTTTCATAGATGGAGTTGTACGTAGCTCAATGGAAGAGTGCTTGCTAGAGAGGAAAAAGTCTTGAGTGTGATCCCCAGCAGTGTAAAAAAAATTTAATGACTTCTTTTATATCATGGGCAGTCCACTTTTACAGATTTAACCAAGTATATCTTGGGGAAAATTGTATATCTACCAAATATATACAGATATTTTCTTGTCCTTATTCTCTAAATAATAGAATGTAATGATTCTATTTATAATAACATGTATAGTACATTAGATAGTTTATGTAAGATAGATTATTTGACATATCCAGAAAGATGTGCACAGATCATAACTTGGTATGAAGAACACCGTATCTTAGGGAATCCTAGAAAATATCCTTCATGAAAACAAGGACGTCCTCACTTAGTAACCAGACCCAGATTCATCCTATTTGCCAACTCTTTAGTTACTCTCCCTTCATTAAAGACTCACCATATGCATGTCTCTATGTGGGGGTCTCTTGAAGAATAAGATGTTTAAATGGAGGTGTTCCAAAGGAATTAGCATCTGATTGAAGAGACAAGATTGTGTGGGGCCAAAGATGTCTTGAGTGAATTGTTGACATGGGCTCAGCAGCATCAAGGACACCCCAGGCCTCAGATCCATGGGTGTGACAGAACACCTCCACTGTCAGTACTTAGAAACAATTGATCAATGTGTGGAAAATCTAGGAGCTGCACTTCTTCCTCCCAGATGTTCACAGGCCACTGGCCTACAGAGACCTACAGAGACTGGCTAATATCCCCCCCCACCCCCATCTCCTACCCACCTACCTTGTGCTAAACACGTTGAGGCTCTGAGTCCTTGAAGTTGTTGGTGGCATTCTATCGGAGTATACACAGTCCATGTGACCACAGCCTTTCCATCTGTGTGTCTACGTATCTTTCTTTCTTCATTCCCTCATTGTCAATGGTCAGGCTTCCAGACCCAAGCCATCCAAATATCTGCAGAAGACCCAAACATGTAAAAACAATAGCAATCAATTTGTGTTATAATAACTCTCCCCCGAAGGCGTGTGAGTTAAGTTGGGCTGACTGTTAAAACACACAGTCTCCAGAATGTGCATGTAGGCTCCTGAGCGAAGGGTGTGAAGGCTCCTGCCAGGCTGTGAGTCAGGTCCCCACTCCTCCATTTCTTAACTCTCATCCTCCCCACTCTGTTTCCCAGGCTTCTGTTTTTCCCCCAGATTAAACTGCTGGCTCAGTTGGAGAATTTCACATGGTAGGCAGGTCAACTCTCACATTCTCTCAGCTAGAATTCAGTCATATTGGCCATGCCACACTTCAAAGCAGGTCTTCTGGGTGTAAGAGGGAATGGGATGTGAGCTCAGCAGGAGGAAGGGAGCATGCTCTTTGATCCCCAGCATCATACAAACAAAACATCAAAGAGGGACAGAGCACTAAAAAAAAATCTGTGGTTCCTTAGGACAAACTGTCAGGGCTGGAGAGATGGCTCAGCAGACAAGAGCACTGGCTACTCTTTCAGAAGACCCGGGTTCTAGTCTCGGCACCCACATGATGGCCTATAACTCCAGTCCCAGGGGATCTGATCCTTATCCTGGCCTCCACCGACACCAAGCATGCGCATGCACATGGTACACAGATATATTCTCAGGCACCCATGCATTTTATATATATATAATATTAATATGACATTATTATATTGTAATTATGATAATATAATTATTACATTACTAATTGCTAATAATATAATAATTTTTTAGATCTGAAAGGTAACGGAATGCTCTAACACTCTCTTCTAGGTAGGGCTTGGTCTGGACTCCCAGGGACTTCTCCTAAAGGTCATTCCCCTTGAAAGGAAAGATCTGTGCAAAGGATAAGAGAAAGACGTGCTTATTAGCATCCATTGGGAACCAGGCACGGGTTTCTCCGGAATGGAGGGGTTCGCGTATAAAATTGGTGTGAAGGATTGGAGCACCGGACAGAAATCTCAAGGTCCAAATCAGGAGCAGAAGGAGAGAGAGCACGAGCAAGGAACTCAGGACCGCGAGGGGTACACCCACACACTGAGACAATGGGGATGTTCTATTGGGAACTCACCAAGGCCAGCTGGCCTGGGTCTGAAAAAGCCTGGGATAAAACCGGACTCGCTGAACATAGCGGACAATGAGGACTACTGAGATCTCAAGAACAATGGCAATGGGTTTTTGATCCTACTGCACGTACTGGCTTTGTGGGAGCCTAGGCAGTTTGGATGCTCACCTTACTAGACCTGGATGGAGGTGGGTGGTCCTTGGACTTCCTACAGGGCAGGGAACCCTGATTGCTCTTTGGGCTGACAAGGGAGGAGAACTTGATTGGGGGAGGGGGAGGGAAATGGGAGGCGGTGGCGGGGAAGAGACAGAAATCTTTAATAAAAAAATAAATTAGAGTCGCGGCGGAGAGGCGCTGCAATTAGGAATAGGCTTTGGGGGACCGCGGCGACAGACACAAGCAACGGGGACCTGCAGGGACGGGCGCGGCGGCAGACGCACGAGGCGGGGACAGGGCATGCAATAACAAGAGCAGATCGCCCCACTACAATTAAATCAAAGAGGTAGGCCTTTTTGTTGGCGAGGTCACTGGCAAACGGGGAGCCTGGTCCTGTTCCTGAAGACCCTTCAGAGGGGTGAGAGGGTTCTTGGCCTGCGGCAGGAACCAGGAAACAGCGAGGACAGTTGGTAAGCGGAACTCTTGGCCAGCAGGGAAACCTGATCCGGTTATAAAAGACCCATTAGATAGGATCAATAAGAAGAGATGGGCAGGCTTCAAGGCAAGAATTCACCCAATAATCTGAAAAACAACATGAAAACACCAGAACCCAATGATCTTACAACAGAAGTATTTGAACACCCTAACA
>NC_022032.1:19694151-19701464 GCF_000317375.1 Microtus ochrogaster | reverse complement strand
TGGGAGCCTAGGCAGTTTGGATGCTCACCTTACTAAACCTGGATGGAGGTGGGCGGTCCTTGGACTTCCCACAGGTCAGGGAACCCTGATTGCTTTTCGAGCTGATGAAGGAGAGGGACTTGATCGGGGGAGGGGGAGGGAAATGGGAGGCGGTGGCGGGGAGGAGAAAGAAATCCTTAATAAATAAATAAATTAAAAAAAATTGGTGTGAAGGTTGGAAATGACGTTGGCATTGGGTTGTGCTGGCACAGGATGTCAGGCTGGAGCCTACCAACACTTGAGGTCAAGACCAAAGGGACCCCATTTAGGGTTAAAACTGAACAAATACCAAGCCTGTATTTGTTCTCTGCATATCATTATATTTTGTTGTGGTTTGGACTTCTTACAAAGTGGTTCCAAAAGGTCGTTTGTTGAGGCTCTGTCCGCAGATGTTGGCACTATTGAGAGCTGATTGGACCATGAAGATTCTAACTTCATCAATGGATTCATCAAATGATGGATTTATATAGTCAAATGGACTATCGGTAGGTGAAGCCTGCTTGGAGAAACTAGGTCATTGGAAACGTCGTCTTTGAATGGTCTCTGGCCCCTTCCTGTCTCTCTCTACTTCCAACTGCATAAGCTGAGTGACCCATCTGCCAGGACATTCATTCTGTTTTACACAGGCCAGCAGTGTAGACTGGAAAGTACTGTACCTGTGAGCAGAACCTCTCTTCCCCACATTAGCTCCTAGCATTCACCCCAGACAGTCTCAGAAGACTGCAGATGAGTGAGTCTCTGTCCACCTCACAGGACACTGTCTGCATGTAACAACTGTTAGACTCTTTTTTAAAAAAAATATAATTTTATTTTGTATTTGTGTGTGTGTGTGCATGTGGTGGAATTCAGAGGACAACGTTCAGGAGTCAGTCCTTTCCTTTCACCTCCAGGGCTCCAGGGCTCAATCTCAGGCCATTGGGTTTGCCCAGTAAGAGTTTTCACAAGCTGAGCCACCTCACCAGCCCGGTTGTTCAACTCATGGGATGAACTTTTAGTAACCTCTTGGTAGTGCTTCCAAAACAATTAGAAGCCCCAAGCAAGAGTTGGAGAGCTGCTCTAAGCAGCGACTCTCCTGTTACAGGAAGCGTGAGGCTAGCTGTTTTTCCCACACAAGCTTGATAACTCTGCAGGCATTTGTGAGCTAATTTCCCTCTCTGGCATCTTCTTCTACTTTTCTTATTTCTTTACTTTTAAAATCTTACTGCTGGAATGGAGAGATGGCTCAGTGGTTAAGAACGCTTGTTGCTCTTGCATCAGACCTGTATTTGGTTTCCGGCACCCACATGGTGTCCCACGGCCATTCTTAACTCCAGTTTCAGAGAAATCTAGGCCCCCCCCTTTTGACTTCCTTGGGTATGAAACACACACGTGGTATACATACACACATACAGGCAAAACAAACATTAAAAGGAAAAATGTTCTGAAGAGAATTGTTTAATGAAAAATAGTTTGAAAATAACACTTAAATATGCTCAAAGGTAGTTTTAAAATAACAAATAAACACAAGAAAAGTTTAGAAAAGAGGACAAAATAATTCCCCAGGCAGATGACACTTTAACATACATCTCTTCTCCTTATATGTGTGTATGTGAATTCTATTTTGTCCGAGTTATCTGCATATATAAGTCATATACAATGTATGAGTTATATGTGTCAGGTATCATTCTAGGGTCTGCCTTTCAGTACAGCATATATCCTAAGAGCTTTTCCCATCCCACTGAGAGATCTCTAAGACTGTGATTGGTAAGAGTGGACTGGGATTTCACCAAGCACCTCAGTTACCTTCTGAGCTGCCTCCAGGTTGAAGGGCCACAAGAGGGTGACACCAATTGCTCCATTGATAAAGGGTACGTGTACTTCCCAATATCATGCACCAGAGGCTGGAAGTGGTGTGTGTTTGATGTGTTCTGTATTTCATTGCCCTAGATGCAGATGTGTTCTCTAATCAGGGCTGGATACCTCATGATCCCACGAACCATATAGTGAAGGAAGCATGTATCCCAATTTGCTTATATGGCTACATCTACAGTTTCTCCCTATATAGCTATTAATATATAGTCAATAGCTAGTTGACTCTCAAGGTTTTGAGTATACCCACAAAAAAGGCTTAGATGTTAGGATCATAGTTCCTCCATGTGGCAGTGTTAGGGGCTGTGTTTGGGTGAGGCCAAGAAAAATGGCAACCAACCACCCATTAACGTTCACAGCAACATTGCTCACAATTGTCTGAAGGTTCTGTCCCGGGGATGGAAATCCAAGGCTTTGTGCATGCTAGGCAAGCTCACTAGCAACTGAGTAACATCTCCAGCTCCTGATTCCCTCTCTACAGAAGGGCTGGATGTGGTGGCACACTCTTTTAATCCAGTACTCCGGTGGCAGAGGCAGGCGGATCTCTGAGAACTCGAGGCCAGCCTGGTCTACAGAGCAAGTTCCAGGACAGTCAGAGTAGTTACACAGAAAAACCCTATCTTGAAACAAACAAGCAAACAACATCAAAGAGGTAAAGAAGAAAGGTCGCGTTCTGTTGAAACTTTTGAAATAAAACACTTCTAAGGGTTTTTTTTTTTTCCTTCTCTTTTAAGACAAGTTCTTACTCAATATCCCAGGCTGGCATGAAATTCACTGTGTAGAATTTCAAACCCCTAGTCCCGCCTCCTCTACCTCTTGAGTATCGGGATTATAGGTGAGCACAGCACACCTACCTGTATCACAATAAAGTTTTGCTTGGATCAAAGCTAAGCCCCAGCCATGATGCCATAGAGAGATACAAAGTCCACAAGCCTGGGCGTAAAGACGCTTGAGCAGCTATCTAACCATAGCCTGGCTTGCTAAGACTGCAACAAAAGGAATTTAAATCTGGTCCAAAGCTTGAATTCTGACACACAAAGACAGAGCTGATGGCCTTAAGGGTCCCACAGATGCAGGGGTTGAGCTCTCAATCCCCCAAAGACTGACATGGTGCAGGAGGAGAGGAAGAAGTTTAAGCGGTCCACACTTACAATAGGCTTGGCCTGTGGCAGCTATGGCTGATGAGGCTTGTCTGTTCCTTGTCCACTACTTCTACTACATGGAGAGTACCTGGAAATAAACGCAAAGCCATTGCTCTGGGCTGGGGAAGATTGGTTTAGCCGATAAAGACCCTTTCTGCCAAACCTGATGGATGACCTGACCTCAGTTCTCGGGACCTATTATACCGTGTGAAGGAGACAACTGACTCCCATAGGTTATCCTGTGACCTCAGCCCACACCGTAGCAAGCAGGTATTCCCCAAATGATAAATGCTTAAAGTTTAAAAAAATAAAAACAAAAAGTAAGACACATTGTTCTGGAGTTTAAGTCTCGAGGGCAAGGGACCTGCAAGTGGGGTGGGTCAGAGTTTTTGCACAAGCCAAAGATACCAGAAGTCAGAAGTGATGGGGAAACATAAATGCTGGCAAACTCCTAAAGGCCCTTGTTGTATGGTTGGATCCTGTGAGGTGTGACGCAGGGGACTTTGGGGACCTTCAGGGATGCAGAGCATCAGGAAAGCTGACAGCGTGCCTGGGGAAGGACCAGCTAGGTTGCTTCCTCTCCCATCCCCAGTCTCAGATTCAGAAAAGTTGACCCACGGTGACCCTACTCATGACCTATTGACAGAGAGCATTCTTCATGCCACCTGCCTCTTGGCCCGTGCAAACAAACAAAGCCAAACATAAACCCAAACACTAGCTGCAGGACTGTGCAGGAAGGATCTAATCCTGTCCTACCAGAAGAAGGAGGTCTTCTCTGTTTCACCATTTCCATCACCCCTAGACTGCTGGCCACGTGTTGCTTTCACCAACTTGGCCCAGGACAACACAGTGTGCATGTCATCATCATGACTCAGGACAACACAGTGTGCATGTCATCATCGTGACTCAGGACAACACAGTGTGCATTTTATCATGCTACTTCTTTGAGAATGTGAGCTCATCCTGCTCCTAGGCAGGTTTGAACAAACAGCTTGTGTGTGTGTGGGGGGGGGGGGAATCATAAAAAGAAGTTTTGAAACAGGGTCTCACAATGTTGTGCAAGTTGACTTTGAACTTGTGGCTAGCCTCCTGTCTCAGTACCCTAGTTTGCTTTTCTTGGGGGGGGGGGTGTCTGATGAAATGCTGACCAAAAACAGTTTGGTAGAAGAGAGAGTTTATTTGGCTTACAGTCTATTATCCAAAATAAGTCAAGGCTAAGGCTCTCACTCCGGGTAAGAACTTGACAGTGGGAACTGACGCAGAAACCATAGTGGACAGCTGTTTCCTGGCTTCTTCTCCCTTGACTTGCTGGGCTACCATTCTTACACAGCCCAGGCTCACCTGCCCCAGGGGTTACACTGCCCACAGTGACCTGAGCCCTCTTACCTCAATTAGCAATCAAGGAAATGCCCTGCAGAAATTCCCATAGGCTGATCTGATGGGGGCTGTTTCTTGCTTGGGTTTAATCTCCAGTTATCATCCCTTCTGAGAGAGAGGGGGAGAAAGAAGAGAAGAAAAGAGAAGAGGAGAGGAAAGAAGAGAAGAGAAGAGGAGAGGAAAGGAGAGGAGAGGAGAGGAGAGGAGAGGAGAGGAGAGGAGAGAGGAGAGGAGAAGAGAAGAGAAGAGAAGAGAAGAGAAGAGAAGAGAAGAGAAGAGAAGAGAAGAGAAGAGAAGAAGAGGGAGAGAAGGAATCTTCTGTTTTTCAGCCTAAGCACCTAGAGGGCAGACCAGCTTCTTCGCACATTCTATGAAATTCCCCATAAACTGTAAGGCCCTGGGGAGCTGTCAAGGAGACAGAAACCTAGGTTTGGCATGTGTGCTCAACTTCTTTAGGCTTCAGCACTGTGATGCGGGCAGGGCTCAGGCAGCCATCCCCAAACCAAACCAGAGTATGTTGAATACAGAGAACACAGGACTCAACGGTGCTGAGGACTTGCAAAAGAAAGGGGAACACAGAGGCCTGTTTTCTTCCCGGAATTGCATCACTCACTAGCCAGGCTGGTACTTTCTCAACTTGTGTAGCTGACGGGAGACTCCAACAATAACAGGCAGGCTAAGAGGCCGGTAGCTTCTAGGAACTCCAGAATACAACCATTGTGTTGTCAGGTCCTATGGCCAACACCAACCTGTGGTCCTTAGCCATCTGATAGCTAACAAACTGGACCAACAGTCAGGGAACTCCTGAACAGGACATAGGAATAAGTCACAAATGCAATGCATACATTTAGTTCAGGTGACAAATACATCAGCGTCCACCTGGCCCCATCACTAAAGACACCTCCCCACCACACACACACACACACACACACACACACACACACACACACACACACAGCAATCAAGCTTGATCTTCAAGCATGATCAGGATCAGAACTTTCGGGAAAGAAGTAAGAGATGGGTAGATTAATAGGTCTCAAAGGCAAGCCCAGAAAACACGGGGTAATTATGTTCTCACTGGTCTGAGCCGAAGGGGAAGAAGGCAGCAACACAGCAAGCTCTGAAACAGCTAAATCTGGGTGCTGTAAAGGAATTTGGGGTGATGTGTTCTGTGCTTTTGGAATATTGTGGCTTCTTCTCATTTTTGTGGACTCAAGTTCAGAATGCATGGCAGACAGTTCACATTGTCTTATATTTGGCCCAATAAAAATAGCATACATTTCCCACACTAATTTTAATTTTTCTATTTATTTGTGGGGGACATGTGGAGCTCAGAGAACAACTTTTGGGAACAAGGTCTCTTCTTCCACCATGACTGGAGGAAGAACTGGGTCCCAGGGACTAAAATCAGGTCACTGGGCTGGGCAGCAAGCACCTTTCCCAGCTGAGCCAGCTTGCCGGCCCTCATGGTAATTTCTTACCTTCATTTCTCATGGTTTTTTTTTTGTTGTTGTTGCTGCTGTTTTTTGGTTTTGAGTACTGATCCTTGAAAGCCGAAGGTCTGTGAATCCCGAGGAGTATGTTCCAGATATAAGTAATGAAAGGTACAGTTCGCTTCGCTGAATGGACTGTGTGTACCCAGGAGTGAAGAGGGACTCAACGTACTCTGAGGCAGGAGGTAGCGCCAGAAAGGATACAGACGTGGGCTGAGGAAAGTCTTATCTGAGCATCTCTGACGCCATCGATCTGGAGGTAGCCGCCATTAAGAAGTGTGTACGTAGAAGATGGCTGCTTGGCTTGGCATTCCCTGTTACAGGATTAACTTGGGCTCCAGCAGAACAGAAAGGAAAGAGATACAAAGACAAATGATGCAAGACATCAGAGATAAGGACAGGGTAAGATAAGGACTCTGGTAGCCAGTGGCAAGGAATGAAGAAACACAGCAAGGCTGTGGGCTTTCCCCTGCTGTGATAGATAGCCTGAGGACGCCAGCCAGCAGCATAGACACTCAACTACACCCCAGAACCCTGCAAAGCCAAGTCCTGAACATGACAAGAAGCCCATCAAGTCTCCTGGGCCCCAAAATCTGAGAGTCTGAACAATTCAGGGCAAGGAAGAGCTCTGGGGTAAACCCTATCCCACCTAAATGCGTGTATGTTTTGACTCTTTAGCTATGTTAGTAATCAGGTACTTTTGAAAACAAGAGATAATCCATTCAAAAGACTTTTGGGGAGCCGGCAATTTAAAGACGTAGGAAGGGTTTGCAAGTGGAGATGGACAACTGGAATTAGCGCTTGTTCTCAGTGGCAAGGCTGCTGTGGGCAATGGCAAGGAGAAGGGCCCTGGCTAGAAGAAGTCACTCTTTTGTCCCTTCCTACTGATGCAATCTGGAAACAAGATAGGATCTTCAGAAATCTTTAAACGGTCTAGAAGTTGACTTAGTGAACAAGCTTAAAGGACAACATTATTTGAGTTAAAAAATCTCTTTTACCTGCAAGCTGTATTTGTTCCCCAGACCTCCAGTCTGGGACCTTTGGACTAGAGACTGGAGAATCATTAAGCCCATATATCTATAACCTGCATCTGGGGCCCTGCGCTCTGCACGTGATGAAACCAAACAGCAAAGTAAAACAGAATAGAACAGAGACGGATAAGTAGGGGTTTTGTTTTTGTTTTTTAGACATGATTTCTCTATGTAACTTTGGAGCCTGTCCTGGAACTCACTCTGTAGACCAGGCTGGCCTTGAACTCACAGAGATCCGCCCACCTCTGCCTCCTGAGTATTGGGATTCAGGTATTATTATTCTGGCCCATCACCTGGCAGGATGCATTCAGGCTGTATCCTGGCCAGCTCAAGGTCCTCTGGCTGCTGCATCAGGATGTAGTCTGTCTCTTTCTCTCTCCCTT
>NC_022032.1:19673474-19693444 GCF_000317375.1 Microtus ochrogaster | reverse complement strand
TCCTTCCTTCCTTCCTTCCTTCCTTCCTTCCTTCCTTCCTTCCTTCCTTCCCTTCTTCCTTCCTTCCTTTGTTCCTCCCCCCATCCTTCTTTCTCTTCCTTCTTCCCTCCATCCCACCCCCCACCCCTTCATACATATACAAAAGACTAAACCCGTGGCTTCCAGGAAGGAAGGTAGAATTGCTATTACCACTAAGCCACACCCCCTAGTCCTTTTTTTGTTCCTCTTATTTTTGAGGGGAGGGGAGTCTCACGTGGCCCAGGTTAGTTTTATCTTGGCTTCCCAAGGAGCTGAGATTACGGGCCTATCCCACTAGTTCCAGCTCAGACCAGCAGCTTTTCCTCTACAGCTGGTGGCCTCTGAGCATGCCTCAGCACAAATAGGCACAGTGAGCGAGGGTCACGGGAGGTACCAGGGCACACCTGGGGATGCTTGAGGTCTCACCTTAGTCCTCACCCCTACTGAGACAGGAATTGGTGATCACGATGTAGGCATGTGGAAAACAGCTTCTCTTATCTATGTGACTCTTCGGGATTGCAATGGATGTCCCCTGCCCTGGGTTCTTCTCACCCGCAGTAAGTCACCTAACATTCCTCGTGTGTCTTCATGGCTAGCCCCACAAGCATTCGGAAGGGGGTAGATTTAGGACTGCTGGATTGTTTTCTAGGTTGCTGATGTCAATGACTTATTTTGAAAGTCATTTTATTGGATCTGCAGTTGCATTCACCTTTACCGGCATGCATGGAGGCATGCAAACTGTTCAAAATATGCACGCTTGTGCGCTACTTTTTAAATGTGTTGAATGCAAGATTAAAGGAGCCAGATTGTACAGTAGTTTGAGTCAGGGAACCAGAACTAGAACGCCCAGGCTTAAAACTTGGTTCTGTTGTTTTCTGCTTGGGTGGCTAGAAACATCTCCTCCCACAGGCTTCCTAATGCATTGATCTGTTCCATAATGTCACTGATGAGTGATTAAATGAGTGACACAAGTTGGGTTGCCTGGGAAACAGCAAGCTAACAAGCTAACCTTTCCTTGGAGGTTACCCTAGGACCGACTCCCATGGGAGATTGCAGAGAAACCAAACTGGACAGAGGCAAAGATCGGGCCGCAATTCAGTTTCACCGAGCCCCAGTTGACGCCCTGAGGATCTCTCAGTTTTCTATGTGTTTGAACTAGCCTCTGTGTGTTTTGTCCCACAGCCACGGAAGCTGTACTATGTTCTCCAGTCTCTGTCAGTTTCAGAGAGAAGGAATGAATTCTCCAGCTGATGGGCATGGTGCTTGCACACAGCCCATAAATCCAGAGCTGGTGACCTTTCAGAGTCGTTGTGGGGGTGGGGGTCAGATATTTCTGTTTCGAGGTGGATCTGTTATGGACTGCAATCTGCTCTCACTCCCCAACTCCCCAGGAACGTAATGTAACACTTTCGTGAACCGAGGGTCTGAAGCTGGGGGATTAAATAAAGGGGCAAAACAGAAGGACATAGCCTCAATTCCAGTGACAAGTCACATGCTGAGGTGACTCTTTTATATAATATTATATATTGTCTCTTCACATCCTATTTTCAACTTGTTGGACACTTTCACTCTCATTCACGGGACAAGGAATTGGAAATCTATCCCCAGCCCTTCTTGTACTTTTATTTTGAAAGGGTCTCGTTAAGTGGTCCAGGCTGGTCTTGTCTCAGCTTCCTGAGTAGGTGGGACTATAGGTCTGCCACACCAGATTCAAGCCATAGCCCATGGCCTGAGTAGCATCTGTCAGTATGGCCACTTGTGAGATGTTTGCATCCTCATTTACTCCTAAGAGACATCACCCTTCAAGAAATTCTTAAGTTTGATGTGTCACTCATGAACTCTGTACAGATGTTTATACAGAATTGTTCACAGAAGGCAAAAGACAGAAGCTGCCCATAGAGAAACAGCAGACAGACGTCACCTATACTCAACAATTTTCAAGTATTAAGGTCACTTCCTGATTCCCAAATGACCATAAAGAATGTACAGAGAACACTGGATGGTAGAAGTGGGGTGGTCATTTTAGAGTTTAGCTCCTCCAATTGCCTCATCCACAGATGAAGCAAAACAAATGAAAGAGATAAATGCAATGGCTTGATGGAGCCCATGGCAGTGTCTTGATTTAAACTCAGCTCGCTGGGCTTTACTTCCAAGCCCCCCCCCCCACCTCTGTTGGGTCACGTGACCGGACCGTCTCCGCCGTTTGCGCGGGTCTCATGAGCTGATGTGGCTGCCTCCAGTAAGGAGAGACTCAAGTTAGAGGCTTCAGACGACCATCGTAGAATGCTGTTTTCACTTCCAGAAAGCACAAGTGCCAAGTTGCAGATAAGATTCATGAAGGCAAATGTACTGCGCTGTTTGTAAGGAGACACATCAGGCTGGGTTTCAGTGACGCTTTAAACCTCAGCAGATTGCGCCTTCGCTCAGAATATTGCCCTTTGAATTTCATACTCCCCCCCCCCCAGAGTGAAAGTGTTAAGACTCAAATAATCACAGCAGCCCCTGTGCTCTTCCCAGGTGCATCAGGAATCTCCACGGATGAGAGGAATGCGCTGAGCAGCCCTGGGGGGCTGGACGGGTGGACGGGACGGGACCAATGATAAGACAGAGCAGCCTGGGTAACGGCAGGAATTGGAGCTAAGGCATCCATCCCTGTTCTTTCTGGTGATGAGAGGTCAGGGCTCCAGAGTGGGAGCCTAATGGAATAAGACAATATCTTCATTATAAATTCACATTTAAACCATTTTACGTATCTAATTTAGTGACTTGGACATTTTCACAAGGATGTGCCACCATCCGCGTGGATGTCCCGAATTTTTGTCATCTCAAACAGAACTCTGGACTCAATGGGCAATAACTCCCCAGGCCCTCTTAGGTGACCTCTACTCCGCTTTCTGAGTTCTCCTATTCTAGGTGACTTGTGGGTGCACACTTAAGATTGTGCCTGTCGTCTTTGGGTAAGGGTCAAGATTTCAAGGTGCATCCAAGTCACGCTTTAGCGCCTGCTTCCTTCTTAGTGCCAGATGACATCCCTTGTAAGAATGTACCACACTTTGTGTTTTTATACTTCTGCGAATGTACACGGGCTATCTCTGTCTTCTAGCTATTGTAAATAACGTGCCCTGTAAATTCCAGTGTGGGCTAGCGGGTTTTCCTGTTGTTTGTTTGTTTGTTTTTGTTTCTGTTTTCAGCTCATGTTTGAGACATGAATTATTGAATTCTGAGATCATCTAGTACAGACTTTCTCTGCTAGATGAGGAAGCAGAGGCCACAGAACACCGAGCCGCTCCTCTGTTCAGCGGCGGCACTAACAGATGGTAGTAAGGCCATGTGCTGTGCTTCCAATCTAAACTGTGGCTTAAGAGCTCAGTCTCTAACTCTTGGTACCATTATTTTAGTAATATTTTTTATGTTTTCTTTGAGAATTTTAGAAATATATTTCTTTGAGAATTTTTGGAAATATTTTTTAATATATCTGCCCACTACCAATTCTCCTTGGACCCACTCCCAAAATGGCCCTTTCCCAAACTCATGTCCTTATTATAACCCAATGAGACCAATGAGTGTTGCCCATATGTGCATAAGTGTGGGACCATAGGTGTGGACCGTAGGCAACCTACCCATGGCAGCATCTACTGTCTTTTCTGTGATGCTACCTGAACCCTGTGCTATGGGCTGTTGATATAGAGATGCTCTACTTAGAACTGAGCATCTGGTCACCTACCTTCAGTGTTTTGATCAGTTATGCATGAAACTTTTGATCAAACTCTGCCTGAGCTCTGCATTATCTCAGCACTAACTGCTGTCCACAGCCAGTTTGGACCAATTTTACAGTTTCACGGAGGAGCTCCATTCTGTGGAACAGGCCTCCAAGTCAGCCAGAAAGCAGCTGGTGAGATTCACAACAATCAATCCACTAGTACATGGTAGACACATCTCACCTGCCAGTTCAGTGCCGTGGCATGCGGAATCCAGCTTTGAGAAAGACCATCGTCATCTTTTCTTCCCCAATGCCCAGCATAGCACCTTCCCACATTATAGAAGGTAATGCAGACGGCACTATTTGAAGGCTGCAGAGCCTTTAGGAAGTGGGTCCTGGCTGGTGGAAGTAGGTCACTAGTGTGCATCCTTGAATGGACAAAATAGCCGTTTGTGTTTCCAGCCTGTTCTCTCTCTGCTTCCTGTCTGTTGCCATGTGAACAGCCACCAGGGGAAGCTCCTACTGCTACAGACTGAGCTCCTTCCACCCTTGACTCTTCCTGTCTATGAAGTGCTGAAATGTATCTGAAACTGTGAGCCGAATATGCCTTTCTTTCCTTAAGGTGTTTCCTTCAAGGATTTTAGTCACAGCAATGCATAAGTAAACAATGCAGCATGGACCCCAAAGCTTGGATTCACTGGCTGAGTTGTGATAAAGCAGGTATATCATTCTTTCCCGTAGCACCAGCAATCACACCTAGTATGGCACAGATGCAGGATAGTGTTCGAGCTATAGCTCCAGCCCTATGCACCATTCTTGACAATTTGTGTTTACCCTTTTGTTTGAATGTAACTGGCCCCCATAAGTTCATAGGGAGTGACATTAATAAAAGGTATGGCTTGTTGGAGTAGGTGTGACCTTGTTGGAGAAAGCGTGTCACTGTGGGGTTAGGCTTTGAGGTCTCCTATGCTCAAGCTACACTCAGTGGGGACACAGACTCCTTCCTGTTGCCTGAGGATCCAGATGTAGAGCTCTGAGCTCCTTCTCCAGCACCATGTCTGCCTGCATAATGCCACACTTCCCATCATGCTGAGAACAGGCTGAACCTCTGAAACTGTCAGCCACCTAAAATTAAACGCTTTCCTTTATAAGAGTTGCTATGGTTGTTGTGCCTCTCCACAGCAATAGGAACCCTAACTAAGACACCCTATGTTTAGCAAATGGATCACATAATGATTTCAAAATAATATGATTTACAATTAGCAGTTACCCAGTATTAATCAAACAAAGCAGCCCAATTACCCATTGTTTTGTATTAGAAAACCCAAATTCAGCAGCATGAAATAGGAACTATTTGTCAAGCACCAAGAAATCATATTAAGAAACTGGAGCAATGGCTCAGCAGCTAAACATGTGTGCTGCTCTTTCAGGGGATCTGGGGTCTGTTCCCAGCACTCACAGCAGTTTATACCTCCTGCTTAAGGGGGAGCTGATGCCTCTGGGCATTTTACTCACATGCACATAATTAAAAGTAAAATAAATCTTATGTTTAAACTCAAAATAAAACACAGTGGAGATTGCTTGTCTCTGTCCCATAATCTCTGGGTCTTAGCTGGGAAGTTCAAAAAGCAGAAGGAGACTTGACTGGCTTGGTACTCAGGTCATCTGTGGCACTAGGATTAGTAAATATCTGATTCACTAGGATCAGATAGGATCTGTGTGTTTTTACTCATGTCTTATGTCTGGGCTAGGATGACTCAAAGGCTGACCAGCTTGGATAATGGAATGGTATATCTAGTTTTTGTGCACATTGGGCTTCCTCACGGTGTTATGGAATCAAGGAGTCACACTTCTCCCTTGACAGCTCAGACTCTCGAAGACAAATCTTCTAGTCATTAGGCAGAGCTGGTGTTTGTTGGTTGCCTTGGCAGGTTACTTAGTCTAGGGTTAGTAACCCGCCTGGCAGTTCAGTTATTCCAGGGTCCCGGAGAGGCGCTATCTGTAAGATAAATGGGCTAGGAGACAAGAAGGAGGCTAAGCTGGGGTTCCTGTCAAAGCCTCCGTTTATTAGAGATGGGGTACAGCTTATATAGGGTAAGGAGTTGGGGGGTGGGCACAGGGGCCTGAGCTCTTGCCGCATGGTTCACGTTGGTCACGTAGCCAGGAGGTTACCTTCGGTCAGGTCACGTAGGCCAGGAAGTCGTGAGTTGCCACACATAGTTCCCTAGATAGTTTGGAATGTGGGGTGGGTTCTGCTAACAGATAGCTCTCCATTAACAGCCAATTTGGGTGTGGGGTAGGCTCTGTCAATAGAACGATTCCTAACACAATTATGGGTGTGGGGTTCTCTGCAGGCTCCCCAGGGTGATGGTTCCTGCAATGATTTTAGGAGGAAATTGGCTCCTAACAGGTGTTGGTCTTCCATGACCTACTATCACATGACATCACTGTCATCTTCTGTTGGTCAGAGGCACAAGTCCCTTGCAAGAAAGAGAGAGAGAGAGAGAGAGAGAGAGAGAGAGAGAGAGAGAGAGAGAGTGCCACAGTCCCATTTCGCATTAGACAAGAATTGAAGAGTTTGTGACACTGACATAGAAGCATGACTGCTAGTGAGTATTGTTGTATTGTTCCTTTCTGGGAGGTCTCTCTGGAATACCACATAGCCATCCCAGTGTTGCCATGCATCTTTATAACTTTCTGGAATGCTGTTCTGCAAGTCTATCTAGACTCTGCTGGGCATCATTTTGATTTACCAATAGCAATGAGTTTTTACTTACCTCTGAAAGTGGATTTCACTTGGGGAACCCCAGTGATGGCGAAAGATGGATCAGTGTGCATTCAAACACTCAGTGAGCTGCTAGCATGTGCAGGGAATGTGGAAGAAGAACCCATAATAAGAGCAGTAGTCATGCCCAGTGTGGTTATGCCTGTCTTTAATCTCAGCACTCAGGAGGCAGAGGCAGGAGGATCTCTGTGAGTTTGAGGCCAGACTTGTCTATAGAATGAGTTCCAGAATAGCTACAGTTGTACAGAGAAACCTTGTCTTGAAAAGAAAAAAAGAATAGTAGTCACACCAGGGAAACAAGGCCTTCTAAACACAGTATGAGCAGCGTTCACATGAATGCACAGAGACTGAGGGAGCGTGTGCAAGGCCTGCACTAGAGGGGGTTCTACTGCTGAGAGGAAGAGTAAACCCATGACCCCATCCTTAACCCAGAAGCTATTTCCAATTGATAATTATTCACAAATGAAAAATTAGTTTTCTCTAAGGGAGTCTCAGCGGGGAAACAAACCACTCTTAAGAGCAGGCCCCATGCCCAGCAGTAGATGGCCAATACAAAACAAACTCAATGTCATCTTTGAAGGTTCTGTTTCTCATAATGTTTTACATATGATGCTTTCAGTGTTGTGTTTTTATGGGATCATGTGTGAGAATGTGTGTGTCTCTGTGTCTATATGCATTTCTTTCTCCTTTTGCTTTTTCTTTGGCTCTGTTTCTTCTGTTTGTTTAGTTAGATTCTGGTTTGTTTCTTTTTGTTTTATTTACTTTATTTATCTAATTTTTTGTTATTATTTAGAAGCTTGTTTATTTTCTAAGGAGAGACAGAAAGGGTGTGGATCCAGAGAAGTTGGGAGGTGGGGAGGAACTAGGAGGAACTGGAGGAGGGAAAACTGTGATCAGAATGTATTTTATGAAAAAAAAAATCCATTTTCAATTAAAGAAAAAAATACTAAAAACATAAAAGAGCAGTAGTATGGTGGTTAATAAGAATGGCCTTGATAGGCTCATGTATTTGAATTCCTAGTCATCAGCGAGTAGCACTATTTGAGAAGGATTAGGAGGTGTGGCCTTGTTGAAATGGGTGTGGTGGTGGGGGGAAGCTCTGAGGTTTCAAAAGCTGACACCATGCATAGTTTCTCTCTCAGCCTATGGATCAGGTTGTAACTCTCAGTTACTGTTCCAGGGCCGTGTTCCCCACTTGCTGATAATGGACTACACCTCTAAAACTGTAAGCAAGCCTGTGAGGGCCACAAATGTGAGCCTGTCCTCTCTTGACTAAAGGTCAGAGAGTGAGTTTATAGTTGCTCTTTCAACGTTGTTGACAGCAGATGTGGCTACAAACAAGGGATTCTGACCTAGGGTGGGTTAATTAGTATTTTGGGTATCCCACTCCACCTGGACCAGAGGTCGAAGAATTCAAGTCTATTCCTATTATCATGTTATATCATAAGTCTATTGCACCCCCCCTCCCCTTTTGGAGTAAAGTATATAAGCATGTGGAAAATAAGCACGGGTTCAGTATTCACCGAATTTCCCTCCCTACTCTTTTCTGTGTTTCAGTCTCTTATTTCTTTTCTCTCGTATCTCTCATATCTCTGTTCCTTTTGCTTAATAATTCCAATCCTCACATTCCTGCCCTGGAGCCTAAGAATTTTGTCGAGGCTGGTCCTCAACACAAGCCCTCAATTTCACGCTTCCTTTGGTAAGAGTTGCCTGGGTCATGATATCTCTTTGCCGCAATGGGAACCGTGACTAAGACACATTGTCATTGAAGGACAAACTTGAGAGTGAACCCGGAAAAACAAATCAGACTGATAGTCTCGCATGTCTGAGGATTATAGGAAACAGAAGTTCCAGTGCAAGAATGAGCAAGGTAGTTCTGTGGCTCTCTTCTGGACGCATCTAAGTGGTAGAATTGTGTAACAGAGAAGAAGGACTTAGATGACACCATGGTGTGGTATCCTGCCAGGGGTAAACAAGCTTCCTGAACATGCCCCCAGGTGTTTTGTATTTGAGGTTTGAATGTCATTAGGGAACACATCAGCACAGAGCACAGCATCCTACAGATCTTGGCCTTCGTGTTCTTGTCTCCTGTCTCTTTTCATCCTTGTGTTGGCTGATTGTCAGGTTACCTAGGCAACTGTCAATCTTCAGGGAAGTGCTCTTGGCCTTCCCCATGGAAATACAGTTGATGCTCGTGCCATATGATCTGTCTCAATACAATCATCAATAGCAGCATTTTTGCTTCGTAGCCTAACAGGTACCCCAGAGATTGGGCCAGTAGGGTGAACACACAAGGATGGTAAGTGCATGTTTCATAACCCCCAAAATGCACTTGCTATCTTGTGAGTCTTGAGACAGCCTAGTCTACTTAATTTGGTTGTTTTTTTTCAACTATATCAATTTTGTGATTTGAATATGAATGTCTATCATTGACTTCTGTATTTGAACTCATGATCCTAGAGAATGGCATTGTATGGGAGGCCCTGCTAGCAGAAGTGGGTCATAGGGGGAGGAAGCCTTGAATCTTATCTGTCAAGATATAGATAAAGAGATATGGTACCTCCCTCCTGTGATGGACTGAAATCACGTGAGATGGGCCAAAATAAGTCCTTCTTGTAAATTGTTCCTATTTAATATTTAATATCAATGAAAATCCAATATGTATGCACCAATTAAGAACCCTTATATCTGTCCCCCTCTTAAAGGATGTGGGGTGATGCAGCTGTCATTCTGTGTATTCGGCATCTATAAAATGGGGGTCTCAGAAAGCAAGAACTTGGAAGCATAAAGTCTGTACTTTCTTGACATGACTATCTAACCTCCATGTTACCTCAAGGGTATGTCATTGTGATGCCAGCACTTGGCTAAGAAGTGGAACCCCCCGACCTTCCCTTTCTACATGACGTTGTCATGTGAACCTCAGGATGAGCGCTAAACTGGAGTAAGTGGACAAGGTCACTTTCAAGTCCCTTTGCTAACTCTGACTCACCCCATAGCTACTTCAAAAAGTTGCTGAGTTTTTTCTTATCAGTTTTACCCACCACCAACTCATGTTGAGACTTGATTCACAATCGTAGCATGGGGAGGTGGTGGTATTGCAAATAAAGGGCATCAATCACCCTGTGAAAGTACATGCCCACGACAGTGGGGTCACCACAGCCCCCCTCCCCTCACCCCCAGACCCCTCTGCTCCTGCCACCCATGCACACCCCTCGGCCACTCCCGCTCTCCAACTCCACACGTAGCTCCAGCAGTAATAGCTTTGTGATTTCACAAGCTACCTGAGCTTTCAGAGCACCTGATTCTCTTACACTTGTAAATCAGCCCAATGATGCAACGGGTAAATGAAGCAGGATTTGTAAGGTTGGAACCAACTTCTTAGTTTGCCCGGTCTGGTGCAATACAAAAATTTAGATCTTTTCTCCAAAGGCAAAAGGGGGAAAAGATTTCTTGTTTTCCAGGGGTCACTATTAGAGGTTCTCAACCTGTGGGTTGTGACCCTTGAGGGCTGAAGACCCTTTCATAAGGGTCACCTGAGGCCATCCTGCATATCAGATAATTACGTTATGACTTGTAGCAATAGCAAAATTGCAGTTATGAAATTGCAATAAAAATAATTTTATGGTCAGGAGTGACCACAGCATGTGGAACTGTATTAAAGGGTTGCAGCTTTTTTAAGGTTGAGAACCACTGAGTTAGAACCTATCTTGCTGCTGTGTTGGCTATTTAATGACAAGCTCCCTCAGCAGAGGATCCACTCATCCCACAGCAAACTCTTCCAGACTCACTGAGGCTCTCTCAGAGGACAATGTCTGCCCACCAGGAGTACCAGGCATGGCTCATGCCTGGATCCAGGAGCAGATCTAGGCAGGAGCAGGGCAGCCAGCAGCCAAGGTCAAGCCAGGGACCAGAGGGTGGGAGGTCAGAAGCCAGACAGGACAGAGAGAGTTCCTTCCCCCAGGCCAGGCATACATCCCAAGCAAGGAAGGCAGGCCTGTGTATTTTGTTAACAAGGCTGTTAGCATTTAAGTCATATTCAATTGTTGGAGGGTGGGAGCCGCTTGTTGATTCCCAGCTGCTTGGCTAGCTTAGACCCAAAATAATCACATAGCAACTGTATTAATTAAATCACTGCTTGGCCCATTAGCTCTAGCTTTTTATTAGCTAACTCTTACATCTTAATTTAACCCATTTCTATGATCTGTGCATTGCCACGTGGCAGTGGCTTACCGGCAAAGTTTTGGCATGTCTGACTCTGGTAGTGGCTCCATGGCATCTCTCTGACTCTGCCCTTCTTTCTCCCAGCATACAGCCTAACTTTCCCTCCCTACTTAAGTTCTGCCTTGCTATAGGTCCAAAGCAGTTTCTTTTTTCATTAATGGTAATCACAGCACACAAAGTGATTTCCACATCATTCAATAAGTGTTAACTAGGACTCCCTCATCACCAAAGGATTTTATGAAGGTGGCAGAAAATAATATGAATGAGGTTGAAGTATCCTTGACAAATTGTGGAATGCTCAGTGCTAGAAAAATGTGTCTGACTGGATGACACGCATTGTTTCCCTGAGCATGGCAGTGGCAGAGAAACTCATGGTGGGAGAATATGTTGCTAACATGTTGTTAAAAAGCCGCCCTCTGTGCTTTCATGGGTCTTCAATGAACAAGCTGGGTTTTCCTGGGTATTTCCCCCAACAACTTCAAGTCCACATGTCACCGGGCTACTGGTCTATGGTAGCACTATTCATCATAGCCAAGTTACAGAACTAACCTGAGTTTCCAACAATAGAGAAATGAATAAAGAAAATAAGCTGTATGCACAACGGATTTTTTTTCAGCCGTAAAGAAGAAAGAAGTTACGCTGCAGGAAAATGAACACAGCTGAAGATGCCCACATTAAGCCAATCCCAGAGTGGTAGTTTGAATGTCATTGGCCCCCATAACCTCATAGGGAGTGGCACAATTGGGAGGTGTAACTTTGTTGGAGTGGATGTGGCCTTGTTGGAGGAACTGTGTCACTGCGAGGCGGGTTTTAAGGTTTCTGATGCTCAGGATACCACCCAGTGTATCAGTTGACTTCCTGTGGCCTGCAAGATATAGAACTCTTAGCTACAACTACAGGACCCTGTCTGCCTTCACACTACCATGTTCCTTCCCTGTTAGTATGATAATGGACTGAATCTCTGAAACTGTAATCAAGCCACCCCAATTAAATGTTTTCTTAATAAGAGTCATCATGGTCATGGTGTCTTTTCACAGCAATAGAAAACCCCAACTAAGACACCCAGAAAGACAAATATCATGTTTTCTGTCATTTGAGGTTCCAGGATTTTATAGAGAGACATAATTAGAATCACGTATGTATACATGGCATGAATGTAAAAGTAAAACTGTCTAGGGACAAGAGATTAACAGGATCAGAGAGAAGAGTGTGTGTGAGAGTGGTAAGGGCAGAATATGCTCACCATACAAAACACACATACTATAAAAAAAATTAAAAAATAACTCATTTACAAACTGATTTTTCCTTCCTATTATATTTCCATTTGAATTTCATTTATATAAACCACGTGTGGCACTGAGTAGTACTCCACTGTGTAAATGTACTACATTTTCTTCATTCATTCTTTGGTTGAAGGGCATCTAAGTTGTTTCCAGGTTCTGGATATTACAAATGATGCTGCCATGAACATAGTTGAACAAATGTCCTTATAGTGTGGTTGAGCATCGTTTGGGTATACACCCAAGAGCAATATCAATGGGTCTTGAGTTAGGTTGATTCCCAGTTTTCTGAGAAACCGCCATACTAATTTCCAGAGTGGTTATTTAGTTTTTATTCCCACCAACAACGAAGGAGTGTTCCCCTAACTCCACATCCTCTCCAGCATAAGCTATCATTGGTGTTTTTGATCTTAGCCATTCTGACAGGTATAAAATGGTATCTCAGAGGCATTTTGATTTGCATTTCCCTTATGGCTAAGGATGTTGAACATTTCCTTAAGTGTATTTTGGCCATTTGAGATTCTTCTGTTGAGAATTCTCTGTTTAATCTGTACCCCATTTTTAATTGGATTATTTGATATTTTGATGTCTTCAGTTCTTTATATAATTTGGAGATCAGTCCTCTGTCTGATGTAGCAGAGAGCCACATCAGAGCACTGGACTGAGGTCCCAAAGTCCAGTCAAAGAGTAGGAGGAGTGAGAATATGAGCAAGGAGGTCAAGACTATGGGGATACCCACTGAAACAGTTAACCTGAGCTAATGGGGAGCTCACCAGCTCTGGCTAGATAGTTAAGGAACCAACATAGGACCAAACTAGGCCCTTGGAATGTGGGTAATATTTGTATGGCTGAGACAGACTGTGTGGCCTCTGGCAGTGGGCCCAGGATTTATCCTTACTGCTTGTACTGGCTTTTTGGAACCCATTCTCTTTGGAGGGTTACCTCGCTCAACCTAGATATAGTAGGGAGGGCCTTGGTCTTTCCTCAAAATAATGTGCCTTACCCTCTCTGAGGACTGAATGGGTGGGGAGAAATTGGAGGGGACAGGAAGGGGGAGGAAGCAGGAACTGGGATTGTTGGACTCTAGCGTCCAAACACCGAGAAGGAGTCGCCCCCAGAGACCATCTCACACACCACAGCCAATGCAAAAGCATGAGGATTTTATTAATTCTGTCATGACAGGGTCCCCCAGTATTCAGGAAGCCGAGGGACCTCGAATAGCGGGTACAGTCTACTTTTAAAGGGGCCACAGAAGCAAGGGGGGTTGTTCTTTGACTATTCTGATTGGTTTATTTGAAAGGGCTATTACCAATAATTGACTGGAGAGCTGTTGCCAGATCAGATGAGGTAAGAGGTCATTTTGACCCCGTTTCCCAGAGGACCGAACCAAAGCATACATATATGGGTAATTGTTCAGGAACTGAGTACGTGCGAGTGTAGCTGTTAGGTTCTTGGTTCCCAGGGGAGGAGGGGAAGCACTATGGCACAGAGGCTGAGAGGATTCAGAATTGTCAGAAATGGCTTCAGGATTGTCTTAAAGTCTTACATTCCCTCCTCTTATTTGGTCAAATATCTCAATCTTGAGATATTAGTAAATTTGGAGGACCACTTGGATCTGTACACAGAGATTAACAAACCAGTGTTGTTTTCTCATAATAGGGAGGTCCTGCTGACAAGCATAGCCAACAAGATTGTGTCAAGCTGGGGTCAGTACTATTTAGCAAAGAAAAGGCTCCCACTATCAGATTAAACAGTCGCTGGCCTGTGTTAGAGCTTGCCAGCAGTGAAGCAGGGGTTGTAGAAGGGTTTTTAGGACTAGGAGTGGAGCCCAGGGCCCTGGATAGGGGGGCTTCCTCAGCAGGGGCTAGCTGGCCCTGGTCAGGTAATACCAAGTTGGGCCCTAGTACTATGGTCATTGGAGGTGTTACAACAACTCACAGGGTGAACAGAATCATAACTATAAACCCCAAGTATTGCCTGTTAACTGGTTAGCTCTTTTTTTTTTTCAGTGAAAGTGATTGTGATTTTTTTTTGGTGTGGTACAGGTGAAAGAGACTAAGTCCTTTTTGTTAACCCTCAACCAGGAGACACTGACATTGGTTTTACATCCCCAGGCAGCATAATAAAATATGCTGGTCACATGATTAGACCATCAGTGTTGCGGGAGGTCCTTGTGCTCCTCCAGCCTATAGCCGCTGAGATACCAGCCCATCGGGGCGTGGTCTCTCTCCCTTTAAAAAAGCAGCCACTTCCCTCTCCTCTCTCTCTTCACTTCCTGCTCCGCTGGCAACTAGACTCCCTTCCTGGTTGCGCAGAGGGCTGTTGTCTGGGACGGAGATCTGTAAGTTTTTTCCCCTTTAAATAAATATCACACTATTAATCATAATTCCAAACTGGTGTGGCATTGTTAGTGACTTACGCCTTCACATCAGGGCAAGGATTTCTTTAGCCATCATAATAATCTACCTAGTCACATGACTAGACCATCAGGCCAAGGGTTTCTCTAGCTATCATTATAATCTACCTAGTCACATGACTAGACCATCAGGGCAAGGGTTTCTTTAGCCATCATTATAATCTACCTAGTCACATGACTAGACCATCAGGGCAAGGGTTTCTCAATGTTTGGCCTCCTGTTGTATGCTCAATGCCCCAAGTGTACTGAGCACACAGAATTACCTCAATAAATATTTTTTTAATTAATCAATAGTATTTTTTTCACATTTTGTCCTATTTGCAAATGCATTTTCTTATATAGAATCCACGTTTACAAATCACCATGTGTTAGGTTTTTGCAATGATGAAATATCACTTCTAAATAACCAGGACGAATCGTTTTGTGCTTTCAGCTGCTGTGAGGAGTAAGGCAATGCTAGACAATTGCATCTCTCAGACCTCCAGAGAAGCTTCCATGTGCCGATGATGCTGCAGATACTCAAAGCTGATCCGAGCACAGATATAAATGTCACTGCGGCGCTCATTCACAAATGGAGCATCTGTATCGCACCCCCTCCCCAAGGCTTAGGGAGCATCATGGGAAAAAAGGCAGAAAGATTGTACGAGCCGGAGTTTGGGGAGAACCAGAGGGAAACTGTTTCCTGGATGTGGCAGGACCGCCGTAGTCATGAACGTATGGCATCTGTGCATGCCTGTGCAAAACTTGCACAGGAATGAGCTGGTCACATTGCCGCATGGAAGGGTAGGGGCCCTAGTAGAGGCCCTATTGACAACCTGTCTCAATTTTCTGATTTACCTTAAGGAAATGGCTGCAAAAGCCAGCCACAGACTTAGCCCAGAGCCTGGATTCCCAGGTTTCAATTTCCACCAGAAAATTTGGTAGCCTTGAGGCAGTCGTTTGGCTTTTGAACATTTTAGTTTCCTAACCTGTAAAATGGAGTAATAGCCAAATTACCCATGTTTTACAAGGATGGTATTAAATGTAATTAAATAGTAAGCTAAAGGCTTATTAAATATCGGAGAGGTTTAATGCAGTCATCATTACCCAACAAGGGGTCATGCGCTTGTCTATAACCCGAGGGGCCCAGTCCATAGCTGCTTTACTTCAAAGCCCCAGCCTCGTCTCTGTCATTCTCACGGAGCTGCTGACCTTGCACTCGGGATCCAGAACTTCACACCACTGCCGCCGACACCCCAACATCTGAGTCCACGGGTCCTCTCATCATGGATACTCTTACCTAGAAATGGTGATTGGTTTTAAAGTGTTTTTTGTTTTTTTTATTTGTTTGTTTTCTTTTTCATTCTTATTTCTGCCTGAATTTGTAATTGGGTTTACTTGCTTTTCTTTAAACTTCTTAAGATAGACGCTTAAATGGAATTCAGACATGTCTTTTTCTCTACTATAAACATTAGTGCTATAAATCTTCCTCCCATGTATGACAATAGCTGCATCTCACACATTTTAATAAACAATAATTTAGTACAATTCAGTTCAAGATATTTAAAATTTATTTGACCATTGTATTATTCAGGAGTACATTTATCTCCAAACACTTAGAAATCCCTCATGTCTGAAGCTGGTTTTCCTATTGCCAAATGAGTTTTATTTTTAAAAATAATATTTATTCAGAATAAAATAAGACACAGAGAACAACAACAACAAAAAAAAAAAAAACCCGCTAACTGAGAATTCCCAATGCACACGTGAAAGTACCAACCTTCCCCAGCCATCAAATCAGACGGTTTGGTTTGCTGGGGCAAGATCAACAAGAGTTTCTGGCCATCCTGAGAGACACAGCGTATTCCATGCCAGCCAGGACTACATATACAGTGACACCCTGTCTTAAAAAATAGAACAAGGTTGGAGAGGTGACTCAGTGGTAGGAGCTTTTCCAGAGGACACTGGCTTGGTTTCTGGCACCCACACCAGGCGCTCACATTTGCCTGTAACTCCCCTTCTTCTGGCCTCTCTGAGTACCCGTACCCACATCATGTACAGACGTATGTGCAGGAACTCATATATACACATACAGTCAACTGACGGTACAAGTTTAGCTGGCAGATGGAGAGAGGGCTTGAGAGAGAGATGCTCACAGGAGGAACAAAAGGAACAAGTCAATGGAGTCTGTGCATAACAGCATCCGGACCAGGGGCACCAATGCCCAACAGCTCCACGACTACTCCTAGAAATCTACAGATGTGATTTCAATGCCTCCAAACAGCAAGTGGCAACAGGCAGCAAGGCCGGGGCACGCAGGCTGGGGAGCCGGCCCATTGGCCCATTCCAAAGCAGTGGAAAGCATTTCCGGCTCTGCGGTCGCGCATGCCACGTTGCTGCTGGAGACGCTGCCAGTATTTCGCTCAGTAGTTCTTGAACTATACTCGGATTTGGTACTCCTTCACACATTAATCCTTGTCGCCAGTGCCACGTGGTCCTCCTACGCCCGGTACTTGCATTTTTTGAAGTGTCTTTCCCCAGTTCCTGCTCCTTGGTATACACATACAGTAGCTTGGTACATACAGTTACATACAGTAACCTTGGTAGCTTACTCCTGCTACCTCTCCTCCAAGCGCTGGAGAGACTGGGATCCTCGAAGAACTTGGGGATTCTCAGGGACCTGGGAGCCAGAGTAGCCTGGGAGAGTTGGGGACACTTGGAAACCCGGGTGATCTGGGTAGCCCGAAGGAGCCCGGAACATTTAGAGACTTGGCTGCATTGGGCGGGGGGGTGAGGGGGGGCTGTGTACATCGGAAGGTTTGACGGTACCCGGGAAGCTGCTTGCATTGAAGAGCCCAGGAGACTCTGATGTCTCCATCCCATTCTTGAGACTGATTTTTAACTGAGTTATGATCTGAGAGTGTAGTCTGTATAATTTCAGTACTTTTGAATTTGCTGAGACTTGCTTTATTGTCTAACATACAATCTAGCTGGTGAATAGTTGACGTACAGTTGAAAAGTTGAACGTTTTCTTGTTATTACGGTTGTGTAACAAATTAGAAAACCTGGTGTGATGACCTGTATCTGTAGACCCTAAATTCGTGACGCTGAGACAGGAGAACTGCTGGAGGTTTGAGCTAGCCTGGGCTACATAATAAGTTCCAAGTCAGCCCGAGCTACAAAGTCCGCCGACCCTGTCTCAAAAAGGGCAACAACGAAAGAGCGGGTGGGAGCGATAAGGAAAACCATCTTGGTGGACGTTACATAAGTGTCCCACATCTGGGCTGAATTTTCGTCTCTTCATTTCCAAGTTAGCAAGAGCCAGCCAGATAGCTCAGGGTGAGGACCCCACCCTCAAGCCTGACAACCCAAGTTCAAGCCCACAGCAGGAGAGACGTGACCCTCACAAGTGACCTCACCTCCAGGAGTACACTAATACTCCCCGATTCCACTACATACATGAACAAATAGGTAATTAAATTCTTTTTATACTGGCTACAGTGGCACACACCTTTAATCTCGGTACTGGGGAGACAGAGGCAGGTGGATATCTATGAGTTTGAGGCCAGCGTGGTCTACAGAGTGAGTTCCAGATTAGTCAAAGCTACATAGTAAGATCCTGTCTCAAAAGACAAAAACAAGATTTATTTTTTTAAAAAGTCATCACGAGTTTTCAGTTACCACTGAGGATTTGTTTATCCTTTCAGTTCTGTCATTTTTTAATTATTTATTTTTTATGTGTATGGATGTTGTATCTGCATGTATATTTATGTACTGGGCATGAGCCTGGTGCCTGTGAAGGCCAGAAAGGGGGGGTCAGATCCCCTGGAACTATACTTATAGATGGTTGTAAACCATCATGTGGGTGCTCAAAGTTGAACTCAGGTTAATCTGGAAGATCAGCTGGTGCTCTTACCCACTGACTCATCTCTTTGCCCTTCATCAGTTTTAAAAAATGTATTCTATGTGTGTGAATGTTTCAACCGCATGTTATAAGCGCATCCATGTGTGTCTGCTGCCCTCGGAGGTCAGAAGAGGGCATGGGGTGCCTGGAACCTGAGTTATGGAGGTTGTGAGCCACATGTGGGTACTGAGGTCCTCTGCAAGAGCAGCAAATGCTCTTAACTACTAAACCATCTCTCCAGCCTGGGACCTCAGACCCATATTATTTTGTTTCATGAATTTTTTGTTTGTGTACAGATCTTAGATACATGTACATTTGGAATTATTTATTGTTTTCATGATTAACTGATTTGTTTTTATGTTTTTAATATTAAATAATTTTTACATTTGAACATCTTTCTTTTTCCTCCCCCCAACCCCCTAGACAGGGTTTTGCTGTAGTTTTGGAGCCTGGCCTGGAACTAGCTCTTGTAGAGCAGGCTGGCCTTGAACTCACAGAGATCCACCTGCCTCTGCCTCCCAAGTGCTGGGATTAAAGGCGTGTGCCACCACTGCCCAGCTTTTTTTTATTTAAATATTTATTTATTTATTATGTATACAATATTCTGTCTGTGTGTATGCCTGCAGGCCAGAAGAGGGCACCAGACCCAATTACAGATGGTTGTGAGCCACCATGTGGTTGCTGGGAATTGAACTCAGGACTTTTGGAAGAGCAGGCAATGCTCTTAACCTCTGAGCCATCTCTCCAGCCCCACTGCCCAGCTTTTGAATATGTTTCTTATCCTAAAATATATGTGTGTGTGTATATATATATTTTTTTCTTTTTTTTTTCTTTTGTTTTTTCAAAACAGCATTTCTCTGTGTAACCCTGGCTCTCCTGGAACTCACTTTGTAGACCACACAACACACACACACACACATCTGTGTATCTGTGTGTGTTTTGGCAGGTACCAAGAAAATTGAGTCCATTGTTGAGGGTTGTCTTTGTAACAACTGTTCTTTTTGTTTTGTTTTGTTTTTAAGACTTTAAAGGGTTTCTCTCCCTTCATTTGGGGTTGGTTTGAACAACTCAGTGTCTGATTAGCCCACAACTGTTATGTAAGCATGTCCTGATCCAGCCTTGGATGCCTCTGTTCAGTCCATCAGCAGGGAGGAGGGAGTTCCACTCATGGAAGAAAGACATACCACCTAGACCTCTGTATTAAGCTGCCAGGATTTTGTCTCAGGTCAGGAAACTGAGGAAGAAATAAGCCAGCAGTCTTGGAAGAACACCATCTTCATTACTTACTCATGCCCTCTCTCCCTATCTACCTATCAATCAGGAAACCTAACTCCTAGTTATAGTACTTTAACTGTGGAAGGTAAGTTGGTGGGTTGGAGGCAAGGGGCACCATCAAGTCACACCAGGCAATGAATCTCATGTGGGAGGCTTATTGACTAAGGTGGAAGAGGGGTGCAGAGGCAGCCTCTGAGTGAGAGAGCAGAAGAAAGAGAGAATAGAGTGAGAAAGGATGTTGCTGCTACTGCTGCTGCTGCTGTTGATTGATGATGATGGTTTTGATGGTGATGATGATTATGATGGTGATGATGATGGTGGTGGTGATGATGATGATGGTTATGATGGTGATGATGATGATGATGGTTATGATGGTGATGATGATGGTGGTG